>NW_025814842.1:10000-405000 GCF_022079265.1 Lynx rufus | reverse complement strand
GCTTGCCCCTGGGGGGTCGTGTCCAACTCCCGCGAGTTCCTCTGAGGTTCGCTCCCCCTGACCAGTCGGGCGAAGGTTTCCCGTTCAGCGGGGGGAGAGGAGGCAGGCCCCCCTGAGCCCTGCCGTGTGCCCTGACCACACAGGGGCCCCAGCTGCCCGATTCTCCTTCGGGACCCCTGGGTGGGTGGGCGCGGTCTCCTGGGCGTGGCCATCGCATTTGGGGAGCGAGGCTGACCTCTGACGGTGCATTCTGGATGCAGTCCCGCGGAGATGAGGGTCCCACGCTCCACCTCCCCCCCTGCCTGTGTCCTGCCCGTTCGGTCCATCCGACAGCCACATTTAGGAAACTTAACGGCCAGGCCGCCCTTTGGCACGGCCCGCGGGTCAGGCTCCGGTGGCCGGCCAGGCCGCGTAGAGGCCCTGGTTCCTGCCTCGGGGATCTCGGGACACTCCTCGAGCGAAGTGTGCAGAAAGCAGGCCCACAGGACGTTTCCTGACGCGAGGAACAGCCAGGGTCTGCCGTCAGCTCGTTTTTGTGTCTGACGCAATGCGAGCGGTGTGATTCCGTTTCTGTGGAGACCCGGACCGAGAACCCCGTGGATCCCGGCACGGACACGGTCTGGAGGCTGGGAGCTGTTGCCCGGACGGCAGGGCCACGAAGGGTCACGATTTCCTCCGAAGGCGGATTTTTCCGTTTCCCCGGGCGACCGGAGCTGGTTGCTTCGCGTGAGGTGGGGGGGGGGGGGGGTCCGTGCCTCGCGCTGCCGCAGCCCCCACATGCCGCGTGTGTTCTCTTGCAGCGACATATTCGACGCCATGTTCCCCGTCACGCACATCGCCGGGGAGACCGTCATCCAGCAAGGTATGTTTCCTGCTTCCCTGAGCCAGGGCGCCGGGCCGCGGGCTTCCCGTGAGCACAAGGCCCGCCCGCCCGCGAGAAACGTCACGGCTCTCTGCACACCAAGCCCACGTCTCCGTAACGTTCCACCAGCGAAGCTGGACCCTGAGACGGGCCAGGCGGGGACCACGGGGGCCCCACCACACACGGAGCATGGGGGGCCGCGCGAGGGGAGCGTGCCCCTGTGGGTCAACCCTCGTGTCGCGCGTACGAGTTTTATTTAACAAGACATACCCGGCGAGACCCAGGGACCTTGGCCTCTGTGAAGCTGGGGCAGGTCCAGCTTCCGGGGGGACGGAAGCGTGGCCCCCAGTGCCCTTCGCGGTGTGCACAGCGTGTTTCTCTCCTTACAGGGGACGAAGGAGATAACTTCTACGTGATCGACCAAGGAGAAGTGGACGTGAGTATCTCTTCCCTGCCTCGTCCGCGGTCCGGTCAGCCCAGGAGCGCGTTTCATCCGGAGGCCGGCGTAACGCACCTGAGCGTGGCGCGAGTAAGAGGGTGTGCGCCCACGGACGGTGGTCCCCAGGGTCCCCAGCGCTTCGCACAGCGGGCAGGGAGCCGAGTGTTTACAGACCCCAAGGCCCTGGACAGCTTCCTCCTGTTCCCGCTCACCTTCCTCTGTCCACCTTGCTGGTCCGGGGCTAAGGGAGCCCCCCACCCATTGTGGACCTGTTGGGCGTGGCACAGACACACCCCTGCAGCCACCCCCCCCCCCACTCAAGTGCTGAGGGCATCCGTCCCTCCCTGGGTCCCCAGGCTGCCGTCCACACGGGGCCTGGCGGACAGCGTCTCCAGGAAAGCCTTCGAATGGGCTTCTCTCTGACTCAGGGCCAAGTCCCTTAGGTGACCAGACGATGGGCCCGCGCCCCCCCCAGCGGCTCTGTCTTGCGTCCTGGGGTCCCGCTTCTTGGGGCCTGCGCTGCCCCCCAGCGGTGCCCTCTTGCTTCCTGGGGTCCCACTTCCTGGGGTCCCACTTCTTGGGGCCTGCCCCCCCCCAGCGGTGCCCTCTCGCTTCCTGGGGTCCCACTTCCTGGGGCCCGCAGCCCCCCCAAGTGGCACCCTCTTGCTTCCTGGGGTCCCGCTTCCTGGGGTCCCACTTCTTGGGGCCTGCCCCCCCCCCCAGCGGTGCCCTCTCGCTTCCTGGGGTCCTGCTTCCTGGGGCCCGCACCCACCCCAGTGGCACCCTCTTGCTTCCTGGGGTCCCGCTTCCTGGGGTCCTGCTTCTTGGGGCCTGCCCCCCCCCAGCGGTGCCCTCTCGCTTCCTGGGGTCCTGCTTCCTGGGGCCCGCAGCCCCCCCAAGTGGCACCCTCTTGCTTCCTGGGGTCCCGCTTCCTGGGGTCCTGCTTCTTGGGGCCTGCCCCCCCCAGCGGTGCCCTCTCGCTTCCTGGGGTCCTGCTTCCTGGGGCCTGCAGCCCCCCCAAGTGGCACCCTCTTGCTTCCTGGGTTCCCACTTCCTGGGGTCCCACTTCTTGGGGCCTGCCCCACCCTTCGGTACCCTCTTGCTTCCTGGGGTCCTGCTTCTTGGGGCCCGTGCCGCCCCCCAGCGGTGCCCTCTTGCTTCCTGGGGTCCCGCTTCCTGGGGTCCTGCTTCTTGGGGCCTGCCCCCCCCAGCGGTGCCCTCTCGCTTCCTGGGGTCCTGCTTCCTGGGGCCCGCAGCCCCCCCAAGTGGCACCCTCTTGCTTCCTGGGGTCCCACTTCCTGGGGTCCCACTTCCTGGGGTCCCACTTCTTGGGGCCTGCCTCACCCTTCAGTACCCTCTTGCTTCCTGGGGTCCTGCTTCTTGGGGCCTGCCCTCCCCCCCCGCCCTGAGCGGTGCCCTCTCGCTTCCTGGGGCCTGCTGGCGCTGTGCAGCCTCTGCCAGGACCCCTGCTGCCCCTCTTGCTCCCGCTTCTCCCGCTCCCGTCCTCCCTGGGACGTCCCTCCTCCGCACGCGCACCTGGCCCCATGGTTGTCTGTGGCCGAGCACCTCCTTCCTGTGACTCAGCTCAGCTTGTGGTTACACACCCATGGCCAGGTTACACAGCAGGGCTGGGGTGCTCGGTGTCTCCATGCCAACCCCCTGCACCGCGGTCCCTGCCCGCGAGGGGCCCCCTCCTCCCCCGCCCGGCTCCTCGACCCTGTTCTCGGTCAGGAGCCCCCCCCCCCCCCACCTGTCCTCACCTTGCTCACATTTTTGGTCAGATGTTTCTGGAGCCCTGCTGTGTGCTGAGAACGCACTTGGGGGCACGTGGCCCCTGCCCTCAGGGTTTGCCGGTCACGAGGGAGACGGCGGTGCACAGCACAGACCTCTGGGTCTTTCCTTTTTTCCATCGGTTCCTGTTTCTGCTGTTCCTCGCAAACTTCTATGCATCCTCAAGACCCCGCCCACCCAAGCCCGGCTGCCCCTTAGTCCGGGCAGAGCCACACCCAGCTCCTCTCTTGGGCTGCTGCGCTGATGACCCAGGACCTTCCCTGCCACACAGGGAGCCCGACCCAGACCCAGATCTTGGCTCCTGCTTCTCCTCCCCTGGGATGTTCCTTCCTCTTCTGTGTTCGCTGGAGCTCGTGAATCTTCTAATTCAGTCTGGAGACGTCTTCAAAGGGCTGACTCGAGTCGTGCCACCAGGGCTCAGGCAGCAACGAGAGCAAACCTCGGGACTTCTGGGCACACCCGGGGTGCTGCTGGGGTGAGCGGGTGCGGGACGCGGGGGACCTTCTCCCAGAGTTCTTGCATTTCTCTTCAGGAGCCTGGAAGAACTCTGGGAGAAGGTCCTCGAAGGACACAGAGCTCACAGACCAAAGGGAGCAGTCCTCCTGATGCGGCCTCGCAGAGCCCGTTGTGGGGTCAGGAGGAGGCTCTGTGGATGTGGTCCCTCTTTCTACACTCCCCCCCCCCCAAACCCCGCTAATCTGCTCTCTCTGGGCCACTGCGGCCACCGCCCTGGGCAGACCCCATCCCTGCCCCCTCCTGCCCGCACCTGCACCACGAAGAACCCCCGCCCCCCGCGCAGCTCCCCACCCCCAGCTCTGATGCAGAGAGTGCACCTGGCGGGAAGCGCTTGAAGGTGTGAGAGGCGGGTGCCCACCAGGACCTGCCCCCTGACAGAGGGTCCCCTAAACAGCTCGTGGGCCCTGCCGCCCCAGATGATGGTGCCCCTGACGCTCAGCGTCTTAGCGTGGGCTGTTCCCTCCTCACACCCACCGTTACATCTGTCCGAGTGCCCTCAGGTCCCACAGGATAGCGTCTCCTTCCACTGCCCCCGGCCCCTTCGCAAGTGGGACGTGACGGGGAAGAGGCAGCTGAGAATCGGCTGGCTTGGCCTGCCCTTCCTGACAGGGACCCTCCACACCCCCAGGGGGGGTCACAGAGCCCAGCCCCAGGGCCCCTTGGGGTGGGGTAGGGGCCGACAGGCAGTCCCCAGCCTCCCTATGACGCGCCAGGGGTCATAGCTGGCTTTTCTTTAGGCCAGGGACCCGCGGAGGCGGTTTGGGGAGGGAAGATGTGAGGTCACCTTCTTGCAAGCTGGTTCCCCAAATATGTTGTCTGGGCGGGGTCCGGCCCCGGCCTCAGAAGTTCAGGTACAAAGGTGTCTTTAAGGTGCCCGCCGCACCCAGGCTCCTGGAGCAGGATGTCTGGGCACCGTGGGTGGACGCCCGCGTCCGGACAGAGTCTCTGGTTTGGGCCAGGCAGTGCCTCGTAGGGGTCCCTCTGTCAGGCCCTTCGGGTCCCCAGCTGGGCGGGCGCCGTTCTGTGATGTGGGACCCACCGGGCAGCACTGCAGTGTGGTTGAAAGCCACATGTGAGGGAATCAAAAGGGCGCAGTCAGGAATCTGGGATGTCAGCTGGCTGGGGTGCGGTATGGGGCACGGGGTATCGTGATTACTGCCACCATGCTCCCGGCGTGGAATCACACAGATTCTCTGTGGCCCTGGCACCACGCTGAACGTGCCCATTTCTGTGAGCCGCCCTCCAGGGCACAGGGGAGCGGCCTGGCCTGGCTGACCCGGCCCCGGGGTCGCCGAGCCTGGCTGTGCGGCCTCACGAGGGGAGGGGGGCCCACGAAGTCTGGAAGCCCCGAGGGCGACCCCCGCCCCTCCGGGCCCTCTTCCTGGCTGGGCTCGGCACCCTGAACACCTTCCCCTTCTGCGGCGTGGATGCTGCCCTCGGCCCAGCGGCGCCCTGGGGGGATGGCCAGGTGGCCGGTGCCCAAAACACCAGGTTCGGCTTCAATTATGGTTTTCGAGAGACACCACAGCATGTGTTGCCAAGAGCTGTAATCCATTTTTCTGAGTTTAAAAATATCTCCCAATTTGTTTTATTCGTGGAACATAGCATTTCTACTTAAAAGGATACTCCGCTGCCGATTTTAGGGCTCAGGAACGTAGTTCTGTCTGAGGCCTGGCTCCTCCCTAATCCTGGGAGGCTTTCGTTATTTTCGGACCCTCTTTGTGCCGGGACCGCCCCCACCCCCACCCCCACCCCCAGGCTCCTGCCCCGCCCGGTTCCCAGCCTCCAGGGGAGGCCTCTGAGCTGCGCCCCCCCCCCCCCCCACAGGGCACCCCGGGGCATGGTCACTTGTTATTCAGCGTTTGCCTGGTGCTCTGTTTTTTTAAAGTTGGTAAAATACACACAACGTGAAATTTGCCATCTTAACCAGTTTCAAGCCTACAGCTCAGGGGCACCGAGCACATTCACGCTGCTGTGTGGCCGCCCCACCTTCCGGCTCCAGAACATCCCATCTCCCCACACTGAGACTCTGTCCCGTTACGCACGGACCGACCCCCACCCGCTCCTCCAGCCCCGGCCCCACCGTCTCCTCTGTGTCCGTGAGACTGACGACCCCGGGACCTCGAGGGAGTCGGTCCCGGTGCGTGTCCTTTTGTGTCTGGCTTGCGTCACTCAGCGTCACGTCCTTGAGGTTTATCCGCGTTGAGGCAGGGTCATAGTTTCCTTCCTTCGTGAAGCTGAGTGATAGTGGGTTGTGTGGATGGATCGCACTGTGTCTGTCTGGTCACGTCAGGGGACACGGGGTGGCTCCCCCACCTCTTGGTTGTCGTGGATCATGCCGCTATGAACGAGGTGTGAGTGTCTCTTCTAGTCCCTGTTCTCAGGTTGTCCCTGTTAATCAGTCACTTACTACGTGCTGTGGCCACGGCCTAGAGCTGGTGCTGATGTTTCTCTGCTGCATTTGGGGCCTTCCAAGCCATTTCGTCCACAGAGCACATCTGGGGCCCGCTGTGGTCGGGGGCTGCTTCGGACTCCGCGGGTAATGACTGTCCTCTGGGACTGGGGGACGACGGTGAGCCGACCCGCCCCAGTGTGGTGGTGGCCGTGCTCCGCGTTTAGGAGGGGCGCTCCGGGGTCCTGGCGAAATCCTGCTCTGTGGGCGCCTAGTGTGGTCTGTGTGGGGAGGGGGCAGGAGGAGGCCCGTGTGCCATGACAGATCTGGGGCTCCTCTGGAGGGGGCCGGCCGGCTCTCCACCCGAGTGGAAACTGAACCCGCGTGGCCCGGGTGCCGCGGACGGGAGCGTCAACGCCCGTGCTCGGGGCGCGCTGTGAGCGGCAGCCAGCCAGGCCGCCCCGTGGGCATCCGGCTTCGGGGCTAGAGACGGCCCGGGCCTGGTAGGGAGAGCCGCGGGGTGTGCCCTGCCCCCAGGGCTCCTGTGGGCAACCGGCTGAGTGACCTGGACGCGGGGGCCGACTCCGGGCGCTCCCGTGAGGGCCTGGGAGGCGGGAGGAGACGGGCCATTAGCTTGTCCTTGCCGTCTGTGAAGGAAAACAACAGCGGGGCACGCGGGCCGCGCCAGGCCGGCCCCAGGCGGCGTGAGAAAGCGGGCGGGGCTGCGGGCACTCCTCCCGCCGGACGCGCTCTGTCTCCACCTCCCAGATGGTTTCTGCTCTCTGGGCGGTAGAGCGTTGCACCGAGATGCCCGGGTCGGGAGGGCGGGGGGCACGGCCAGGCGGGCGATGCTCCCTCCCCTCCACGCACGGGCCCCCCTGCCCCGGGCTCTCGTGAGCAGGCCCCTGTGCCCCCCTGCGCGCCCCGTCCGATCGCCGTCTGGACCCCTCCGTGGAGCGGAAGCAGGCTGCCCAGCTTGGGCACGTCACAGCCACCTGTTGAGTGGCCTCCCCACGCCTCCCCCTCTCCCCTCGGGCAGCCCCACACTGTTCTCCCCTCCCCAGCAGAGGGAGTGTCACAGTGTAAACCAGACGAGGTTCCGGAACCTTCCGTGGCTGCCTTTTGCTTCTAGAACAACATTGCAGCCCTTCCCTCCCTGACCCCCTGCTCCTGCCCCCGTGGCGTCTGTCCCTGCTTGGCCATGCCGCGTCTAGTGTCCATTCCTTTGTGGCCCCAGGGACTTTGCACGTGCTGTCCTGGGCTTCAGCCGCCCTTCTCCCACGTCTTTGCTCGTTGCGCCGGACGCTCAGGCCTGGCTCAACTTCCCCTTCACAGAGAGCTCGCTGCAGACAGTCACTGCCGTGGTCGTTCTGAACGCTCTCTTCACGCCCGGAGCACGTGTCACGACGAATGTGCGTTTGTGTGATTATTTGCCTGCAGCCTTTCTCCCGGCCGGTGGGTGAGTCCTGTGGACAGGAACCCGCTGCCTTCCCCTGCTGACCGCCAGCAGTTAGAACGCGCAGGGCACAGAGGGGCGCTCAGTCCACACCGGGGTGGTGGACACACGGATGGGTGGGGGCCCCGGGTTCAGCTGGAGAAGGCACTGTCAGTGGTGGGACCGTGCGTGCAGCCCAGTGGGGCCTCCCACCATTTTTCTTCTAAAAGAAAAAGAAACAAAAAGTGAAACAAAGCAAGAAGTAGCCCGTTGGCGTGCCAGCTGGGGTGGGGCCCGGCGCTGTGCCGGTCGCCGTGACAGAGGCCAGTGTCCCGAGAAGGATGGCCTCTTTGTGCTCTGTGGCCGGCCTGCAGTGTGGTCCTGGGCCCTCTGTGGCTCCGCACAATGGTTTTCTCTGACGTCTCACAGGGAGCTCTCCCAGGCCTGGGCTCTGGGCAGGGAAGGGGGTCCCCTTAGTCCTGCCCTGCCTTTGGGGATGTGCCTCAGGAAACCGGGGTCCAGGGACGTCTGGATGGCTCTGCTGAGCCCCATTCTCTGTCCCCTGGGTCCCTGTGCTCTTTTGTCTGTTGGGCGGGCTGGCCCTGCCGGCAGCCGATGGAGGCAGGTGGCTTCTGTGCCCCCTAAGGCACAAGACACAGGCCCACCCACCTCCCCAGACTGTCAGCAAAGTCTCCCGACCTCCGACCCACGACCCAAGCCCGACATTCCCCCTGGAGGAGTCACAGGAACCATCTGTGTCCTGCAGGACGTAGTGCACGGCGAGGGCAGAGGCACGTGCCCCCGATTGCTTCCCGAGGGGCCGTGGTTGCTGGAGGGGACCTGGGGACGTCTGGGGCGTCCTGGAGCTATGCAGCTGGGGTCCATGCACGTGGCCGCTGGGGGAGTCACGCCTCCGTGGCCAGGACTTCACCGCAAGGAAGCCCAGTGCGGGGAGGGCTGGCCCGGCTGTGCCTGGGTCACCGGGAACACCGATAAGTGGTCACTGCCCCCTCTCCATGGGCCCTGGGTCCCCTTTGAGGAAACCAGGGGTGCACGTTCTGGAGGATGTCCCTGCACCCTGAAAACTCCTGCATCCCTGCACGTCCGCGGCAGAGCAAGGCGGCCTGTTCCCTGCCTCGTGGGAAGGACGGGACGCTGTTCTCGTTCCTCGAGGGCCTCGTTGTGTGGACCCTGGCGTCTCTTCCCCCAGGGGCCCCGCTGCCCAGACTTCCCTGCGGGAAGCGAGTGCCGAGCCCCGGCTCCTGGGCCTCACTGTGCCTCGGGCCGCGCCCACCCCTCTCGGTCGGCCGGGTCTCCCCTGGCCCTCGCTCGCACGGAACGCGGGGTTCTCACCTGCATGGCGTCTCCTTGCAGACACGCGCTTCTGTGTGTCAGTCGTAGGGCAGATAATGAGTCGTTGATTCCGGCAAGAATCACGCCCGTGATTCACCGCAATCCATTCTTTCCCGACGCGCACCCATTTTGCCAATGGGAGCTGTTCTTAAAGCTCATTGACACGCTGGGGGATAATGCCCGCGTTGTGTCAGTTTATAGGAACCAGATCGGCACCACATAATGGACAATCTCGCCATTCTTGTGCGGTCCGGAACGTGCAGGGTCGGTCATAGTGGGAGCACTGTGCCGAGTACGCACGCGGGCTGAAAGGGCCCTTCTCAGCACAGCCTCGTCTCGTCGGTGCCCCAGCAGCGTCTCCACTGACCGCAGGCCCAGGGAGCCTGGCGCTGTCCCGGGCAGGGCAGGCCCTGCCAACATGGCTCCTTCCGGGCCAGGCCGGGCCCGCGTGCTGGTTGGAGGTGGGGGCGCCGGGCAGAGACCCGGAGGGCGTCCGCAGGCGCGCCCTGAGGAAGCCCTGAGTGTGCGTGCGGCTGGGGAGACGGGCCCCAAGGCCCACCTAAGGCGGAGGAGGAACCGAATCGAAGGCCGGCCAGGGACGCAGGCAGGGCTCTGCTCGGACCAGGAGCCCTGGGCGGTACTTTCCCCTTCATCTCCGGCCCGTCTCGCCGACAACTGGGGCCAGGACCCAGAAGGTGCCATCGCCCCCGCCCAGCCAGGGCTCTGTGCGGGGCCGGGAGTGCGACGGGCAGCAAAGCTGTCAGAGGTCCAGGCCGTGCCCGGGCAGGCGAGGTCCTTGCCGGGTCCCCTCTGGTGGGCGTGCAGGAGGGCCCCCGGTGTGGGACGCGCCGGCGTGACCCCACGTGTCCCCTGGGACGTCTCTGACATTTCTCTCTCTGTCCCCTGAAGGTGTACGTGAATGGAGAGTGGGTGACAAGCATCAGTGAAGGGGGCAGCTTTGGGGAGCTGGCGCTCATCTACGGCACCCCCAGGGCAGCGACCGTGAAGGCCAAGACGGACCTCAAGCTCTGGGGCATTGACCGGGACAGCTACCGGCGCATCCTCATGGTGAGCGGCACCCGGCACACCCGCAGCCAAGCGTCTGTCGGGAACCCTAGCTTTATCCAAGGGAGGGTGGTAGATAAGGGCCAGTGGGGTGGGTGGGAAGTGTGGGAGAGATTCTGGAAACTTCTTAAAAGGCAAGCAGGTAGCTGGGGAGGCTGCTTTGCCTTCCTTCCCTGTCTCTTTTTAGCTGTTTGGAATGGGGTCGTGATGGCTGGAGCTCTCGCTGCCACCCTGGATCATGAGGTGACTGAGACTAGAAACCCATTCACCAAGGGGGTAGAGCAAAGAGATCCAGGGGCCTGGCTCTGTGGTGGCCCCGGCACAGCGGGACCAGACAGATTGGCCCCAGACATCCTCACCCAGGGATCAACCCTCAGGCGTTTTTGCCTCTCTCTCTCACGTGTAGCCACATCCACTCTTGGCTGGTGCAGGGTGGGCACAGGTCCCCTGTTGTACCATCAGGGGCATGGCAGATGCACAGGGGGCTCCCACAGGTGATCTGGGAGCTGGGGAGGCCCTGCCTGTGCCCACTCGGTGCCCGTCCCGCACACACGTTCGTGGTGCTGAGACCCACCCGGGAATACCACGGGTGCCGCACCCGGCCTTGGGAAGCTTCCCTCGTGCTAGTGGGGGAGTCAGGGGACAAACACACACCTCAGGTGATGACAGTTCCTTGGAGAAAGATAAAGCTGAGAACGGGGTGGAGGTGACTGAGAGGCGCGGAAGGGCTGCTGTTTTCTAGAAAGGCCCCAAGCCCCGCTCCCGTGATGAGGTGGCATTTGAGCAGACGTATCTGAGCAGGAACCAGCGTGTCCAAGAGAGGAGTGTCCGGGCTTGCGTGGACAGAGGGAGCAGCGGGGTTACCACCGGGGATGGGGACGTAGGGGTCCCCTGGGCGATGCAGTCCGTGGGCTCACCACCCCCACAGAGCCCTCAGCTCCCACCCGAGTGTGCAGGGGGGCCCCCAGAGCGGCTTCCACAATGGACGGGGGGCCGTGCTGGGGGGCATGGAAACATCCTGACCCTGGGAGGGTGAGGGAGACCAGCCCCCAGCCTGGAGACCTTTGGTGTCCCCCACGTGCCCTGCAGGGCTAGGCTGTGTCCCCGGGGACGGTGCAGCTTCCGGTGATGGCGTGGGGTGGGGGCTGTGACCTGGGGACGCTCTGGGGGAGGCCTGGGTTCGGTCCACAGGCACTTTCGAGAAGCCCCAGGCCTCAGTCAGATGGGAGCCTGGGGTTAGGGCCCGGCCCAGACTGCCCCTCATCCTGGGAACACCCACGCCCCCGACCCGTCCTGGTCCCGCTGTAACACCGGGTCTGCATGACGCGGGGAGGGTTCAGTGCCGTCGGGGGGGTCGTGGTCTGATCGGGCTCCGTGCGTGTGAGGAAGCGCCCTCCGTGCACTCAGCAAGCATCGACGGAGCGCCCACCGCGTACGGGAGACGTAGAGCCCCGGATACGCTGGGAGAAAGCCGCACGTCCCTGCGTCCCGGAGCCCAGCCCGTGCTCTCTGCTCTTGTCCTCCACCTGCCGGCGCCTGTTTTCCTGGGAGAGGCCGGCTGCCCGGTGGGGGAGGGGGGTGCCCTGACCCCCCACCCCCACCCCGCCCCCTGCCCGCCCGGGCAGGTTTGGGAGCGGACCCAGAAGCCTCTGCCCCTCCGCACACACCTGGCCCGTGTTGCATAAGCCGCTGTTTCTCACCATCGTCAGTGCTGAGTCCTTCTGGGCTGTGGGATCTTTGTGGCTGGAACCTTGTATTCAGGGAAGTTCCCAAACCACCCAGGCAGCTGGCGCTTCCTCTGTCTTCATTCTGAAGCCCCGTGTGCTAAGAATAGTCACAGCCGTGCTGCGAGTCCGCAGAGCCTCCGAGTCCGGGGAAGGAACATGGCAAGTGCCGGCCGCCTCGGAAGGGAGTGTCCTGCCGGAGGGCATCCGTTTTAGCGTCCGTCCTGGGTCTGGACCGATTTGGAGGCACCCATCATGCAGAGTGGCCCCGCCATCGTGCATCCGCTTAGCGCTGAGCTGGGACACGCCATGGGGAGCGGGGGTGGGGAGGGTGCCAGTGGCGTCCCCAGGGATCCGGGACGTCTGACCTGGAAAGTTCCCGTGAGCGTCCCTTCCCTTCCCTCTGCTGCTCCGTGTGGTGCGGAGGCACGGACCGAGCTTGGCGAGGCCAGCCCACCCGGCCACCACCACTGAGCCGGGCCGGGCTCTGTCCCCCCATCTGCGGCGAGGGGACGTCCTGGTCTGCCGGCAGCTCCCCCTGCGTGGAGAACGCGGAGAATCTCCTTGGGCCACCGTGCACCCGGGAAGCGGAGTCCCACGCCAGCCTCTCCTGCGCCGAGGGGTGCTGCAGACTCTCAGAGCTGCCTCCCACCCACCCTCACCCAAAGTCTCCATCACAGCGGGAAGCCACCCCAAGGCGGGGGCGCCTCGGTCGGCCGCTGCGGCCAGTCTCCTCCCGTGAGCTGTCCTGCAGCAGGAGACGGCTGGACCCAGCTACGCTGGCCTTTAGTGTCCGAGGTCCCTGGGCAGAGTCGGGCCTGTCTTCCACTGGGTGGCATCCTTGCTGGGAGGGCTGTGGGAGCCATCGGTGGTTTTTCAGAAGAAATGTGTTTTCCACGGCGAGGCCGGCGAGGACGTCAGGTGGCCCGGGCTGAGCATCCACACCGGCCACGATGGCGGCCACGGTGTTGGAAACGCCCTGGGCTCTGCCACGGGCCGCCTGGCTCTGCGTCCTCGCCTCGGCCACCAGCCGCGGCCCGGCAGAAGCCCCTTCGGTGCTGTGTCGTCCGGCAGGGAGGTGGACGGCTGGCTGGGTCCCCTGGCCCTGTTGGGGCCTGGCCGGATGGAGGGCCCCGGGGATGACCGTGGGCCTCTGTGTGGATTCTGAACTCGGGGCTTGTAGCCTCTGTGGTGCTGGGGAGGCCTGGGCTCCCGTAACCTTCACGGGACCCTCTGGGGCGGCACTTGTGCAGCCGAGGAAACAGGCCGGAAGTGGGAATGTTTGCCCGCACGCCTAGTCGGGGGGTGACCATCGGACCCAGGGCTGTCCGGACGCCCCTCCTGTGTCACGTGTGCGTGCAGCTCCCAAGTCCTGGACGCCCTGAGCTGGGGAAAGGTGCACACCGCAGCCTCCGTTGGCCTGCCTGGGGCCTGCCCTGCCCCCCGCCCCCAGCGCCTCCCACGCTCAGCACCGCCCTTCCCATCCTGGCTCGCCCAAGTCTCCCACCTTCTCCTATGCGTCCCGTGTCTGTGTGGCCACGAGACACGGGGTGTCCGCCCCAGTGGACTCCCTGTGCTGGCCTCTTGGAGCGGCCTCCCAGCGCTGCCCTCGCCTGCCATCGGTCCCTGTGCCCTGTGTCAGGCACCGTGAGGTTCTCACTGCAGAATGGTAAGGCCGGGCCTCCAGGGCACCGACCAGGCGGTGGCAGAGCCCCGTACTTACCCACGGCTCCTGAGTGCACTCCGTGCGCTGGGGACGGGCCCTCCTGGTGTCAGCCTGGGCTGCCTCTGTCTTCAGATGTCAGGCCCTGCGGGGGGAGGGCCACCGGTCCCCCAGTTTCCAGCCCTTTCTGTGGGCGCTGAGCACCCCCCACCCCTACCCGAAGAGGGCCTGTCCGAAAACGACCTTACGCTCTAGGACGTTCTCAGCATTTCTTTGGGTTGAGCCTCAGGAGACTGTGGGTGTAGTGGTGACCCCCTGAATTCGGAGGCTGAGGGCCAGATGGTCCCGGCTCTGCTCAGCCACCGGGCGGCCTGGTGCTTCAGGGGAGGGGTGATGCCCAGCGTACCGCGGTCCAGGACCGCACGCAGTGGGTGCCCTCTGCAGGGGGAGGATGCCCAGCACGTCTCCATCTCTGTGGCGTGAACACCAGTTGTACATCGACATCCTGCCTTGACCCCGCCCATGCCTCTTAGTGGCCACAAGCAGGTTACGACCTCTCCCTGACCTGCACACCTCCCTGTAGAGTGGAGACTGGTGGCGACCCCAGGGTCACGGAGAGAGCTGATCCTTCGAGGCGCTGGTCTTAGCAGCACTGGGGACGTCTGAGCTGAGCTCACCTCTTCCCAGATCAGGTGTCTGGGCAGCTGCGAGGGCCTGTTTGCAGAGGTTCCAGCCCCATCTCTGATGGTGGGGCGGGGGGGGGGTGGTCATTCTGGGGCTGATGGCTCTCCCTCTGCGTCTCAGTGGGAAGCAGACGAGGAGCCTTCTGGGCTGAGGTGAGGATGTGGGCAGTTTGGAGGAAGGTAGGGAGAAGCCCAGGTCGAAGACACGGAGAACGTGGTGCTGACCCACCGCTCTCCTGTTGGGGAAACTGAGGCCCCGAGGTGGTGAGACTGGCCTAAGAGCATGGGAGGTTACGGGCGATGTGGATGTGGAACGGGACTCTCCCGAACCGCCCCATCAGCCCTCCACCCTCCACCACCGTACTTGGCAAAGGTCATCACTGCTGCCCCCGCCATCGTCACTGTCCACCCCACCATCACCTCCATCACCTTCGCCACCATCACCACCATCGTCACCAAGCTGTGGGATGTGTAGGACCCAGCCCGGGTTTCATTCCTGCTCCTGTGATCCCAGTCTCGGCATTTGCTTGCCCCTCGAGCCTGCTTCCTCGTCTGGGGATGAGGGTAACCGTGCCCTTGTCTCACGGGACTCTCGCGAGGTTGAGGTGGGCCTGAGCGTTTTGGGTTTCTGCTGCTGCCCGGGCCCGAGCACGTTCTCACCGTCGCTGTCCTCCTCCCTCCTCTCTCCATACCAGGTGTCGGGTCTGTGGTCGACCCATCCTTTCCGCATCCCAGTGATGGATGAGGCCGTTTGAATTTAACCAGACCAGGCTTGCTGCTCTGCCGGTGGAGAGCACGTCCCCGTTTTCTGAATGTGCAGTGCTTCACAGGACTTAGTGGTGGCGCAGCCATGTCCAGTTGTGGAGTGCGTACACTGTGCAAAGGCCCTGGGCAGCAGGCCAAGGGGATAAAGTCCAGACTGCTCTCTACCTGCCGGGCTGGTGCTGGCTGCTGGAAGTCTGGGCCGCCGCCTCCTTCACTTGGGATGCGTGCTTGAGGAAGCGGGTGCCCTTTTCCAATTCGCGTTCAGGTTCTACTTTTTGGAGTGGATTTTCATTTCTAACTCAGGCGGAGGTTGACAGGGCCCTGTCTGCTGGTTTTATCTTGTTCAGCCAGCACTTGGTTGGGAAAGAAGCAACTCATTGGCCCTTCTCACCAGGCCCCAGGTTCAGGCACGACCAGCCCGGGGACTTGACCCATGTCGGCTACTCCCTCCCTTAGCATATCACACACTCAGTTCTGCCCCCAGCCCCAGAGCCTCTCCAGGTGTGTGTGTGTGTGTGTGTGTGTGTGTGTGTGTGTTGGGGGG
The DNA here is from genome assembly GCF_022079265.1 of Lynx rufus. NCBI lineage: Eukaryota > Metazoa > Chordata > Mammalia > Carnivora > Felidae > Lynx > Lynx rufus. Next base: position 389,768 of record NW_025814842.1, on the reverse strand, counting down.
AAGGGTGGGGGTGCGGTGAGCCCGGCTCAGACAGTACCCCTTGCAATCCCGCCTTGGGGACATCTGCCTTGAGCACGTGGAAACCCCAGTGCCGGATTCTGGTTGGCTGGGTGCTCGTCGTGTGGACCAGTCACTGGCCCGGGCTGGATGAGGTCACTGTCGGCGGCCAGGGGAGGCGCAGCTGCCCGGAGGAGGTGCCGGCTGGGGTCTTTGAGGGGCTTGCGGGACATGGAATGGTCAAAGGGTTTCCTTTTAAGAGTTCAGAGTCATTTGGGGAAATTTGGAAATGTCAACATGATTCAGGCACAAAGACCCACCTTCTTTTCTGTCTTCTCCTTTCTCTGGAACAGGGCAGCACCCTGAGAAAACGCAAGATGTACGAGGAGTTTCTCAGCAAGGTCTCCATCCTGGGTCAGTGGCCCCCACGCCGTGCGCGAGCCTGTGCCGGTAGCTTCCTCCGGTCTCATCTGAGTCCTGCCTGCTGGGTCCAGCCATTTCCATGTTCCCCGTGTGCCTGGAAGGTCCAGTCCTCTGGGTGACGTGTGGGTTTGGGACAGGCCTACGTGTGAACCCTCACAGGCATGGCTCACACGTATGCACCCACGCGGGCATGCTCGCACGCACGCTCACACGCGTATGCACCCGCGAGGTACAGCTGCACACGTGCATGTGCGTATACTCACAGAGGCACGTTCACACACGTGTGCGCACACAGCCACACTCACACGTGCACGTGCGTGTGTGTCCGTCCACGTGCACCGAGAGCTCTGTGTCTGATCCGCCGGGCGCGGTCATCCTCTCCTGGGCCGTCTGTGCCCTCGTCCCGCGTGCTCTGCCTGTCCGTCCCTCTGCTTTCGGTGTCCCCGCCAGCCCTTCCTCCGTATCCGTCAGTTTCGAGACCCATTTCGTGTTCTAGTAAACGTGGTCCCCGGTGTCGAGCGTTCCCGGGCCTGATTTGTTCTTTTTTCCCAAGCGGGTTTCCCCTGGTGCACTCACTGCCCTTTCTCGCCCTGTGGTCTGATAAACACGTTGGCTGCATTTCAGTCGATTTCCAGCCCTGTCAACAGAACTCTCACCAGCAAGAGTCTTCAGTGTTTTGGAGTAGCTGTGACGTACACAGGGGCCACCGTTTGTAGCCGGCCGATCCCGTCGGGGAATGGTCCTTTCTGCGTTGAGCACTTGACCTGTGGCTGGTGTGCCCGAGGAACCGCATTTTAATTTTGTCCCATTTTAATTAATTGAAATGCAAGTACGCAGGGCAGCACTAGCCCACGGGCGGGGCCCCGCTTGGGAGGGCGAGGGACAGCTGAGTGCCGAGCCTCCGGGAACCTCTGGAAACCACTGTCCAGCAGCAGTCCTCATGGCCTTCTGGGTGAGGATGGGGAAGAGCGTGCTGGGGCAAGAAAGGAAAAGAAGCAAACAAAACCCACCGGGTGTGAGTCCGGCACTGGGGCTGAGGCTCGCGGATGAGGTTACAGGATCGGGGCGCTCCCCTCTCTGTGCGGCGTGAGCCCGTAGGGATGCTGGGCTGACCCGGCACCGGAGCAGCCCTGGCTCCCAGCTGGGCTCCCCTCTGCCCGGGGCCCGCTGTCCAGGCTGCAGAGACAAGGGTGGGGGGTGCCCGCCGCCTGCCCTTCCAGCGGAGGACTGGGGGGCAGGTCAGGAGGAAGCCCCACCCGCACCCCCCTGCACCACGCGTGGACGCGTCGGGGGAAAGGCCACCGCGGCCGAACAGACTGGGACTGGGATAGGTGCCGGAAGTACCAAGAAAAGCTGAGAGCCAGCCACACACGGAAGGAACCCAGTTAGGAAGAGGGCACGGCCACAGAATCCGAAATCAAATCCAGGACACGGTTCGTCTAGGACACACGTCCGCCCAGAGAGCAGCGGCCTGAAGAGGGAAGAGCTGGAGAGACGCGTTCCGGCCCAGCCTCGGAGGTCCGCAGGGTCGCGGGAGGAGCAGGCACAGCGGTGCCCCCCGCCCTACGGCCCTCGGGAGTCTCTCGCGAGGGCGCAGAGAGAGACCGCGGTGTTTGGCATCCAGGCGGTGGAGACGGCGTGAGGCCTGCCGCGTCCTCTGGGGTGGAGGGCAGTCAAGCGAGTGACCAGAGCTGCGGGCAGGCAGAAAGCTGCAGACAGTCCCGGCTCAGCAGGGCCTGCGAAGCCATCTTGCCAGGTCCTGGGACGTCGTAGCCGCGGGGAGGGAGGCAGAAGTCAGGTTGGACGCCCTGCGCAGGGCACCGGCGTTTTATCGGTGATGCTACGGTCAACCACGCTTCACTGATAACAAACTAAAAATTTTAAAACCTTAACAAACGGATCTGAAGCAATCGTGACAAAACCTTCGCGTGATTTTGCGCAGGACGGATGTTGCTGGGTTACGTCGCGTGCGCTACTGTCTCGATAACTTTTTTTCCAAATGATGGATGGACGAGATCGAGCGCGGAGCAGGTCCCCGGGGAGGGCACGTCACCGAGCCCAGGAGAGCGCCCGGGGGTGTGGCTGCTGCCGGCGGAGGAAGGGCAGAGCCACACGGAGGCATTCGATCGATCGAGGCAGGGCACGAGGCAGCCCCCGCCAGGCCCCAGGCGCCCAGAGCAGGAGGGCCAGCGCCCCGGAGGCAGGCTCAGAAGACCCTGGATGGGATGGGTGTGTCTGCTCCTTCTCAGCCCACACCGGGGAGCAAAAACCGACAAGGGAGGGAGGCCACACGGGGCCACCTGTTCCCTCGACACGGAGCCTGCCTGCAGTTCAGGGTGTCAAGTCGAGCCACATGAAATGGCCCGTTTTTGGGGCGCCTGGGGGCTCCGTCGGTTGAGCGTCCGACTTCGGCTCAGGTCACGATCTCACGGTCCGTGAGTTCGAGCCCCGTGTCGGGCTCTGTGCTGACCGCTCAGAGCCTGGAGCCCGCTTCGGATTCTGTGTCCCCCTCTCTCTCTGCCCCTCCCGTTCATGCTCTGTCTCTCTCTGTCCCAAAAATAAATAAACGTTGAAAAAAATTAAAAAAAAAAAAGAAATGGCCCGTTTTTGGGGCGCCTGGGGGCTCAGTCGGTTGAGCGTCCGACTTCGGCTCAGGTCACGATCTCGCGGTCCGTGAGTTCGAGCCCCGCGTCGGGCTCTGTGCTGACCGCTCGGAGCCTGGAGCCTGTTTCAGATTCTGTGTCTCCCTCTCTCTGACCCTCCCCCGTTCGTGCTCTGTCTCTGTCTCAAAAACGAATAAACATCAAGAAAAATTGAAATGGCCTGTTTTCTACCCCTTTGGACCCAAAAAGTGGGCGTTCCATCTGCATCAATGTGTGTGAAACCTGACCACTGAGTCAGTGTTTTGCGTGATCTCTTTTAGGGGAATGTTTTGGAGAAGAAAGTATCTTACCTCAAAAGAGACAGAGAGACTCTTGGTTTCTTTGCCTGGTGTTAAATTCAGGCAGAGTAAACTTTAAGACTTTACGTTGGAAGCGCCTGGTGGTCATGTTTGTAAAAGCATCCGTGACCGTCTTCTGTCCACCCTCCCGTCTGGGTCTACGACCGGAGAGGCACTCGGCCAGGCGATGTGACGTAGGGTGGCATTCGGCACTTTTTCACATTCTTTACGCTTCGTTCCGTTTCTTGAGTTATTTGTAGCGAATCTGAGTAACTTAACCAAAAACAATCAAGCAGGCCTGCCAGGGAGGGCGCCGCAGGACGTCTGACCCCAGGGTTGGGGCGCATGCCACGGCGCGACCCCACACCCTCTGAGGTCCCGCGAAACGAACAGAGAAGGGTCTCGTTTTCCTCGTGCTCCTGTGGTACAAGTGCATCCGCTGTCCCAGAGTTTTTCCCTTCGGGGCGTCTGCACTCAGGGTTGTGCCCCCACCCCCACTCCCTGGTTCCAGAACCTTCTTGTCACCCCCGGGGGAGGCCCTGTGCCCACGAGCCCGTCTCTGCAGGTGCCTGGTCTGGGCGCGTCCTACGAAGGGGTGCTGTGCTGATGGGTCGGTGTCGCACTCGGCGACACGAGACTCGGCAGCCTCGTGGGCGGGTCCTCGGGGTCTCACGGAGGCTGGGAGGAGGGGTGTTTTAGCCCCACGAGAAATCCCCGGGCCTGGGGCCCCCTGGTCCCTCACCGTCTCCCGTTCCCTCGGAGCCCAAGCGCCCCGGTCGCCTTCCGATCCTCCTGCTCTTACTGTGTGCCAGGTGTGCTCAGTGCTCAGCTGCACGCGGAAGCTTTGTTCCCTCCGATGAACCCACTGCCAGCTAGCGCTTCTCCGTGGCCGTCGGGCAGAGCGACCCCAAGACTGACCCCTTGGCCCTCAGTCACCCAGCTGCACGGAGCCCTCCGGCATTGGAAGGCGGGGGGGCCTTGGTCTCGGCAGCCTGCCCCCGGCAGGAAGGAGCATGGGCGGCCACGGTGCTCCCGGGGCCCGGGGGTTCTGCGCACGGACATAGGAGTCGGCCCCTGGCGGGCACTGAACGTGGCGGAACCCTGGGGGGTGTGAGCACTGAAGCCACCGCGGCCTCCCCATGTGCTGCTTGCAGGCCACACGCCTGCTGGCTCTCGGTCTCCGGCTGCAGGACGTCTATGACAGCGGAGGGACGGACGCCTGCCTCTGTTTGCATTCTGTGCGGGTGCAGTGTTGACCGTCCCACTCGGGAAAGGGACCGTGTTGCCTGGAGGGTCGGGCTGTGCACAGCAGAAGAACCACTCCCGGGGCTTGTTTCCTGAGTTGCCTCAGAGAAGAGCCCGTTCAGTGATCGGGGCCCAGAAACCGCCGTCTCCTGGCGTCTTCTGACGGGACGCGGCTTCGCGAGTCGACGTTCAGGCCTCGGAGCGTCACCTTTCAGGTGTAACGAGGAACTTGCTGAAGAGACACGCGGGGACAGATGTCCCCCCAGCAGCGTGACTCGTGGCCCTCGCTCGGAACCCACGGGCAAGACCTCCGCGTTGGCCGGCCGGCCGGCCTGCCTGCGCCCACCTCCGACGAGCACCCCTCGTGCCGCTCTGAGGCCGCTGCTCTGTTCGGTCCCCGGCGGTGGATGTGCGGGGCTGCGTGGGAACGCCCGGTTTCTGACTCCCCAGCGGCCCCGCCGGCCTTGCAGACCTTTCCAGGCGGGCCGGTGAGGCGTGTGTACTGACGGCTCCCCGAAAGCCGGTCCTTTGCTACGAGAAGCACTGGCAGGCATCTTAAAGTGGAGAAATCCCGCTCCTAACCTAGTTCTAAAATAAATGCTTTGCTTTGTATTTTTAGCCGCTGACCCACTTAGCAGCATCTGAGGAGTCTAGGCCGGGAAGGTTTCTTCTGCCGAGAAAGAAATAGTTAATCAGGCAGTCGTTATTTTCTTACAGAAGGAGCGTATGGGGCGTATTGGGTGTTTTTTCCCTTCCTGAGGGCTAGGGATGGACAGTGACCAGGAAGGGGAGGTGTGGGGAGGGGCGGCAGGGGACACGGAACTTGCAAGCTGTGCCGAGAAGCGTGAGTTGGAATTAAGTGTGTTGACCTGAAATAACGGAAGGCGAGCCATGCCGAGCCTCGCAGCTGAGCGGTGACGAAGCGTCTTCCCAGCCGGTGGTGGTTCCGAGCAGGTTCGCGTTAAACTGCGTCGTGGCCTCAGTGCTCGGCGGGCGCGCTGGCTGGGGCCCCTCCTGGGCCCGACTTAGTGCTGCGACGCCCAGGCCCTCCCAGTGCACAGACGCGCCCCGGGTCCCTCGCTGCCGATCCGCGGCACTTGCTGAGCGAGCGCTCGGGTGCAGGGCAGGGGCGAGGCCGCAGTGACGGTCCCCTTGTCGCCCACTCTAGAGTCGCTGGAGAAGTGGGAGCGCCTGACCGTGGCTGACGCCTTGGAGCCTGTGCAGTTTGAGGACGGAGAGAAGATTGTGGTCCAGGGGGAGCCCGGGGACGATTTCTTCATCATCACGGAGGTGAGTGCCGCCCTCACGGGGGCTCCGTCCGCGTCGCTCCCGTGTGCCGACCCCGAGCCCCCCGCCCTCTGCCCCGCTAACGGCCTCACACCGTGCCGTCGTGTCTTCTCGCCCCGGAGAGTCGGAAGCGAGACTCTCCTCTTGGAAAACAGCGTCGGGTCCCCAGGCGTGCGGTGCCCCGGGAGGACGTTGTGCCGGACTGAACGCGAGCGTGTGCACAGTGGGGGTGGAGAGTCGGAACCCACGTCGGGACCCTGGGTGGCGCGGCACCTCAAGCTCTGTGGCGCGTTGTCACTGGCGGACAAAGATGTCTGTGGCATCTCTCCGTGCCGTCTCTCACGACTATGCGCCCATCTACGAGGACCTCAAACGAAGACGTTGGTTTTTAAAAGAGGCTCCCGGTTCCCAGGCTGGAGGCGCGTGAGTCATTTTTACGAGGCCCGGCGACAGCTGGCGCTGGGGCCGTAATCCGTGTCGGCCACACTCGCGCCTGTCACTGACAGAGGCAAGCAGCTGCTGTGGCTGCCCGTCCCCAGGGCTGTGCTGGGCTGGGACCCCCGGGTGAGCCCCCACCCAGACGCTGCCCGGAATGAATGGGGGGCCCGCCTCGCGGGGGGCAGCACCGATTACGCGGGGCCACAAGTATGCCGCCGCCTGTTGGGCTCGCTTCCTCCTCCCGTGGCGCTCAGGGGCGGAAGGATTTCACGTTCATGCTCATTAAAACACATTCTCCAGCTGTGCATCTTGCCGCCGGAGAGAGGGAGGCCTCGGCAGGGCAGCGTGGGGCCCGGCGCTGTCCGGAGCAGGCCGTCCACGCTGGGGTTTCTGCACGGCCAGCAAAGTACGCCCTGCTCGGCGCCAGTGGCCACTTTCTGGGTCCAAAACAAACGAAGGAGGGGCACCTGGGGGCTCCGTCGGTACGTCTGACTCTCGACAGCCGTCCGGGGCTGGTCGCGGTCTCGCGGTTCGCGGGATCGAGCCCCGTGCCAGGGTCCGTGCTCACGGTGCGGAGTTTGCTTGGGACCCTCCCTCCCCCTCTCTCCCCGCCCCTCCCCTGCTCGCACACTCGCACGCTCTCGCCCAAAAATAAACGTTTTTAAAAATAAAAACAAAACAAGGGGGGACCTTGCCGGGTCGTCGGTGCCGGTGAGATGCGGAGCCCTCTCTGCCGGCACACGAAGCACGAACAGCGCGGGTGAGACCTGGACAGGAAACAAATCCGGCTTGTGACTCCCGGGAGGGCGTGTCAGGGTCCCTTTCCGCCACCCGCCTGAAATTTCTGGAAGGTGGGTCTGCCAGGGCACCGGAGGCACAACCCGCCCCCCTCCCCAGGCCCCGCGCCCGTCCCAGCCCCACGCCCACCCACCGGGGACACGTGGTGCCTGCGGGTGGGGGGCACGTGTGGCTCCTTCGCCCCAGGCTCCCTGGAAGCCGTGTGAATCTTTCTGGAGGACCCCAGCCCCAGCAGTTCTCGGCTGCGTGAGTCACGAGTCCTTCTGAAGGGAGAGGGAAGGAAGGAGAAAACGGAATGAATTCTGATTCTAGGTCGACAGCGAGTGGAGCCGGTCCAGGGGAGTGCCCGCCGGCTTCTTCCTCCCGTGATGAGCTTGGCGGGGGGGGAGACCCTTGAGGTCCTGTCCTGCTCCTCAAAGGGGCTGGTGGGTGATGTCCCCTCTGCTGTGGCCTCGGACGTGACACCCTCTCTGGGTCTGTGTGGGCCTGGCATTTCCCAGTTAAGAACATGAGGTCCAGGAGGGGGTCGAGGGGGTCGCTCCAGCCACCACTTCGTTGGACCCCACCCCCAAATCTGCATTGGATGTGACCAACCACAGGGTCCTCGCTGCTTCCTGGACAAGCGGGGTCTGACTCGCCGGGACACCCAGGCTGGTCGTGGGGGTGCCTCCTTCCTGGCACCAGCGGCCGTGCTGAGACACCCACACGGCTCAGCTCATCAGTGGGGCCCTGAGCTCCAGGCACAGGACGCCCCACCTTGGGTGTCCAGCCCACTGCACCTCCAGAGAGCAGCCGTGGTCCCCGGGCGTTAGCAGGTGCCTAGGTGAGAGCGGCCGGTGAGAGGGGGACAGACCGTGGCTCTAAGTCACCAACCGCTGAAACCGCCTGTGTGTCCCCGTGAGGGGTGCACGTGTGGAGCCCCTCCTCTGATGACCTGGGACCAAGGGGAGGGTGTGGTGCCGGCTCGAAGGCACAAATCCTTTCCTGCCCTAGGTTTCAACTCACTAATAAGAAGCTGGTGCTCACGGGGCCACTTTGGCTCAGAGGTGCGTTTGTATTCATCTGCGTGGTGGTTTTTTAAAACATTTGAATTAATTACCAGTGTTTAAAAATCAAGGTCTTTCTCGTCGCAGTTGGAATCTAACTTCTCTGTAAACGTGTGGCACCTAGCCACAATCGGCAGACTGGAGGGGTGGGAAAGGACCCCTGTTAGCCACAGTCCCCACCCGGCCCTTGTGTCTGGTCTGCCGGCCTCGCAGGCTTTGAGGTTCATGGTCTCAGGGGTCGTGGTCTCCGAGCTGAGGGAGTAACTGTGGCCAGCCCACACAATTGTCCATCATTTGCTGTGGACTAAGGCTTGGACCTCCCAGCCGGGTCCAAGGACACGGGTAAAAAAAGCATTAAACGCGTGTGATGGGCACAGATTGGCGAGGGGGTGGGGGGCCCTCACACAGCTCCAGGGAGGGGAGTGGTCACCTGGTTTGTTAATCTGATGTCGTGAGCTGGGACTTTCTGAGCCCAGGATGCGCCGGGCGTTGTGTGAGCCCCCAAGCACCTGTCAGGGAGGCCTGGTCAGGGGCCAGCGTCCCTCCTGGGGCAGGGAAGGGCTGGGCCTCTGCCCAAGGCCACACAGCCAGCAAGCGTGCGCCCTGCATCCCAGTGGCCGGGGTCCTGCTCCTTGCTCCCGCGTGATGTGTGCACATGTGTGTGTCCCACAAGAGGGTCTGGGCACCCCTCATTCTTTTCTAGAATGGCACTGCCCTCTGTGATTCACACAGGGTGATGGGCGACGATGCAGAGGGACCTTTGTGGGTCTCGTGCTGTGCCCGGGGCAGGCCTGTGTGGCTCCCTGCGGGGTCTCCAGGAGAAGGTGCCGAGGGAGGGCAGTGGGGTGACAGTGACACTGGGCCCTGCCCTGGGCCTGGGGCCCCATGCAGGAACGTCCTCCGTGTGGTTGGGGGCAGGGGCTTGTGCACCGGCTCTGGAACGTAACCCGACCCTCCTGGAAATGTATTTGAAGTTGTCTCCTTGGCAACTTGGATTTTTTTCCCCTTTTCCTCTGTGATCAACCAAGTCCGGTAGGTCCTGGTGGGATCCCAGGGTTCACGGGAATCGAGGCTCTCGGCCTGAAGTGCAGCTTCCTGGGTGTTTGCTACACGGCCAGAGGCGGCCCGCTGGCTACAGCTGCCACACCTGGGTCGAGCCTGCCAGCCTCGCTCCTCCACAGCACCCAGCGAGCTGCCTGGTGGCTCCCTGGTCTGAGTGGTGCCTCGGGTGGGGAAGCCAGCCTCCATCTGACCCGAGCCGACCCAGACTGTCGTGGGACGAAGCAGGAGAAGGCAGTGTTACTCATGTGTTTTGTTGGGTCGGCCGTTCTCCCTCCGACGGCTGTTCTGTTGGTTGGAGACTTCTGGAAACCCCAGTGACCATCCCGTGGCCGATGTTTCCTTACGAGAAGAGACCCCCCCACCCCCCCAGGCCAGGCCTGGGGCGAGGCGAGGCGCGGGTGGCCCATGTTCTTGCGGAAGCTTTCGGGCGCGTGGCCAGTCTGGTTTGAGCTGTCCTCTTTCAGCTGGCGAACAGCACACGCACACAGTGGAGTGGGTTAACCCCCGGTTCCTGGGCCGCCTGTGAGCTCCCCCGCACAGCGGGGCTGGTCTAGATGGCGGGAAAGGGGCCCGGGCCCCGCGGCTCCCTGCGGTCAGGGTCAGTTTGATGGGTCGGCTTGAGCAAGCCGCGGTCCCGGGTGTCTAGATGTTTCTGCGAAGGTATTTTTTAGATGGGACTAGCATGGACATCAGCTGATGTTGAGTGAAGGGGTGGGCCTCAGCCAGTCAGTTGAAGGCTTTTCTTGAGAGAAGAAAGACCCGCGTGTCCCCCCAGGGGAGACATCCCCTGCTGGCCGGCCGGCCCTATAGATTCTGGACTCGCGGTCCCCACTGTGCTGTGAGCCAATTCCTGGACTCGACGTCTCTCTACACATATACGTCCCATTGGTTGTCTGTCTGGAGAACCCCGACTGACGTGCCTGTCGGCTTTTCTGGAATAGACACGTGTCTGTGCAGGGGGTGTGGGGCCCCTGAGGCCCAGGCCCGGGTGCCGGGCAGGTGCAGGGCCCTGGGCGCCTGCAGACGCGGCTGCCGTAGGGAGCATGGGCTGGGGGGCCCTGGCTGGGGGCTCTGCGTGGCTGGCCTCCTTTCCTCCAGTCAGTAAGTGGGGCCGGGCCCCCGCCCTCATGCCTTTGCCTGGCTGAGTGTCTCCGCTCCATTTTGGAAGATGGTCTTGGGGTTTGCTTATTCGTCTTCTCTCTGCTGGTCCCCGAGGTGTGGCCGAGGCTGGTGGAGACCCCCTGCCCTGCACAGGTGCGGGAAACGGCCCTACAGGCACTTGGTGAGTCATGAACGCCTGCCGTCCGGTGGGAGCCCAGCCGGGAAGGCAGGCCTGGGCTGTAAGACCGGGGGCCTCGCCTGAGCCCTGAGGGTCTCTGTGCCAGAGCAGTGCCCCTCCTGGGCAAGGTGGTCTCCCGGCTCTGTGCGTGCACCTGCTGTGTCTGAATCCCCACGACACCAGACCCCCAGAGCTCTTGAAAACATCCTCAATGGATGAGCGAGGTCGGCCTGGTAAACCCGGCCGACAGACCCGGAGAGTGCAAAGCCTCTGGGTCCTCCCAGGGCCTGACCCGTGGCTGCCGGTGGGGTGGGCGTGGCCCCGTGTTCTCTAGACCGCTTCCCTCCCAAAGAGCCGGCAGGCGCACCAGGTGGGACCCACCACGTCCAGGCCTCCTCAGGGATTGGGCTCCGGGCAGAGAGAGGGCGAGCGGGTGCAGAACCGGCCAGGCCCCCAGCTGTTCCAGACCTACCTCCCGGCTCCTGGTCTCCAGAACTGGCAAGGAGGTGGGCGGGCCTGACTTTGCATGCCCAGGAGGACCCCCTGAGGCCCACCGGCTGGCGGCTGGGGAGACACTGTCACGGAAACTCCAGATTTGGTTCATCTGCTCTCTTAGTAAGTTAATTTTGTAAATGTCCACAGTGTTGGAGCAAAGGCATAACCACTGCTCCCGAGGCCACGGTCTGTCCGGGGACTGGCCCTGTTGGCCCCTCAGACACACGGACCAGGCTGGTGGGCACGCACGATTCACCGGGATCTTGGGGGATAGGGAGGAGACCTCCCCCGTGGGCATGTCCTTCTGTGCCCAGGGCCGTTCGTGGCTGGGCTGGTGCCATGCCCTTGCGTGCCAGGCCGAGGCGGGGCGGGGACAGCAGCTATGGGCGCTTCTGTGTTTACTTGCCAAGGAGGGAAGTGGTCCCAGTCCGTTGGCACAGACTGGCCCTGGGTCCGCGTGGAGGAGGGCCGGGCCTCGGCAGGAGGGCCCCGTAGCTGGGGGCCCTGGGGCCAGGAGGTAGCAGGGACGGTCCCGCCGGAGAGAGGGTGTGCTGGGCAGGTTGGGGCGGGGCCTGAGGTGCAGGAAACGTTCTGCAGACAGAAACCAACAGAGGGAAGTGGCCTCCAGTCTGCATCCGGGGATAGCGATTGGCCCAGACGTTGTTCTGCGGGCCTGGCGCAGGGCTGCCCGAGGTCACGGGTGCTTGCTGGCTCGTCGGCCAGACCCCCAGAATAAGAGCAGGAGTTCAGAGAAGTTCTCTCTCTCTCTCTCTCTGATTTTGAAGATTTGATTTTTTTTTAAGTTTATTTATTTATTTTGAGAGAGAGAGAGTGCTCTCACACACGTGAGTGTTCACAAGCTGGGGGGGGGGGGCGGGCAGGAGAGAAGGAGAGAGAATCCCAAGCAGGCTCCGAGCTGTCAGCTCGATCCCACAAACCACGAGATCATGACTTGAGCTGAGCTCAAGAGTCAGACGCTCACCTGACTAAGCCCCCAGGTGCCCTGAGACTTCATTTTTTTAGGGTAGTTTTAGATTCACTGCAACGTTGAGCTGAATGGACAGAGATTTCCCGTAATGCCCCGCTCCCCCCCAGACTCCCCCGTTATCGGTGTCCCCCAGATGGTGGATTTGTCACAGCCGGTGACCCCACACTGACACGCTGTTATCACCCGGAGTCCATGGGTCACGGGAGGGTCCCTCTGGGTGGGTGCACGTTCTGTGGGTTTGGGCGAACGTGGGACGGCAGGTGTCCACCACCGTCCCGTGTCCCTCGCGCTGTTCGCCGCCCTAAAAGTCCCCTGTGCTCCCCCTGCTCCTCCCTCCGCCCTGAGCCCAGGCAGCCCCCGTCTTCTGTCTGCGCAGCTCCGCCTCTTCCAGGACGTCCTGTCGTGGGAATCGGACAGCGTGCAGTCCAGGTTATCGGTGATCGCATGCAGTCCTTTGTGGCGCAGAATCGCGGCCCCTCGTCTGGACCTGACCCCGCGTAGCCACTCGCCTGCTTAGGGGCAGCATGCTTGCTGTGGGCGTAGCCGCCCTGAACACCCAGCCGCAGGTGTTTGTGTGGCCCGGGGGCGCGGTTGCAAGGGGTTTGCTTCCACCCACACCGGTGCCCGCTCGGTGCCTGGTCGGCCTCCCTCCGACGCCAGGGGGGCCTCCCAGGCCCCGTCCCGTGCGGGCCGCTGTGATGTCTCCTTCCTCGTCGGGGGCCCGACGACCCCCTCGCCAGCTCACCTGCCTGCACGCCTGGCCGACCCCTCAGGCAGGACCTGGCAGGCCAGGCCCTCGGCTCTGATCGGCCTCGGCACACGGACGTGAGGGCACGTACGTCACCTTCCGTGCCGCCGTGGATTAAGTGCACTGTCGTGTGGCTCGGGGCCTTGGCACTGTCTGCCCCAGAACATTCTGGATCACCACACAAGTCAGCTTGCTGGAAGCCGAGGCTAGACCTCGATGGGAGCCTTAGAAAAACAAAACATTAACAAAATCGTGCCACCGAAGTGTCACTTCCTGGAACAAGTCTGGTGACACAGAAACGTCTTTAGGAAAACATTGCCTCCTCCCCACCCGCCATCCCCCCCCTTCACCGCCGTCCCCACGGCGGCTCGTGTGCGTCCCTAAGTGCCTTCTCCTTGACGGGTTCTTCCTGGCTTCTGTTATCGGCGTCAGAGACGTGGTGAAAGTCTGGAAGTCTGCAGACGGTGGTTCCTGGGGACGGGGCTGGTGGCCGCTGGGCTCGGCTGAGCGCCAGAACCTTCGGACCCCAGAGTGGACTGCAGCGGGCTGCCCGCGCCCCCCCCCCCCCCAGCCTGGAAGGAGCCCTGGGTGGTGGTCCCTCTCTCCTGCCCTCACTCGAAGCAGGGCGTGTGTGGCCAGGAAGCCTCGGATCCACTCCCCGGTGCCCCTGAGGCTGCGGGTGGCAGGGAGGAACCGGCCGGACGTTGGGGGCAGAGCCCGGGGGGAAGGGAGCCGTGGGCTGGGACCCGCAGGCCCCTCCCGTCATGCTCCAGGACACGTTTGGTGCGGCCGCCTGCGTGCAGCCCGGACATCGTGTGTGCCCGCTGGAGCATCGGTCGCCGGCCGCTTCCCCCTGCTCCTGACGGACGTCGCCTGACCTGGGGGGGATGAGACGGACCGTGGGTTTGGAGGAAGGACCGCCAGCAGCCAGGGCTTGTGGCGCTGCACGCTCTGGGGCCCCGGCCTCACGGGTGAGCTTTGGACCCGAGCGCGAACCCGGCCGGGGTGTGGGCGGCCGCGGGGCGTGATGCCCTTGCCCCGTGGCTCTCCGCCGTGCCGCAGGGAGGGGGGACCGGGGCTCTGGCAGAGTCGGCCCAGCCCCTCGGGAGGAACAGAGAGGAGCTCGACGGGCGCCCACTCGCCGATGCAGGGGGAGCCTGGGGCTGTCTGCGAGGTGCTCTCACCCGCGGGCTCAGTTTCTCCCGTGCGCGTGCAGACGTGCAGCACGCTGCCTGCGCGTAAGCACACAAACGCGGACGGCGGTGCGTCCACGGGGGTCCCCGGGCGTCAGGCAGGAACGGGCGGGAACGTCTCGTGAACGCCGCAGCCCCGGGTGGTTTCTGTTCCGCTTATTCAAGCGCCCACTGCCCTCACGGCCACCTGTCCCGTCTGACGGGGCTGGGGCCATTTCTGTAGTGCGGGTGGTCGGGCCCCTGCTCCGGGAGGCCGAACGGTCCTGTACCCATCCTTTGGAAGAGGAGGCTGAGGCTGGGAAGTGGGGGGCCCCCCGCGGCTGTGGCCGGCGCTCCGCGGAGCTGAGGTCGGCCGGCTCGGGCTTCAGGTGGGGCCGGTGCGTCTCCCACGGCTTTCCGGCCCCTGCCTGGCGGCGCTCAGTTGTTCAGGGGCGCGTGCAGGGTCTGACGGACGCGGGTCCCGCACGAGCCTGTCGTCCGCCCGGGGTGGTGGGTCCAGGGGTCCAGGGAGTCGCTCTGCAGGCACTGAGCCCCCGCACGAGTGAGTAAAAGGGTGTGCGGCTGGGGTCCTGGAGCAGAAGCTGCCCCCAAGTGCCCACCCACGTGCCACCCTGACAGGTTCGCCTCGCTGTGGGCATCGCACCCGCCCACTGGAGAAAATCTGAGCCACGGAAATCTCGTCCGTTTTTAAAACTGAAACGGCGCCGAAGGAGGGAGTCATCTAGGAATCCCGCCCCTGCCGCCGGTGCTAACGCTTTTCTCCCGGGCCCTCCCAGGCCGCGTTCGGCGAGACCCGATTGTTTTCGGGCCGGGCCTAGAGTCACTGAGAGAGGAATTTGACGAGTACGGTCTAGCCTTCTGGCAAGTGTTTCTCCGGCCCGGAACATTCCGGCTGGCGGTCCCTCGGGGGTGTCTGTGCAGCCCCGTCGGCAGCCTGGGCAGCGAGTCGTGGGAACCGCGGCCCCGCGGGCGCAGGGTCTGCACCCACAGCGTCTGCCGGCACCGCCAGGTCAGGAGACCCCGAAACCACACGCCCGAGAGCGCAAGGAAGCGTGTTCTCGTGAGCACGTTCTGGGCCGGGAGGTGGCTCCGCGTGGCCCTGGGGCCCCCTCGCCTTGGCGCCCGCGGTCGACGTCACAGCCGCGGGGGGCAGCGCACGCCCTGTCCATCTGTCCATCTGGGAGAGGGCGGTCACATCTACCCACAAAGGAGGCGGGGGCTGCGGCCGGCGACAGTGGTGCTCCCCTGCCGTGTGTTTGCCGTGGGCTCTCCCTGCTTCACGTGTGACGACCTTGCTTCCGTCTGGCTGAGACGGTGACATACCCGTGTGCACGTGCCCCCCAGCGTCCACGGTCGTGGCCTGCCTCGTCTCACGTGGCCATTGCTCTGTGCGCCCCCGGGAAGGAAATGCTGCTGGTCTCTTGGTGGATGGTGGTCCCCCGACCGGTGCTGGCCCACCCAGACCCATCCCTACTCCTTCCTGCAAACACCACCTGATCCTCAGCCCCTCCCACTGCTGCCCACCCTCTCGGCCGGGCCTTGGTGAGCGTGCGACTTGTTTGGGCCAATGCGGCGTGAGGGAAGGTTGCTGGGAGGTTCTGGAAGGTTTTCCTGCTGAGGAGAGAAGCTGCAGGAGGAAGCAGCGGGTTCTGTGCCTGCTGATAGCACGGGGAGACACTTGGTGACTCCCGGAACCGCGGCAGCTCCTGTGCCACCGTGAGGGCCTGAGGTCTCCAGAGCAGGACGCAGGGGTGAGCCCCGGGCCCTGACACCTGTCTGGGCCACTGAATCGGCTGCCCATATTCTGGTTCCACTGCCTCACAGACACTCCGGGAGCCCTCAGGCCCCTGCAGCTGGCTTTGCATCTGAACGGACGCTCTCGGCCTGGAGTGTCACTGATTCTACACACAGGATGCATTCGGTTCCACTGCTGGGGTTTTGAAAGAGGAAAACAATCCCAGTTGTAAAATGGAAATTGTGTAAACAGGAACGAAAGGCGTGTAGGTCACGTACGTCATAGTTATAGGACATAAATTTCAAAGAATTAGGTGGGCACAACGGGGCTCTGAGAAAAATCACGCCCATCTCAGCAGCCCAGGGCACGGAGGGCCCGCACGCGGTGCCGGGGTGACCTTCCCTGTGCCTCCCTGATGATGTCGGAGCCCGTGAGTCCCCTCAGCCTTGCTCCCAGCCCAGGACTCTGTGCCTTCTGGGGTTGGGCAGGGAGCACGTGTGCTCCAGGCCCTGCCACCCTCGCCTCCCGGGCAGTGGCGGCATCGGTCTGCTGTTTAGACGTCTGGCTCCATCCATCAGCTGGCTTCATAAACACTCCAGACGCCCACGAGCCGAGCGGCCCCGTGGCCGGTGCAGGGGTGAGCGTGGGGATCCAGCTGCCGGCGGGGGGGGGGGGGGGCGGCGGCTGCCGATCGGTGCCCGGAGATTCCAGGCACGGCGGCACCAGCAGGGTCTTCTCACGGCGTCTCCCCCAGCCTGCGGTGAGGCGGGAGCCGGCCTGGCCGGCGACCTGAGCCGGGTAAACTGAGCCCCCCCTTGGATCAGATCACGTCTGTCGGTGCTGCCAGGGCACGGGGCCGCGGACACGCCCGACGGGCTGAGGGCCCGGGTGCCCCGGGGCAGCAGAGGGTACAGGGGCCCTCGTCCACCCCGGGCCTCAGCCCCCTCGGCAGCGGTGAAGGAGCCGGCAGCCTGTCCCAGAGGCTCGGTTGTTCCGGAGGCCGTTCAGCCCGGCCGCGCGGGGCTCAGCTGCAGGAGTGACGCTGTTTATGCACGTCCGCCGAGCAGGGCTGAGCGCCGGCTGGGTGCTCCGGGCGGTTTACGAAGCCTCACTTCTGATCCTCACGGGTGTAGACTCGGGGGGGCTCCCGAGACAGGGGACTGGCCTGAGGCGCTTGGCAGGTGAGGGGGCCTGGGGTCAGAGCCCGTCTGCGGCTCCCCGCGTGTGAGGCGGCTCCCTGGGCTCCGTGTTAATCATTAAGCCTCTGCAGACCCCCCACCCCCCCCTCGGGAGGGGCCCCCGCTGCTCCCTGGGGGCATGACCTTAGTCCACGCCCATCCCGCTGGAGCGCCAGTCCTTGGGAGCTAGCCCGAGGTCAGCCCGGGGCGCCCCCAAAGATTCTCCCCACTGCCCGGCCTGCGCTGGCCTCTGACCTCACACCCTTCTGTCTCCAAGGAGGAAACGCCTGACTTCGGTTTAGACGGGGAGCGGGCGGACGGGAGCTGGAGGGGGCGTTGGGCATGCCCCCTCGCCTGTGACCCCCCCAACTGCTGACCCTCACCTGTCCCTTGGCGTCTGCAGGGCACGGCCTCCGTCCTCCAGCGCCGGTCCCCCAACGAAGAGTATGTGGAGGTGGGGCGCCTGGGGCCCTCCGACTACTTTGGTGAGTGTGGGTTCCCCGCCCTCTCGTAGGGGAGCTGCGGAAGGGCCCTGAGGTGGAGAGCTGCGGGGGCGCCCGTGGGGGGGCAGGCCGGGACCCCCTCAACGGACGTGGCTGTCCCCAGGGAGGGCGTGACCTGGAGCCCCGAGTGACCCAAGTCCCTGCGGGGAGGCAGGACGGTGCCCAGCTGTGCCCCAAGGGTGACGTGTCAGTGTGTGTGTGTGTGTGCGTGTGTGTGCCCTCGCGTGCGTGCACGTGCGCGTGCTGGGGGCCAGCGGGGGGGCCAGCCGTCTGGAGAAGCCCTGGGGACCCGGCCCCTGACCGCCCGCTCGCCCGCAGGGGAGATTGCGCTGCTGCTGAACCGGCCCCGGGCGGCCACCGTGGTGGCCCGGGGGCCCCTCAAGTGCGTCAAGCTGGACCGGCCCCGCTTCGAGCGCGTGCTGGGCCCCTGCTCCGAGATCCTCAAGAGGAACATCCAGCGCTACAACAGCTTCATCTCCCTCACCGTCTGAGCCCCGCGGCCCCGCGGCCCCGCTTCTGTGTGCTGGCCTGTCCCCGTGTCCGCGGGCCGTGGGGGCGGGCGCCCCAACTCCGCCGGGCCGCCCCTTCCTCCGGACTCCCGTTTGGAAAAAAACGGTCACCTCGTGCGTTTCAAAACCAAACGGCCCTCAAGACCCCCCAGGCCTTCCCCTCTGCCTCACTCCTCCCCGAGTCTTGGGGGCGCGGGAGTCAGCTGTGAGTCCGGGCCAGCCCGGGGCGGGAGGGAGGCGCTGGGCTGGCCGGGTCGGGACGTGCGCCCGCCCCTGTGCCCCAGGGGCCAGGCCACCGGGGCTGCGGTCTGAGTGGGGTGCGGTGACGTGAAAGGGGGTGTCCCACGGGGATCCTCTGTTTCCGGGGGGTCCTGTCGGAGACGGCAGGCAGGAGAGTGACCGAAAGCGGCCCCTGCCTCAGACAGGAGGGGGCCTCATCTGGCCGCAGGCAAGCCCCCCCCCACCCCGGGGCCCAGGCTCGCGGGAGCCCCTAGAGGAGAGATGTGGTCGAGTGTGCGTCCCCACCTCTCCAGAGACTCGCCCCTCGGGATGGCCGGCGTGCCAGACGGTCACCCTCGCTGGGCCGGACAGCAGGACAGGAAGGAGACATCAGGAGTTGGACGCTTTCCACGACCCAGGGAGCACGGTTCTCTCAGAGTCAGGCTGGGGGCCACATGATATTCGCTTCTTTGCAGAGCAGCTCCTTGGGGACCTTCTGAGGGGGAGGAGGGGTTTTCCAGACACGCTCTGGGTACGGTTGTGACGGCCAGGGGCTCCTTCTCACTTGTCCGGCGGGGCCCCACTGGACACGAGCCCTTGCCCCGGGAGACAGGTGCTTTCTGAATCTCCATCCTCCCGGAGCAGGAGAGATAAAAACCAAACAGGCCCCACACCGGCCCAGGTCGACGATCGATTGAAACCCCACTTCAGTGTGTTTTCGGTCCGCGTCAGCTGGAGCTAGAGAGGCCCGGGGGCAGGACAGAGAGCCACGGTGGCCCCTGGTGACAGACACGAGAACGAGGTCGTGCAGTTAGCCCGATTTTGCCCTTCCTACGCACGTCTGGGAGGCCGCCACTGTGAGGCGACCCCGGCCAGCCCTGCCTTTGCCCGTGGATGTTCTGTGATGCCTGAGCCGCCATGCGTACCGTGAAGTTTCAACGCTGCATGTGTATTAAATGTGCCACGAAGTACCTCTTCCCACGTTGGGCTTTGGTCTGAAATCTTTAACAGAGGAGGGTTTTTCTTTTGTTTTTGTTGTGCAAAAATACACATAACATGAGCTTTACCATCTTAACCATTTTAAAAAATACAGGGCCACTGAGCACATTCACACTGCTGTGCAGCCCTCCCCACCGTCCGGCTCCGGAACGTTCCATGTCCCCACCCTGAGACTCGGTCCTGTTACACACAGACCCCCACTTGCTCCCCCAGCCCCGGCCTCACTGTCTCCTCCGTGTATGTGAGTCTGACGACCCCGGGAGCACGTGTGAGTGGGTCCCAGTGCGTGTCCTTCTGTATCCGTGAGTCTGACAACCCTGGGGCCTCGTGGGAGTGGGTCCCAGTGCGTGTCCTCCTGTGTCCGTGAGTCTGACGACCCCGGGGCCTCGTGGGAGTGGGTCCCGGTGCGTGTCCTCCCGTGTCCGTGAGTCTTACGACCCCGGGGCCTCATGGGAGTGGGTCCCGGTGCATGTCCTCCCGTGTCCGTGAGTCTGACGACCCCGGGGCCTCGTGGGAGTGGGTCCCGGTGCGTGTCCTCCCGTGTCCGTGAGTCTGACGACCCCGGGGCCTCGTGGGAGTGGGTCCCGGTGCGTGTCCTCCCGTGTCCCTGAGTCTGACGACCCCTGGACCTCGTGGGAGTGGGTCCCGGTGCATGTCCTCCCGTGTCCCTGAGTCTAACGACCCTGGGGCCTCATGGGAGTGGGTCCCGGTGCGCGTCCTCCCATGTCCGCGAGTGTGACGACCCCGGGACCTCGTGGGAGTGAGTCCTCCTGTGTCCGTGAGTCTGATGACCCCGGGGCCTCGTGGGAGTGCGTCCCAGTGCGTGTCCTCCCGTGTCCATGAGTCTGACGACCCCGGGACCTCGTGGGAGTGCGTCCCAGTGCGTGTCCTCCCGTGTCCATGAGTCTGACGACCACGGGACCTCGTGGGAGTGGGTCCTCCTGTGTCCATGAGACTGACGACCTAGGGACCTCGAGTGAGTGGGTCCCAGTGCGTGTCCTCCCGTGTCCGTGAGTCTGACGACCACGGGACCTCGAGTGAGTGGGTCCTCCTGTGTCCGTGAGACTGACGACCTAGGGACCTCGAGTGAGTGGGTCCCAGTGCGTGTCCTCCCGTGTCCGCGAGTCTGACGACCCCGGGACCTCGTGGGAGTGCGTCCCAGTGCGTGTCCTCCCGTGTCCGCGAGTCTGACGACCCCGGGACCTCGAGTGAGTGGGTCCTCCTGTGTCCGTGAGACTGACGACCTAGGGACCTCGAGTGAGTGGGTCCCAGTGTGTGTCCTCCCGTGTCCATGAATCTGACAATCCCGGGACCTCACGGGAGTGCGTCCTAGTGCGCGTCCTCCCGTGTCCGCGAATCTGACGACCCCGGGACCTCGTGGGAGTGGATCCTCCTGTGGCCATGAGTCTGACAATCCCGGGACCTCACGGGAGTGCGTCCTAGTGCGTGTCCTCCCGTGTCCGCGAGTCTGACGACCCCGGGACCTCGTGGGAGTGCGTCCCAGTGCGTGTCCTCCCGTGTCTGTGAGTCTGACGACCCCGGGACCTCGTGGGAGTGGGTCCTCCTGTGGCCATGAGTCTGACAATCCCGGTACCTCACGGGAGTGCGTCCTAGTGCGTGTCCTCCCGTGTCCGCGAATCTGACGACCCCGGGACCTCGTGGGAGTGGGTCCTCCTGTGGCCATGAGTCTGACAATCCCGGGACCTCACGGGAGTGCGTCCTAGTGCGTGTCCTCCCGTGTCCGCGAGTCTCACGACCCTGGGACCTCGTGGGAGTGCGTCCCAGTGTGTGTCCTCCCGTGTCCGTGAGTCTGACGACCCCGGGACCTCGTGGGAGTGCATCCTAGTGCGCGTCCTCCCATGTCTGCGAGTCTGACGACCCCGGGACCTCGAGTGAGTGGGTCCTCCTGTGTCCGTGAGACTGACGACCTAGGGACCTCGAGTGACCCCGGGGCCTCGAGTGAGTGGGTCCCAGTGCGTGTCCTCCCGTGTCCGCGAGTCTGACGACCTAGGGACCTCGAGTGAGTGGGTCCCAGTGCGTGTCCTCCCGTGTCCGTGAGTCTGATGACCACGGGACCTCGAGTGAGTGGGTCCTCCTGTGTCCGTGAGACTGACGACCTAGGGACCTCGAGTGAGTGGGTCCCAGTGCGTGTCCTCCCGTGTCCGTGAGTCTGACGACCCCGGGACCTCGTGGGAGTGCGTCCCAGTGCGTGTCCTCCCGTGTCCATGAGTCTGACGACCACGGGACCTCGTGGGAGTGGGTCCTCCTGTGTCCATGAGACTGACGACCTAGGGACCTCGAGTGAGTGGGTCCCAGTGCGTGTCCTCCCGTGTCCGTGAGACTGACGACCTGGGGACCTCGAGTGAGTGGGTCCCAGTGCGTGTCCTCCCGTGTCCGCGAGTCTGACGACCCCGGGACCTCGTGGGAGTGCGTCCCAGTGCGTGTCCTCCCGTGTCCGCGAGTCTGACGACCCCGGGACCTCGAGTGAGTGGGTCCTCCTGTGTCCGTGAGACTGACGACCTAGGGACCTCGAGTGAGTGGGTCCCAGTGTGTGTCCTCCCGTGTCCATGAATCTGACAATCCCGGGACCTCACGGGAGTGCGTCCTAGTGCGCGTCCTCCCGTGTCCGCGAATCTGACGACCCCGGGACCTCGTGGGAGTGGATCCTCCTGTGGCCATGAGTCTGACAATCCCGGGACCTCACGGGAGTGCGTCCTAGTGCGTGTCCTCCCGTGTCCGCGAGTCTGACGACCCCGGGACCTCGTGGGAGTGCGTCCCAGTGCGTGTCCTCCCGTGTCTGTGAGTCTGACGACCCCGGGACCTCGTGGGAGTGGGTCCTCCTGTGTCCATGAGTCTGACAATCCCGGGACCTCACGGGAGTGCGTCCTAGTGCGCGTCCTCCCGTCTCCGCGAGTCTGACGACCCCGGGGCCTCGTGGGAGTGGGTCCCGGTGCGCATCCTCCCGTGTCCGCGAGTCTGACGACCGGGAACCTCGCGTGTGCTCAAAGTATTGCCATTTGAGCATCTTCTCAATATCAGAAAAGGCTCCTGAGAGATTCTGTGCTCCTCTGGGGATGCGGTCTTGGGCCCCGGCGTGCGTTTACACGTGCAGCGCGGCTCAGGGTGCACGCGTGGGGCACCCGCCGGCCGCGTGTGGCTGTGGCTGCCGGTCTGCCCGGCACGCTCCGTGTACAGTGCCGACGTGTGCACGGCTGTGGGTCTGGTGCGACCTGGGGACGGCCTCCTCCTGGGCCCTGGCTCCCGCTGCTCGGAACCGACCTGTGGGAATCGGCCGGATGTCTGTGACCTTCATCCACGTCCCCGGACCTCTGTTTATCTGTGTCAGCAGGGCCCCAGTGTTCTCCGCGATTGATTCTGTTAAAGTCACACATCTGACCCTGTGAGACGTAGGTCTATAAATAACTCTTATCTTCCTAAATCCATTAGAATGCCTCCTTGTCCTGTGGCTCGGCACGTGAAGGCCCTGGTTTGATGTCAGAGTGTCCCCAAGGGAGGCGGCCCGGGGGCCCCATGCTGGCAGCAGCCTGGCCTGGGGGGCTGGGTTTGGGGGGAGACAGCGAGGGAGACTGGGGGAAGGACCCTGGGCAGGGCGGAGGTGCGTGTCGAGGGACCCCCCTCAGAGGGTGGGCATTGGGTCCCAGAGCCTCTCTGTTCCCTCCTGCTGCAGAATGAATTCCCCAAGTTTGGCAGCCCCAGACATCGGGGGCCTCGGGGAGCGGCTTAGCTGGGCGGTTCTGGCCTGGGTCCCCCGAGAGGAGGAAGCCGGGGGGGGGGGCTGGGTCTGCCTCCCTGGGGCCGCCCCCCCACGCCCCATGTGCGGGGAAGCCTCGGTCCTGGTGCGGGAACGCTCCCGGGGACGCCTGGGCTCCCCCCGCGAGTGGCCCGAGGGAGTGAGTCTGTCAGGACCTCGTCGCCTTCAGTAGAAACGTGACTCCCACTCGTGGGGACGTAGGGTGTCACTGCCCAGCGCGCAGCCCCGGGGTCAGGGCTCTGGCCGCTGGGTCCCGCTGGCGGCCGGGGCCGTGACGGGCGTCGGGGGCGCCGTGGCACGGGGCATGTCCTGACCACCGCAGGCAGAGGGGCGCGAAGAACCCTGAGACCCCGTGGCGCAGATGAGCAGCTGGAGGCCGGGCACGGCGGCCGCTGCTCGTGGCTGTGTAGCCGCCAGCCCTCCTCCGCCCCCGTCTGCAAGGCCGCACCGAGCAGCACCCTCCCTCCGTCCTCTGGGACTGCTTCCTGGCCTGGGCCTGGGGCCACACTGAGCCACCGAAGGAAGGCACGGGCTTTGAGCCTCCAGGTCTGGTGTTCTGTCACAGCGGCCGCGGGAAACTCGAGCCGAGGCCCGGCTGGGCGTGGGGCCGAGCCCTGTGCCCATCTCCAAGGCTAGGGTCGACCACCACCTGAGCTGCCCGGCACTCGGGCCCCTCCTCAGAGGCTGGGCCCTGCTGCCTGCCGCGGGGCCGAGGCCCCCGAAGCATCTTCCCCAGCTGGGCCCTGGGCCCGATCCCTCTGGCACCAGGCGGGCACAGACCCGGGCTTGTGGGCTCGTGAAAGCGTACTTTTGTGTGCCTGAGACAACAAGCTGGGCGATTGTTCCTGCCCCCTTGCGGCCCCCAGGGCGGTGCCAGGGGCTCCGTACGGCATCCACTGCCGGGAAGGGGTCCGAGCTTGTGTGGTCACCCCCACCCTCCGTGGCCTGGGGACTGTGGCCACGCAGACGGAGCCCCACACCGCACCCCGCCCCCAGGTGCAGGGGCCGTGGTGGCCTCTGTGTCCCCGGTGGCCCCGGTCCTCTCTGCTCCTCTGGGGGCTGACTTGGACCCCGCGAGGCACGGAAGCGGTCAGGGCGTGGCTGGGGCCCAGCTGGGTGGACCCCCGGCCCCGATAAACACTGGGATACATACACAAAAGCACACCAACTGTTGGCTGAGGAAGGGAGGTGCTGGGAGATTCGGTCTCTGGCTTCCGTGGGCCAAAAACACTTCGACCCGAGTCTCACGCCTTCTACAAAAATTAGCTCGACACAGCTCACAGACTTCCACGTAAACATAGAAGGCTAAAACTTCCAGAAACACAAACAGGAGAAGATCCTGGGATCTCGAGCGAGCAAGGAAATTGCTCTGAGATCAGATACCCAAAGCACGATCCGTAAAAGGGAAATTGGATTACTTGGAATTCCTGAAAATTAAAAACATTTGTCCTCCAGCCGCCTCCGTGAAGGAAACGAAAAGGCAACCTGCAGACGGGAGAGAATTTTCCAACCACACGTCCCACAAAGGGAAGAAATCCGGACGCCCAACGGTAAGACACAGCCACCCAGCGAGGGCGTGAGGGGGCGTCGCCCTGGAGAGAGCCGCACGGCCAGCGGGTGCAGACCTCGGGGACCACACTGCACACCCATCGGGGCGGCCGGGGCGAAGGGTGGCGACAGCGGCCAGTGCCGGCAGCATGCGGGGCCGCGGTGCGGCCGTGCGGGAGACGGTGGCGTCTTTTTTTTTTTTTTAAACGTTTATTTATTTTTGAGACAGAGACAGAGCACAAGTGGGGGAGGGGCAGAGAGAGAGGGAGACCCAGAATCTGAAACAGGCTCCAGGCTCTGAGCCGTCAGCACAGAGCCCAACACGGGGCTCCAAACCCACGGACCGCGAGATCACGACCTGAGCCGAAGTCGGACGCCCAACCGACCGAGCCACCCAGGCGCCCCGACGGTGGCGTCTTTAAAAAGGAACAAACCACACGCAGCACCAAGCAGCACGTGGCACAGCCGTCACACGGCGGAGAGAGGCGGGTGTGTGCTCGCGGGATGCCTCACGCCGAGGCTCCCGCAGCCTCCCTCTGGGGCCCCGCTCGGGCAGCTACCCGGCCGTCCACAGGGGACCGAGCCACGGACCCCAGGCGCGTCTCCAGAGGACGGTGCTGAGCAGAGACGCGGCCCTCACGTGCCCTGTGTGGCCTCCTTGAAAGGACAAAACGAGGAACTGGCGGGGGGCGGGGAGGGAGCCGCTCGAAAAACGGCCCCCCCGGGCGCTGCGGGGGTGACGGGCCCATTGGCTGCACCCACATCAGGACCCTGCTCGTGGGACTGCGCTCGCGCTCTGCGAGACGTGAGCCCTGGAGGCAACCGGGTAAAGCATACGCTGATCCCCGGTATTTGGATTAAAAGGGAAAGACGGAGGCTGGGCGTCTAAGGGGCAGGAAGGAGAAGGCCAGAGGAAGGCGAGGTGGGGGCAGGGGTGGGGAGGGGCACAGACACCCCCGGACACCCTGCCGAGGGGCCTGGGTCACGGTCGGAAGCCCCCGGACGGCGTGGAGCCCAGGAGCCCCAAGTGCGGCGTGTGGTATGGAGGGCCCGGGGTCTGGCGGGACAGCAGGGAGGACAGGGCCCGGGGAGGGTCGGCCTCGCGAGCCCGCGGCCTCCTCCCGAGGCCTCGGGCAGAGCAGGAGAGGGGCCCCAGGGGGGGTCAGCTCCCTGAGTCTTCACTTCGAAGCGGCACCCCCGGCCTGCCCCAGCCCCTCTGCCCACACGCCCAGAGGAAAGTCCCCAGAGCCACTCGTGTGGCCGCGGGCCAGTCCCTGGACCTCTCCAGGCCTTCCTGCCCCTCTCTGGAGTAGCCTGGGAACGCATCCCCTGCTCACAGTGGTCCAGAATCCCCTCCCTGACCTGGGGTGGGCTTGGGGGGCGGGGCTGGGGACAGGTGGCCCCGGGATCGCTGGGCAGCCTGGCCGGGCCAGAGTTAGAGGCCATCCTTGCAGTGACCACGCAGGTTCCTTCAGGAGTTCATTCCTTCTGCGCCCCTTTCACTGTTCCCGGCAGTGGGGGTGGCTCAGCGCCCGCACAGACACCCTTTCCGGCTGTCTGGCCTGAGGGTTCAGAGGAGGGACCCCCCCCTTGGGTCCAGAAGCCCCTCTCGCTGCGCGTGAGCGGCTGCGGCGGCTTTTCCGGGCCAGATGCGGGTCTTGTGAGCCTCAGCGTCCCCACCCCGTGAAGTGGGGGTAACGACCCCCACAGCCCTGTGGCAAGAGAAGACCCCAACAAGCGAGAGGAGCCTGGCAGGTCCCGGCCGCCCTGCACACCCTGCTGGGGCCAGCGGGGGCCCTCCGTGCCGCCCGTGGCTGCGGTCCGCCCGGCCTCACCTCGCCCGGCTGGGCAGCTGAATCAGCCGGGCGGTGACTCACTTTGAGGTCGGGCACTTCCCTCCCGGGGCCAGGGCTGCCGGGCCGTGCCTGGGGGAGGGTGACTCCTCGTCTGGGAGGCTCTCGCCCTTGGCGGTGGCCTGTCCGTCCGGGCCGACTTGGGGGTCCTGGGCCCCGCAGTTCGGAGGCTCCTGTGGTCCTGCAGGCCATGGGGGCTCTGGTCCCCGAGACTCAGATCCAGACGGGGTCCCTGGGGTCTGGCCTCGCCTCCCCAGAGTGTGGCTCGACCCCACCCCCTTCCAGGAAGACTTTCCTGACGCCTCTGACCGCACTGACCTCGCTCTCCCCTCTTGGACGGCTCTTGCCTCCTGGGATGTGACCAAATTAGGAAGTCGATGACTCACTTCTCTGCCCCAGCCTCACCTCCAGTTGGGCAGGGCACCCCCTGTCTTCTGGGGGTCAGCTAGTCTGGTTCTAACTTAAGCTCCAAGGGCAGGGAAACCTTCAATTAGTCTCTCCATCTGGGCCGAGTAACCTCAGACCCACGGCAGGCTTGGGGGCCACCAAGGCCCTCAGAACCTTTCCATGGGAATCGTTCAACAAAGAAAGACCTTGTGCGGGTGCAGAGGGTTTTAAAGTCCACGCGTAGAGCTCACACTCGGCCTCCCAGGTCGCGGGGTTGAATCTGCTGCTCCAGTGGGAGTCCGCTGCAGCTGGGGCTCGGGTCTGCCTCCAGGACAGAGCCCTGTGTCATCCCCCTGGACACCTCCCTTTCAGCCTCCCCGGTCAAACGTTCCTTTTCTCTTTACATTGGAGAAATCAGGCGCGTGTGTTTGGGGAATGTTCTGGGGAACTACCTCACCATGCCGGCGTCAGGGGAGCCTATGTCGGGCTGCGAACGCACGGTCATTAGAATATAATCCAATTAGGGGCGCCTGGGTGGCGCAGTCGGTTAAGCGTCCGACTTCAGCCAGGTCACGATCTCGCGGTCCGTGAGTTCGAGCCCCGCGTCGGGCTCTGGGCTGATGGCTCAGAGCCTGGAGCCTGTTTCCGATTCTGTGTCTCCCTCTCTCTCTGCCCCTCCCCCGTTCATGCTCTGTCTCTCTCTGTCCCAAAAATAAAATAAACGTTGAAAAAAAAATTAAAAAAAAAAAAAAAAAAAAAAGAATATAATCCAATTTGCCTCGAGTCCTGGTCCCATTTCTTATGAGCCGTGGGGCACCAGGCAGATTTCTTCACTTGCCCTGTTCAGGGCCTCGACTGTTTGGTGTACAAAGTGGGGGTACGAGGTGTGATTAGATGTGCCATGAAATGGGGTCCTTGCGTGGACACCACTGAGCAGGCGGTCTGGAGACACCCTAGTGTGGAGTTACTGCTACATGGGACGTCCGATCACGTCGCACGCACTCACGATGATGCGAGGCTCTCCCGCTTTACCCAGACGTGTGAACCCCAGAGCCTGTGGCTCCAACGGGTCTGGCTCCCGGCTATGGGGCCCGTCCCGCACATGCCAGCCGGACACGTGTCCTTCCTCCCCCTTCCTCTGCTCGTTGAGCCCCCCCCCCCCCCCGTCTCCCTGGGGCTGGCCCCTGAGGATGCCCAGATGAGGAACGCCCACCCAGCAGCTGCTCTGGGACCCAGCTGTGTGGAGGTCACAGACGTGGCCTTGCACACGCGACCCCTCCGTGTAGTGTCCCTCTGAGGCCCGGGGGGCCTGAACACCCACCATAGGTTGTGCAGGTTAAGACACGGGGCAGAGCCCGGTGAGCGTGGCTTGTCTCTGCTCCCCGACGTCAGGGCTCGGGGACCTCATGAGCAGGGGACAGCTGCTGAGGCGTTCCTCTGACCTTGTTCTGGGTACTCTGCTGGGCCCCGAGGACGGAACCCACGGCCCCTGGGGTGGCCTGAGCTTCTGCACAGCCGGCCTCCCTCCGTGGGCGCTGCACGGCCAGGAGCGGGGTGAAACGCCCGGCCGGAGGTGCTCTTAGGCCCTGCTGTGAGGGTTGGGGGTCGTCACCTCTGCGTATTCTCTGCCGTCCAGCCCACCTGGACTCAGGGAGGGGACCCGGGCCCCACTTCCTGGCGGGGGAGAGTTTGAAGAACAAGCAGTCATGTTTCTGAATTGCCGCTCTCCCCCAGTTCCTAGGAACACTGGGCCCTGGCCGGGGGTCGGCAGACCACGTTGTGCTGGGCCTCGTGTCTCTCCAGGTCCTCAGGAGGGGGCCCTCCTGGGGCAGTCTTGGGGTGGCCGAGGCCGCGGGCCAGCTCATCAGTCTACACCAGGCCGGGTGTCTCCCCACACAGGGGCCCTCTCGGTCTGCCCCACAGCTGTCCCCCACACAGCCCCACGCGAACACGTTTGTCGGACGAACGCATGATCGACTGAACCCACACGTAAGCCCTTGCTGAGACCGCCCGGATCCGAGTGGACTGAACTGCCTAGTCGAGGACCCCGAGGAGCCTCAGACGGGGCGGGGAGGCTGAGCCGAGAGAGGGCGCTTCACCAGCCCCAGTAGGTGCCAGAGCTGGGACGGGAGCCCCCGGGCCGCAGACCCCCCTGTGGTTTCCCCCAAGCTGCCGGCTCAGGTGGAAACGTGTGGCGTTCGGCTCTTGGCTGATTTACAAATGCGCTCCGGCAAATGGTTCGTGTTTCTGAGGGACAGAGCCCTGGTCGTACCTGGAGACTCCTAGGAACACCCACGTCTCATTTTTCTAAGGACTAAATAGGTTGCCGGGAAAAACCCGACGAATTTAGGCAGTTCAGGTGTGAGTTCTCCACATCCGCTGCCGTCTGTGGTGTGTGCGTCTGTGAGTGGCCTCTCTGGAGGGGTGAGGGTGGCGGGGGACAGTCTCCGCAATCCGGGGCCTGGAGGAGGGGCAGGAGTGACCCCCGGGGGGCCCCGGGCCTGAGACTGTGGCCACACCCTGGGGACCGTGAGCCTTGGTCCCAGGGGCAGGGGGGCCTCGCCCAGCTGGGGCTGCCCCCGCTGCTGGGCCCCGCCACCCCCACACATTCCAGGCCACCCCCAGTCCAGGCCTCTCTCGTGCGTCACCAGCCTCCCGGCAGCTCCCGGCCCCCTGCTTCCCTGCTTGGGCTCCAGCCCCAGACCGGCCCCAGGGAGCCTGCAGACCGAGACCAGCACAGAGCCCTTCCTCTGCTGCTGCTCCCACCCCCAGACCCGGGCAGCCCTGGTCCCCACCTGCCCCAGATCCACACCCCTGCCCAGGGCTTGCCCCTCACACCCCTCCTGCGCCCCCACCTCCAATTCCAGTGACCCCCGTCGGTCCTGCTTCACAATCCACTTGGGCCTCGCACACGGCGGCCGGTCCAGAGATCTCTGAGGCATGACAAGAACCACTGGGGAGTGTCTGGCCTCAGGGCGGGACCCAAGTTGGGACCCCCAGCGAGCTTCCGCGGGCCTGGGGGCACCCACCATCACCCTCCCAAGTGCTGATGCCTGGGCTGCGTGGGGCCAAGGGAAGTTCCTCGACTCCCAGCTCCCGGATAGAGCCGTAGGAGACGGAGAACCTTCCGGGATGGAATGCAGGCCGCCCGCGCGTGTTGAAGCTTCCTGTGCGGGAAGCTTCAGTCCTGGTCTCCGTCCCTCAGGTGGCCGCTGCTCCTGAACTAGGGGGTTCAACTACGGGGCCCCCAGAGGGTCCTTGAGGTGCTGGGGAGGGAAAGGGATCTCGGCTGTGGGCTGGCCAAGGGGCAACGTGGACAAGACCGCCTGGCTTCAGACCTCACACTGACCCTGGGGGGCTGGGGACCCCCTCGCTGCCGCAGGGGAGCAGGAGAGGTCTGAGCGCCACCCGCGAGGTGCGGGGCTCCAGGCCTCTCGGGGACGGTCCTGGGAGACCTCGGAGCCCACCTCACGGGGGCTGACAGCAGGTGAGGCTGGTGCTTCGTGCCTGGCTCCCTCCCTCCCTCCGTCCCTCACTCGTTCATTCATTCGCTCAGAAGGCCAGTGCCCGCCAGGGCCGAGGGGGCTCCGGGGTGGGCGCCCATCCCCACAGTCCTGCTCCAGGCCTCCCCGGGCCCTGGGAGCCAACAACTCCCAAGTGCTTTTGCCTTCGAGGAGGGGCTGGCCCTGTGGCGGACGTGGCGGATGCCGCGTTGGCACAGAGCCACCACGCCAGCCTCACAGCCACTGCCGTGTGCCGAGGACCGAGCGTGTGCCAGGCGTGTGCTGAGCGCCAGGTCCCCAGCACAGAGAGCCCCCCCAGCAGCCTGCGGGACCCACTGTCCCACTGAGGAAACAGAGCTCGGAGAAGGGCTGACGTCTGTGGCAGCCGCCTGGGGGCCGCTCCGTTCCCACTCAGGCGTGGTCTCCCCCACCCTGGAGCCCGGATCTGAGCCCGCCCCTGCCACCTTTCCCTGTCGCTGATCACAGACCCTCTGTGCACAGCCAGGCCGCCACCCCAGGGGAGCCGGCCGGCTTCCTCCTCCGGGGTCACCTTGCCTCCATGCGGGGCCGACACCAGGGCTGGCGAGGGGAGGCCGTGGGGTGCGGAGAGCAGTGCCCCCACGGTTCACGGCCAGCCCCCTCGTCTGGGCCTCCGCAGCCCCTGCACGGCCCTGGGCACAGCAGAGGCCTGCCTGTCCCTGGGGCCACCCGCCCAGGCACCTCAGCTTCTAGGCTGAGACCCAGGGAGAATGTGGGCCAAGCAAGGGCCCTGGCACGTCCCACAGACATTGTCAGGACCGGGGTCTCATGACAAATGGCCACGTCCTCCCCGGAGCCCCGACCTGGTGGGGCCGTGAGACACTACATGGGCGGGCAGTGCGTTCCTGTGTTCCATGAAGAAGACGTAGCCGGGTGACGGCTTTGATAGGGCTGGGGGAGGGGGGAGGAGGGGGGCGGCTAGGAAGGAGGGGCGGGGCTTTGACGGGGGGCGGGGGGCCACTAGGAAGGAGGGGCGGGGCTTTGACGGGGCTGGGGAGGAGGGGCGGGTCTTTGATGGGGCTGGGGAGGAGGGGGCGGGGCTTTGACGGGGCTGGGGAGGAGGGGCGGGGCTTTGATGGGGCTGGGGAGGAGGGGGCGGGGCTTTGACGGGGCTGGGGAGGCGGGGGCGGGGCTTTGACGGGGCTGGGGAAGAGGGGGCGCGGCTTTGACGGGGGGGGGCACGAGGAAGGAGGGGCGGGGCTTTGAGAGGGGGTGGTGAGGAGGGGGCGGGGCTTTGACGGGGGCGGGGCACTAGGAAGGAGGGGCAGGACTTTGACAGGGCTGGGGGCTGGGGAGGAGGGGGGCGGGGCAGGACGCACAGGGGAATGGTAGCAGAGGGTGTCTGGGAGGTCCTGCTGGGGGCTCCGGGCAGATGTAGCCTGAGGGCAGAGTCACTGTTGGGAACAGAGCCCCCGCCCAGCCTCCTCCTCCAGGTCAGCCCTGCTGTAAGCCCAGCACCCCGCTCCTGCTCCTGGGACAGGTGCAGAACCGAGCAGAGCGCCAGCCCCCAACAGGCCACCAAGGTGGACACGCCTCGCCTGGAGGTTCGGCCAGGCACCCAGGTACATTTGGAGCCCCTCAGGCATGGCTGCTTGGGCTCGAACGGGTGCCCGCCTCCAGCTGGGAGGAGCCCAGCTCGCAAACACAGACGCAGGGGTGCAGGCCCCCACCAGCCCCTCAGGTGTCTGAGCACGTGCGAGGAGGGCGCCGCCGGGGCCTGGGGGCTGACCCCACCCAGCCACCCTTCCACAGGATTAACCTTGCAGGGCTCTGACCACCTTCAGGACACCTCCCGGGGTCAGCAGGTGAGCTGAGGAAGGGGAGGAAGGGGAGCTGGGAGAGGAGAGGGGTTGCCTTGGGAAGCACACAGGCAGGGCAGGGCTGCAAGGCCTCGTCTGGACTCTGTCCTGCTCTCAACCCCTGTGGGGCCACAGCAAGACACGGGAGCCCACAGAAGCCGGGCCCGAACTACAGGCTCAGAGGGGCTGCTGAGCCGAGAGGGTGTAAGGACCCACAGGATGCTGTCCCTTCGAGTCCCCGCCACTGGTGGCACAGAGAGACACGCTGAGCTTCTCGTCCTCCAGGTGCCCCCTCCTCCAGGGAGGCCACCAGGAAAGCACGAGGCCCTTGTTCAGCCGCTTCCAGAAGCCGGAGCCCCGTGAGGAGAGAACGAACGCTTGGGGTGCAGAGGAGACAGGGTGGGGACGTTGTGGGTTCGGCCGGATCTCTACCGGGGTCTGGCTGAGCGGGATGCCGAGAGCTGGCACGTCCCCCTTGGGCCAGAGGGTCTGGGGGCAGGTCCCCGAGGAGATCCCCCCCCCCCCGGCTGGGAAGGCACCTCCTCCTTCCTGCCCTGGCCTCCAGGGTGACAGGGAGCCCTGGGGAGTCCCCGGCCCATCCTTCATCCTCGCGGCCTGGTGGCCGGAATGGTGCGGCTGGGTCAGGAAGGGATGGGTTGGCACTGGAGGCGAGGACGGGCAGGAGGAGGATGGGGACAGCGAGGAGGGGGAGGGGTGGGGGGGGAATTGGAAGCGCATTCCAGACGGTTGACTCAGCACTGCAGCCGGGCTGGGGAGGGGAGCGGCCCAGCTGCCCTCCCGGGAAGGTCCCTGGGATCGCTCCCTGGAGAGGAGATAAGATGGGTGGGGCCCGGCTGGAAGGAGAATCCCTGGCCTGGGCAGCTCTGCTGCTGGCTGCTGGCTGCTGCCCTAGGCTCTGCTCAGGTGCCTCCTCCTGGAGGCCTTCTGGGATTCCTCCTCTGCTCCTGGACCCAGGGGTGCCCTTGGGGAGCCTGGCTTTATTCAGCCTCCTGTCAGACACGGGCAGCGTCCAGGGGGGAGCTGAGTGGGTGGATGTTTTGGGGGACCCTTCAGGAAAGTGCTAAGCCATGCCCCCAGGCACAGCCACCAGCAGAAGGGATGCACCCCCTTTGCTAAACAAGGCCCCAACCCGCCCGCCTGGCTGGGCCCTGTTCACTGCTTCCCGCTGAGTCTGGAAGACCCAGGGGCCCGTTCTCCGGAGGCTGAGTCGGTTGAGAGGCCCCCGAACTTCTCCTGGGAGGCAAGGGGTGCGTGGTCCAAGAGCCCCCCACGCGCCTGTGGCGGGAGCTTGCCTAGCCCTGGAAACCACCCTTAAGCCCAGGGCGCCCCGGGGTCCCCCCACCCACGTGGGTCACCCAGAGGGTACTGTGGAGGACGGGGTGCTGAGGACGCTTTCTCTGGGGGGGTCCCCCCGTGGGGGGAAGCCTGGCGCCGGGTCGTGAGGACACATGCGGCCTGAGCAAGGACCGAAGTGCCCAGAGCCGTCCAGCTGGCTCAGCCCCGGGCGCCCGGCCCACGGAGACATTGGGTGCGTGGTCCTTGTGGTTCTAACCTCCTGGTTTGGGACTTGTTATGACTCCCGAGAAGCCGAGGCCCAGAGTGGCTCCATGACTTACCCACAGAACATGCTAGAAAGAGCGTGGATTTGGACCTGGGTTTTCCAGGTGCTGAGCTGCCCTCACCCCAGACCCCACAGTCCTCAATAGTCCTCGAGAGACCCTCACGGACACTTGGGGGCCTCTCGGCCCGGCCGCACCAGCCACTTGGAAAGGTGACAGCTGGGTGGTCCCAACTGCGGGATCTCGTGGGGGGGGGTGGGGGGCTGTGGGCCCCTGGCCCGGGCAGATCCCGGGTGGCTGCTTCCTGCCCACACCCCAGCTTTGCCAGTGGGAGCCTGCACGGCGAGGAGAGGATTATTTATAACCTGTTATCTGTCGGGACAAGGCTCTGTAACTCAGGGGAGGGCCCAAGGCTCAGCGAGGCGGGTTCGGCGGCAGCAGTGGGCATGGGCAGTAGGGGCCATGCACCTCATTCCCGCCAGAGCCCAATGCACACTTGATTTCCCCTGGAGCCCCCGGAGACAAGGCTGGGGCCGAGGGCAGGCTGACGCGTCTGAGGGGGTCACTCTAGCAGCAGAGTGGAGATGCCCTGGCTGGGGGGGGGGGGCGTGCCTGGGACCACGGGACAGTTTTCCTGTGGGAAGGTGGGGGCTGGGGCCAGGAGGTGACCTCGGGGAGGCACCGGTCAGGTTTCAGAGACATTTTGAGGGCCGGGTCAACAATATTTCCTGACACACGGACATACAGGCAGAGGGCTTCAGGGTTGGCTCGCAGGCTGTGGTCTGAGCGGCCAGAAGGACGGTGTCCCCGGGGACAGAGCACGCCGCAGAGCCAGGGGCTGGTCTTGGCCGTGTTAGGTTAGACTTGTCTGTCGGACACCCAGGCAGAGGGGCGAGTGGAGTCTGGGGCTCAGGCGGGAGCTCTGGGCTCGAGGTCTTGGCAGAGGGGCGAGTGGAGCATGGGACACACATTTCGGGGCGAGGGCAGTGCTCTGAGACGGAGCTTGTGGCAGTCGTCTCGTCACCGTGAGGCCTCAGCTGAAGGAAGACACCGAGGGAGAGAGGGCCACTAACACACAGAGCCGCGTCCTCGACCAGACCTCTCCTGGAGGCTGCCCACCGGGCAAGCCAGGTTGGGTCGAGTCCCCCCACCCTGAAGCTGAGAGCTTCTGGCCGAGGCCATCAGCAGGCAGGTAAACCCCTTCCTCCGTGTTGTCCGTCTCCACCTTCCGGGAGGCCAACTCTGTGAGGGCAGGGACGGTGCTCCTCACGCATCACACATAGCAGGTGCACGGTAAACGTCTGCTGTGGGAGGAACGCGTCTCAGGGCGTCTGTCTTAGAGACAGAGAGGTTGTCTCTGATAAAACACTTCCAGAATGTCAGCTTCAGGGGATCCAGAGATAACCCTAGTGTAGACCAGAGTTTGGGCCGTAGGGGCTGGGTGGCCCTGTTTTGCGTTCACAGGGCACACGCTGTGATCTGAGCTGCACGTGAAGGCTTGAAGGGCGGAACGCGGCGCCGTCCCAGGGAGACTGGAGCTGGTGACGTGGGGTGCGGAGGGACCCCTCGCCCGCACGTGTGGGGCCACGCTGCCTGTGCTCCCCCACCCAGGGCTCCTGTCGCGGGGGGGGGGGCGGGGAGCTCTGGGCTGCAGGCGGAAACGCCCCGAGCTGAGCGCCGGGCAGAGGGTCTGTGCCCGCGCCACCGCACGCGGCCCTCTGCGCACCCCGGCAGTGAGACGCTCTCCGGCTCTGTGCCGACTGCTTCCCAGGCATCACCCCCGTCACCCGAGACCGCAGGCGCTCAGAGAGGTGAAGCCATCCGCAGCCCCGGGCTGGCTCCCCCGGGCCTCGGGCCTGGTCTCTCTCCCGTCCTTCCGACGTCCTGCCGGCAGGCGCATAGTAGGAGCTCAGGAAGCCGGGGGACCCACACGCCGCTCCCCTGGTCCCCCCAGAGGGGAGCCTGGGCCGCAGAGGTCGCCAGGCCTCCCCCCACCCCAGGTCTCCCGAGGGTCACCGCAGGACAAGGATAAGATTATCCTCCGTACTTTGCTCTCTCCTGTCGAGAAAAACAGCCACAGATGAAAATAGCTTCCCCGGCAGTCACAGACGGGGAGGGGTGTCAAGCTCTCCCTCTGCTGGGCCCACAGCCCTTGTCCCCAGGGAGGAAGGACACTGCCGGGGTCACTCAGAGCACAGGTGTGAGCCCTGAGCTCCGGCGCCCCCTCCCCGGGGGTGGGGGGGGGCGGGCACCAGCCGGCAGGGGTCAGGGGCCAAGCGGGCGGGACAGAGCGGCCCCTCCCAGGCCGGCCTGGTGCAGGGTGGGGTGGGGGATGCCTGGAGGGCTGAGGACCACCCAAGGAGGGCCGCAGGCAGCCTGGCCCTTCGGGGCATCGTGTCCCCACCCCCCCGCCGGTCAGTGTCCCTGCTCTAAAAGGGCCACCATCCCTGCAGTGTGGAGGGGGGGGGAGGCGGGGCAGGGGGGGAGCGCTGCCCTCTTTAGAGCCTGGGTGTCTCTTCCGAAACAGTCGGGACTGTACCTCTCACACCAGTGACACCGCACCCCACGCCACCTGGACGCTGGGCGGAAGGAAGCCAGACCAGCGGCGGATGCTCTGACCCCGCCGTGGACAGCGTCCCGTCTCCGTGGTTTCCACTTCGGGGAGCCGTCTTCGCCGCCGTCCCGGGGATGGACAGTTTCCAACCAGAGGGTCAGGAAAACAAGGCCTCTCACACCTGGGATTTTAGGTTGTTTCCAGTGTTTGTGGGACCGGTCGCGCCCCCCCCCGGAGCCCCCCGCGCACCGCGGCCGCTCTGTGGTCGGGCCATTTCCTTGGGCCAGGTGCCCAGACGCGGGGCTGCAGGGTTGGGTCGCGGCCAGGGCTCGAGGTGCCAAGTCGCTGTCAGCGTCGCTGCGCCCCTCCCCCACTCCTGCCGGCGCCCTCCGCTGGGCTGCTCGCGCTGTCCGTGGGCCCGTCCACCGGCCTTGTGGCCCGGTGCCCCCAGGGCTTGCTTGCCCCGTGTGTGTCAGCCCGTGCTTTCCCGAGGAGGGACCCGCTAAGGAGACCCGGCAGGTAGACGGCTGTGACCACCACACGCTTTTCCTACGCGGATCGATACACGGGGAGGCCGGGCACGCGATCGCAACAGACAGCGGTTGTGCTCGGGTTTTCACGTTTTTACTCTGTTTCAAATTTCTATGCTGGGCTTTGTTGAACCTAAACAGTGTGAGCCGCGGCCCTGCTGCCCACAGTGATCTGTGGTCCGCGCTGCCTTCCGGAGAAAGCTCCCTGTCTTCTGGAACTTCGGCAAACCGTGGGAAAACTGGGAACCAGCAGTCAGCGTTCCCCCACAGCCTCGTATTTGAGCGCCGTCGGCCTTCCAGAACAGGCATGAGAACCGACAGTGAACCTCGGCTCACCCGCCTCCCGCGTCCCCCGCTCCGCTGGCTCTGCGAAGCCGCGGTCACCTGTGTGTCGCTGGCCGCGGTCGACCCACCGGTCACCTTCACACCCGGACCCCGGCCGCTGGAAGCAAGCCGCGGGCATCGTGACCTTTCACCCCAGGCCCCAAGGCGCGCGGCATCAGCACGACCGTCCCTTTCTCCCTGGTCCTGGTGGCGTCCCTGGCCGCCCGGGTTTTGGTGGAGCCGTCCAGACGCTCTCGTCTGCTGTCCCCAGAGCAACGTGCCTCGGGGGCCTGTGGAGCGCTCTCCGCCCGGAGGGGCCTGCTTGCTCCCACCGGGCTGGCCAAGAGCACGCACGCACGTGGGCAGGAGCGCGGCAGGCGGCGGTGCGAGCTTCCCCCGTGCAGAGACGCACCCGCCCCACGCGTGTTCCAGAACATTCATTGAACCGTTGCCGGATCCCCCTGAAGTGCATTTAGCGCTGGGGGTAAAGTGTGGTTTCAGCAGGTCACTCTTCCAGACTGTCCTATGGAATAAACAGGCCGGTACCTCTCACGGCTTTTCCTCTGGGACAGACTCTTTTCTGGGCTCTGTGGTTCCGGTCCGTTTGTCACACGAGAGCCTCCCTGTTCTCATTATGGTAGCTCCGTGACCCATTTGCCTCTTCCTTCTAGAAGTCTCTGTGCTTCCTGCATGCACCTTGAGCCCCTTGGCCCGGCTTCTACGGGCCACTTGAGCACCCTTCTCCCCCTGGTGAGGGAGGCCCCCCGAGTTGACCGCACAGCTCTGGCCGGATTTGTGCTCCCATCCAGGGAGGTGCAGGCCTCTCTGACGTCGGGAGGCTTTTCCGTCTGGTGGGCCCATGTCTCTGGAGGGTGTGACCTCACTGTCCTCTCTCAGGGAGGCCTGGCAGGCCATCCCTGCGCTATATCCCCAGCCGTCCCAGGGTCCAGCCGCTAGCTCTGACCTCTGCCCGGCAGGGGTGAGTCCTGTCTGTCTGATGGCCAAGGGCTGCTGCAGGCCCTTCCCACCCCGTCCACGGTCACAGACCCGAGAGGGACAGGGCCCGTGGGCAGTGCCTGGGGAAAGAGGTGGGGGATGGCTCTGGGTTCAGACCGGGTGGCCAGCCCCATCTCCTTGGAATTCACACCCAGAACACAGGAACTTGGCCACAAGTCCTGAAGACCCCAGGAGGCAAGCGAGGGGAACAGGGGTTGCTGCTTTGGTCGGGGAGGCTGGCAGCTAAACTCCCCGTCTAGGCTGCCACATTGTGTGTTCCCTGCCCACACTCTCTAATGTCTTCCGTACCCCTAGAATAAAGTCCAGATGCCTTACTTTGCTCTCAAGGCCTGTGTGACCTGCCCCACTGCCTGCCTCCCCCAGCTCACCTTCTCCCACCATCCCCTGCCCCTTGTTGTTCCTTGAACAAGCCAAGCCAGTTCCTGCCCCGGGGCCTTTGCACGTACTATTGTTGTTTCTGCCTATAATACTGGATCTAGACTTTCTAGATGGCCGGTTGGCTTCCTCTCTAACAGACCTTACTGACCACTCCCGAAACACATTACCTGAAACACTACATGCTTATTGGTCACTTGCTTATCCGGAGACCCCGAGTTCTAGGAGAGCTTTGTTTTAGCTTTGCGCCCCGAGTGCTCCACAGAGTGGAGTACGTGAGTGTTTGTTGAATGGGGGGAATGAGTATTCCTTAAAGCAACCGTCTATGCTGGCCATTATCCAGAGGAGAAAACCGAGGCTCCCAGATGCCCAACACTTTGCTCAAGATCACACAGCCGGTGAGGCCAGCGGGGGTGTCCCCGTCCCCTGGCTCCGCTGGTCTTGGGGTGTCTGAGGGTCCAGACCTCTGCTGGCTTCAAGGCTGGAGGCGGCCCGCCAGCACTCACCTGGCTGGCTCTGCACTGCAGGTTTGAACTGCATGTGTCTCGACGAGCTTTGCCCAACGGACGTATCGTTTTAGGACATTTCAAATGTTCTATAGTGGCCGCGTCAAACAAAGGAAAAACAGGTGAAACTAATTGCAGTAATATAATTTATTTAAGCAATACATCCTCGAAAATGCTATCATCTCAACATGGAACTAATTTAAAAATTGGCAATGAGAAACGTCACACCCTTTGCCTGCACACGAAGCCCTCTCGGCCACGGAGGCCGTGCGTGTCCGGCGTACCTCTGGGGAAGCAGCCACGGTTCACACGCCAGCGGCCACAGGGCGGCTGGCGGCTCCCGAACCACACAGTCTAGCCTGCAAGCTGCCAAGCGTCCCTTAACGTGGGTCTTCACGCACAGCATACTCGCAAGATGACTGCGGGCTCACAGCTGTTTCAAACTCCGTTTCTGTTTGTGAATTTAAAAAGGGAAATAAAAGCATTTAATAGGGAGTAAAAAACAACACTGGGAATGCCCTGCCGGCCTGCCGACAGGTTTATCACCCTTTCTGGGGAGGCTGCGTGGAAAGGCCTGGGGCGGCCGAGGCTGCACGGGCCCTCTTGATCTTCAAGGAGCCGTGCCCGTGCCCCGCTCGGCCTTTGGATCAGCTGCCCTGAGCCGAGAGGGCCTTGCCCAGAGATAAAGCGAGTCGTGTCTCGTCATTACAAATTGTTCTGAAATCTGGTCTGGCAGAGGCCTGGGCTCGGCCGCTCGGCGGGCCCCCGGGCCCCCCCCCCCCCCCCCCCCCCCCCCCCCCCCCCCCCCCCCCGCGCCAGCGAGCTGGGGCACCGCCGCCGGGCAGCTGCGCGTGCGTGTGCGTGTGCGCGAGCGCGCGCGCAGACCGCTTCTTCTCCCCGGTGGGGCGGGGGCGGAGGCTCACTCCCGGCCCCCTTTCCCGCACGAGAGAGCGGAGACACGGCAGCGTGGGGACAGACACATCACCGAGGCCCACCACGGGGGGCGGCGGGCAGCCCGCCCCTCCTTGCCCCCGTGCGCGGGGGCCAAGTGGACACGGACTCCAGTCTTGCTGCCTATATATATACCGCTGGCGGCCGCAGCATCCGTCACCGTCCTGTCTGTGACCCGTGGGACAGACAAATGCCACCTGAGCAGCTCGGCTTGCGCCGGGGAGCCCATGCCGTCAGAGCCCCCTGCCTGGGGCGGAGCCACGCCTCAGCTCCGGCCCTGCGGGCCAAGGGTCTGGCTTCCGGGCCTCAGTGCTCCCGTCTGTAAAATGGGGAGAGGTGGGACAGACCTGCTCTCGTCTGTGTCCGTGTGAGGGAAAGGAAGTCACACAGGGACCCAGGTGCTCAGTGGATGTCCGTCGTGACTGCCACCGGGAAGTAACAGCAATCCTAGCAGTAGCGGCTTGTCAGCTGGCGCCAGGCCCCAGGCAGGCACTGGCGGCGGGCGGAGAGGGAATGAGGTGAGCTGGGGTTAGGGTGACACGCAGGCTGCGCAGCTCACCGGGTGCCTAATGAAGCGGGTGCCCCTCTGGCCCCTACTTTGCTCCGAGGAACGGCCAAGGTCCTTCCCACTCCTCCCTGCTGCGGGATCATGGGCAGTATGGTGAGGCACCAGTGGCCGTCGCCCAACCAGTCACCCCAGCTGCACGGCACCCCCTCTCTCCGCCTATTTAGAGCACCTGACTCACTCTAATTATGGGCCTGCAGGCACGTCGGGGCGCGCCGGAGACGCCCGAGATAGCCCGGAAGCACCCGCTCCGGGGGCGACCGGACATCCCAGCGGCCAGGTGCACCTTCACCTCCCGCCAGCACCTCCCCACCCTGGAGATCCCTGCGGCGCCCCCTCCTTCCGCCAGGGGCCCTCTAGCTGGCCTCTGGGGACAGAGCCCGAGCCTGGGGCCGGAATGGCCCGGGGGCGGCGCGCGGGGCGGGTCTCCCTGTAGCACACAGCCTGGTGCCCGTCCCGGGGTCCGGCGCCTCCGCAGGGCCTGGGTGGGGATGCCCGCCCAGCCGGGAACGCCGCGCCCACGCTCTCCGCACGGCCGCCCACGCCTCCTCCGATTCCGATGTATATTTAGCCTCATTATCAAATATTTGCAATGAACCGTGTGAACCGCCTAATAGCGGCTGGAAGGGAAACTCGATCCGGGGCAGAAAGAAGCACGTGACCACGCCTGATCCGCAAGGAGCGCGGACCCGGCGCACCGGGCAGGTGCAGCAGCCCCCCACGCGCCTGGCCTCCGGACTTTCGGCTCCCTGTCCGGGGTGAGCCCCCGAAGCCCACCTGCTCACCCAGTGCCCCTCCCCTCTCCGCGGGCCGAAAGGGAGACGCTTGGGACCTGAGTGGGCGGGGCGCCGCGCGGCACGGGCCGGGGAGGAGGGAGCGCGTCGCGTGGGTTCTCACCCAAGTTGCTGACCTCTTGGTCAAGTCAGTTGTATCTCTACGTCGCATTCTTGGAAGCCGGGCCCCTGGCTCTGTTTCTGCCAGTTTTTTCGGGGGTGGGGGAGGGCGGGGCCCGTGGGGCTGGGGTCGTAGCCCCGCCCCGGCTGGAACGCGCGGCGTGCCCCGAATCTCCCCCAGAGGCGCCGGTGGCACGGTTTTTGCCGCCCTCCCGCAGCGGCTGTTGTCTGGTCGCTATGACGACTCGCTGAGGTTTTTATTTTTAATAGCCGCCGGCGATTATAGGGACGCCTGCGCCGCGCCCCCAAAAGCCCTCCAGTCCGGGGGCGGGATGCACCCCGGCCTCGCCCTTGCTTTCCGCCCTGGGGCTGGCCTGCAACTCCTATCGAAAGCGCCCCCTTGGCCGCCATGCTGGCCGCAAACTCCAGCTGGGCACCCCTGAAGTGCCGCCAGGGAGGGGCGCGGAGGGAGGCACCCACCTCAGCCCCCCCGCACAGGCGGCGGAGTTCCTCCTCCATTCCCGCGCCCACGACCGGACCCAGCCCTTTAGCCCCGAGGGACTGTCCTCGGGCCCCTCTGCCGGAGAGGAATCCCAGGCTCCAGCGGACGTGATGCAGTCAGTCCGGGAGGCGCGTAGGCGATGGCTCAGACCCGGTCCAGGCTGAGTCCTTGGGGGTGCCTGTTCGGCTGCCCTCCCCAAGCCTGCCAGTGGTCCCCCTCTCGGAGCCATCGAAGGTTCCAGCTGGACGGACAAGGACTGGCCCTCACGTGCTTCTAAACGTTTCCAAGTTTTCCCTGGTTCTACCTCGGGCTTTCTCCATCCTGACCACCTGGAGAGCGGGGTTGGTGGCGGGGTCCCTGCGAGGGGCTGCCGCCAGGGGAAGGCAGGGGCACCGGGGAGGCTGCAGGTGTGTGAAGGCACGTGGAAGGGCGCTGGTAGACCCGGGCCCTCGGGGAAGGGCAGGAGAGGTCCTGCCTCCACCCTCCTCACCCTCACCCCGAGGTATGTGGGGGGAAGGCGAGCGCCCCCCGAAGCGCCTTCCCGACTTGGCCTTTGAAATGCCGGAGCCCGCCGTTCGATGAAAGACCGCCCGCAGGCTTCGCCTTTACTGCCTTTGTCTGGCGGGAGGGCGGCCGAGGCGGGGCGCGGGCCTAATCCACAGGATGGGGCAGATGGGGGCGGAGGCCTGGGGCGGGCGGAATTCCAGGCGGCCGCCCACCCACCCACCCACCCATCGGGGAGTCCCCTAACCCTCAGGGGGCCTCGCCGTCTAGCGTTGGGGTGGCGAGGCCCGCCTTCCCTCCTAGGCCGGGTTCCAGGCTCGGCTGCCCCCTCGAGAGACCAGCCGGGGGGCCGATCCCACCTGGTGTAGGCGCGCGGAACCTGCCCAGCTCGGGCGCACCTGCCCTTCCGCGGCAGGGGAACGGTGCAGCCCGCTCAGGCCTGGGCCTCCCGCGCGCCGGTCCCGGCATCGCGCTCTGTGCCGCGCCTCGGCCGGAGGTGGCGCTCTGTACGCCCAGCGGATCCCGGCGTGGGAGGCTCAGACTCCGGGGGTTCCTCCCCGAGCGGATCCTTTCTCCTCCTTCCCTTCCGCCCCCTCGAGTTCCCGGCTCAGGCCGCAGCCCAGCCTTCCACGAGGGAGTGGGGACGCGGGGTCCCAGGGTGGGGACCAGGCACGCTGCAGCCCCCTCCTCCGACCTGGGCGCTCTCCCGTCTCGGAATGCGGGTGGAGGTTCCTCATTCAGGCGCCCCAGGCATCGGATTCTGGGCGGGGGCGCGTGGCAGCCGCCAGGTGAGTGCCCCAGACGCGCCCCTAAACCCGCCCCACCTCTCACCAGAGACTCACTCCCCCTCCTTTTATGGAGACGGGGAGGCAGGGGCCCTGGATCCTAGCGGTGGAAAGAGGCCCGAGCGCCGGGGCGGGGGGCCGGAGGCGGGGGCCGGCTCGCTTTTGCCCTTTTCGGCGTAGCAGCTCTGGGCGCTGCCCTCCGCCGCCGCTGGGGCCGAGGGAGGAGAGCCGACGACGGCGGCTCTTCCGCGGCGGCCTCCTCCCCTCCCCGTCCGGTGCCGCAGGATTGCAGCTGGCACTGGAGGGTGGGCAAGCTCCGGGGAGGGGCGCGCGGGGAGCCCCCCGCCGGGCGAGCGGAGCCCGGCGGCTGTGCTCGGAGCCGGGCGCGGGGCTTTGATGGATTTTACTGCCTGCGTGAGCGCCGGCGTGTGCTCACTGCGGCGGCGGCGGCGGCGGCCGGGCCCTGCCCGGCCCGTGCGGCCCCCGCGCGCTTCCGAGGTGCGGGTCCGGGGCCCGGAATCCGGGGGAGGCGAGGGGGAGGGGGCGGGGGAGGGGCGCGGCGGCGGCGGCGCTATAACCCCCCTCCCCGCCGCCGGCCGGCTCCACACGCGCGCCTTGCGGAGCCCGCACAACTCCGGCGAGCCGGGCCTGCCGGCGCCTCCTCCTCGTCCTCCTCCTCTCCCGGCGGCGGCGGCGGCGGCGGCGGCGGCGGCGGCGGCTGCTCCAGCTCGGCCCTGCGCCCGCCCTCCTCAGGCCGGCGCGGCGAGGCCCCGGGCGGGCGGGCGGCGGCTGCCAGGCGGCGCGGCCGCGGGCGCTGCCGGGCTCGGGCCGGCGGAGGGCGGAGCGCGGCGCCAGAGCCGAGGGCACGCCGCGGAGGGGCGCACGCAGGCCTCCGGGCCGCGCCGTGCTGGGCCGCGCCGTGCCCGGCCGGGCGGCGGCTGCAGGAGGAGGGCCGGAGGCGAGCGCGGGGCCGGCGGTGGGCGCGCAGGGCCGCCCGCAGCCCGCAGGGAGAGCGCGAGCCCGCGGCCGGGGCCCGGCCGGGCGTCCAGACAGGTGATGGGTGGTGCGGCGGCGGCGGCTCCAGCCTCGCTCCGGGGTCCCTCTCGGGGCTGATGCCCGCAAATATGCAGAATTACCGGCCGGGTCGCTCCTAAAGCCAGCGCCGGGGAGCGAGCGCGGCGGCGGCCAGCACCGGGAACGCACCAAGGAAGAGGCCCAGCCCCCGCCCTCCGCCCCTTCCGTCCCCACCCCCTACCCGGCGGCCCAGGAGGCTCCCGGCGCGGCGGGCGCGGCGAGCGCGCACTCCCTGCTCCTCCTCCTCGCTGGCGCTGCCCGCCTCTCCGCACTCGCTGCTCGCGCCGGGCGCGCTCCGCCGGCTGCCTGCTCTCCGCGCCACCCTCCTCCGGGCCGCGCTCCCTGAGGGATGGTACTGAATTTCGCCGCCACAGGAGCCCGGCTGGAGCGCCCGCCCCGCGGCCTCGCCTCCCCGCCGAGCCGCCAGCGCCTCGGGACGCGATGAGGACCTGGGCTTGCCTGCTGCTCTTCGGCTGCGGATACCTCGCCCATGCCCTGGCCGAGGTGGGTGCCACC
The DNA here is from genome assembly GCF_022079265.1 of Lynx rufus. NCBI lineage: Eukaryota > Metazoa > Chordata > Mammalia > Carnivora > Felidae > Lynx > Lynx rufus. The sequence goes on along the minus strand of NW_025814842.1, from coordinate 345,108 downwards.
CCCGCGCCCCGTCCCCTCTCCGACTCCCCCGGCGCACGCCTCCTGCAGCCGCCCGCGGGCCGGGGCGCCTTGGGCTCTGGGGCTTTGCGGAGCGCATTTTGATTTCTGCTAGGGTGGTCGATTTTTTGATTTTCCCAACTGGGTTTTATTTTCTGCCAAGCCGAAGTGTGTCTGGTGAGTTTCCAGCGTGTTGCGTCGCTCTGCCGTGGAGGGGACGGAGTGGCGCGGGGTGGACGAGTGGGGAGAAACTTCGGGGGGCGCGGGCCCCTCTCCGGAAGGGGAGCCCGGGGGGCGGCGGACAATGCAGTATCGGGGTGCGGGGAGCGCGGAAGGGGGTGTGTGTGACCTGGCGGAGCCAGCGGCGGATAAACAGGGGCGGCTGCTGCGGCAGTCCCCGTCAGGCAGGGTGGGCAGCAGGGGGGGGGGGCGGGTTACAGCCCCCCCCCCCTCCCGCCCACCCCCCGGTCCCTGTCCCTGAGCCTAGCCCTGGCGGCTGGGCCGGCGCAGTCCCGCCAGCCCGGGGCCTGCTTACAGGTGGCTGAGTGAGGCGAGCCGGGGCCGGGCCAGGCGCCCGCGCCCTCCCACCGCCGGCGTCCCCACCCCCCCCAATGTCGAATCCCGAATCCCCGGGAGCTCTCCTGTGATGAATGACTTTCTGCAGCCCCCGTCGTGGGAACTTGGTGCTTGAGACCCCTTCCCCACCCCCCCCTCCCCAGCAGCGACCCCCAACTCCCTTTAAAAATCTGGAGGAGGGGGGAGCCCGCGAGGCGGGGGTGGTCTGGGCAGGGACCGCGAGCTGCGAGAGGTGGAGATTTAACCCTCCCATTGCCAGGCAGCCTCTCCCAGCCGGCGGCTGGATTTGGGGCGTCTTGGGCGGCGCTAGGGCCGCGGCCGGGCCGTAGCGGGTGGGGCGCGCGTGTGAACGAGTGAATGCGCGCGCGCGTGTTTTTGCGACGGAGACCCTCGACCCCGCAGGTTCGGCCGGGGATTCCGGGGTGTGAAATTTAAGCCGCTGGCAGGATTAAAGTGTTAAGGCTGCCGTGACTTTCGTCGCCGATCCGTGACGCATTTCAACTTGATCTTTCTGGATGTCGATTTCACTATTAAATCAGAAACTCCTCGGGCTCTCCGCTGCCCCTAGACCTACTGTAACTGACACCCGGGGCGGAGGGTCCGCAGTGCCGGGCTTTTGTTTGAAAATTTAAAGGTGGGAGGGCTTTCTTTCTGCAAAGGTGGACCTGGATGGGAGCCGAGCATTTGGGGTCTCACCCAGCCCCACCCCTGGCCTCGGACTCCAGGGCCCCGAGGGTAGGGGCCGGGCAGCCTTCGAGCAGGAGGGGGCGCGAGGTGGGGGGGGGGCGGGCCCGGGGAGGGGGGGCGCAGGGCGCGAGCCGCCCGGCCGCTGGCGCTGACCGTGTGGGTCTGTTTGCAGGAAGCCGAGATCCCCCACGAGGTGATTGAGAGGCTGGCGCACAGTCAGATCCACAGCATCCGGGACCTCCAGCGACTCCTGGAGATAGACTCCGTAGGTAAATCGCGCCCCTTCCCTCGGCGCGCGGGGTGGGTGTGCGGGGGGTATGCGCCCCGCGCCGCCTCCCGCGCTCGGGCCGGGCCGGGCGCCGCTCAGGAACGAACCGAAAGGTCAGAATCCAATCCCGGGCCATAAAAGCCCAGGCGGATGAGTCAGGAGTTTCTCTTCCAATCCCCACTTTCTCTCCGGAGGCGGCCGCGATTTGCTCGCTTGCCCGGGGATTGTTTTTGCATTTAAGGAAAATGCCGTGTGTGTCACTGAAAGTTCAGCCGCGTAGGGGGCGCCGTCGCCCGGGCCAGGTGTGCGGGCCCCGGGCCTGCCCTCCGGCCGGAGGAGCGGCAGAGCGGGCCGGGGCCTGGGCGCGGAGCCCTGGCCGTGCTCCCCGCGGGCAGGCGTGTGCTGGAGGAGCTGCCCCCTTGTCTTCGCGGGGAACTGGTGCCCCGCTCCTGTGGTGGTGGGGGGGGGGGGGCGGCGGGGCCTTTGTGGTTTCCGGAGACCCGTGCCTTTCTCTTCTCACGGGCCAATAAAAAGGCACGTCTTGGACACATCTGGTGTTTGGGGACTATTTTGGGGCTCACCCCCAGGCCCTGGAGCCTAGCCACTCCGGTTTATCTGTAAATGGAGAGTTTTGAAGATCTTTAGCGTCAGCTGCAGAATTGGAGGGGACTGGCGCGCACAGGTCCCCTGGGGGACCCAGGTTGTCGTCGGTGGTGTTTGTTGGTGGCTGCACTGCGGTGTGAACTGAGGGAGCCCTTTTCTAGAGGACCGGGATTCTGACCCACATGTCCGTGGTGTCCTGCTCGAAATTTGTGTTTGGTGGGGGAAACGAGGCATGTGGAGGGTCAGCTACAGAAATACATCTGTCAGAGGACATCTGTTAGCGTCCGGTTGAAAAGAGGCCCAGGATGGACTTGTCAGACGGAGCCACGGCGAGTGGTGGAGGTCGGTGGAAAGATTCAGTGAAGATTTCTCTCTCCCTGCAGACTACCCTGAAAGAGGGGGGCCGAGGGGGAATTAAGTAAAATCACATGGTCTAGTCATTTGGAAATTTGTACCTAATTATGGTGGTGGAGAGGCCTGAACTATTCTCATTTCATGCCAAGACCATTTTCTAGCAAGGCCCATGGTTTCTGTAGTTTCGTGACCCAGGAAGTCCTTTGGCTGATCCTTATCAGGAAGGGGGTAGAATTTCACTTGGAGATCAGAGTTGGGCCGGGGGGGGGGGGATTTTGGTCTGGTTCCTTGATGTGTAACCCTGGGGAGAAGGATTTGGCTTTGGTTAGCTGAGGAGAAGCCTGCATTCTGCTGGGCCCTGGCGGATTTGTGCGAGTGGGGAGACCGCTTCCCTGAGAAGGTTCACGGCCTTTTTTTTTTTCAGCTTTCGGGAACGAGGCCTGTGAAGGGCTGGGCCTCCCTGTGGGACGGCTTTGGGACGCCACCGGGAAATGGGCCATTCGCTTTCTGTTGGGACCATTCTTATTCTGGTCTCTGCAGCCCCGCCCCCAACCCCCACCCATTAACACTTTCTGCATTCGCAGCTGGGTGGGTTATGCTGATGGCATTCCTGACCTGGGGGCTCTTGGGCCCGGGGTTCTCTGGGAGGGTCCAAACTGGAGAAGCAGGATGCACCGGCCAGTTCCCTGGGCTGGTCTCAAATTGCCCCCTTCCCAAAAGCCCCGGGCCCTCCTCCTCGTCCTGCACCCCCACCCCTGTCTGCCGCACGGTTTGGGGTCTGGCTGGGATCCTGGGTTAGGACTCATCCTGCTGGGGATGCCGGGGTGAGAACGGAGCCGGGCTTCTGGGATCTTACGTGCTCGCCAGGAGCGGGCCTAGGAGGCCCTTTGTGACCCAGCCTCGGGTTTGGGGGGCTCTGCATCCAGGTCTGGCCCCTTTCGCGGGGATGTGGAAGCCGGGAACCACGGCAGTGCGTGGCCTCTGGCCTCAGCGTAGGGGCTGCTGCCGGCTGCTTCCGGAGCTTGTTTTGGGGTCTTTGCCCCCCAACACCTGTTCCCGCCCAAAGGGATGAGTTGAAACAGATCTTGCTGTGGGGGAAGGTTGTAAACAGCCGAGGGGTCAGTTGTCTGTGGCGTGAGCTGCCCTCCAGGCCCTGGAGCCTGTCTGGGATCCCTGAGGAAGGAGCTGGGGTGTGGAGAAACCTTCATCCCTCTTGGTAACTCAAGGGTGGGGCGCCCCCGACCCCCCCACCCCGGGTCGGAGAGGTCGGGGTGTGAAGGGGATTCGGCCCCAGGGGCAGGAAAGGCTTTTTCTTCCAGGCTGACTCCTCCCTCCTGGCATGGGCGGGGCTTTGGGGGGGACCTGTGGGATCCCAGGTCCTTCCCCGTGGGCCGGTGGGTGTATCCCCATTTTACAGATGAAGCCTGTCCCCGTCGGATTCCCACCCCAGGGGCGATGGGAACCGCCCTGAGTCTGAGCGCGCTGCCGGAGGGCGAATGGAGTTGGGGCGTCGCTGACTCTCCACGTGGGGCGTTTGGGTGGAGGGACCAGTGTGTGGTCTCTGAGTTCAGGATGAGAAAGAGCCACTGAGCAGGACAGCGGGGGTGCTTTGTTATCCCAGCAGCCGGGGTTGGGGGGGGGTGGTCACTGAGTGACCGATGCATAAACATCCCCGTCCTGGGCCATTAATGCTGCTCTAGGACCGAAGGCTGGAGGGGGCTCGTCCCCATCCCGAGCTGTCACTCGGACGTTTGTGCATGAGACACAAAAGGGAAACCCACTTGATTAAGTGTCCTGAGAGCCGTTTTAGGGCATCGTTCAGGCGGGGCCTTCTCCCCCAAGTCGCTGCCGGGCCGTTTCTCAGGCGGCATCATCAGAAGGCCGCTCCCCCGTGAGCGTGGATGGGCGCGCAGTGCGCGGCCACCCATCTGGATCCGCGGGCAACGGAGGGCGTGTTTGGCCAGGAGCTGTTTCTACCCCGCCTCTTGTCTTGAAAGCAATCTGCGGGTTCAGGTTTCAGCGCCGATGATAAGCTGGCAGGGCCCTTGTCTTCTCTGTTTATTCAGGCGAGAGGCCCGGACGGGGCTCCCGGGTCCTCCTGTGGCCACGCCCCTACCCAGCGTTCGCGTCTTGGGCCTCAGTTTCCTCAGATGTCAGGAAGTGGAGGCGGCCCCTGCGGACACGTCAGGACTGAGTCTCCAGGAAAGCGATAGGTGACCCCTGGCTTTAGTAAGTCTCGGAAGCTGGTGGCCCGCGTGCCGCGACGCTTGTCCCTGGAAGCTGACCGCGGGCCAGCTGCTCTTTGGTGTGGGGACGGCAAGATGGCCGCCACCGGGACGTGACTCATAAGTGTCACTTTTTTGCGAAAAGACGCCTCTTGTAACAGTTGGTTGATGGGAAATTCTTACTGCATGAATAGTTGTGTTCTGATCTTATTTCGGGTCTCAAAAAAATTAGTGGCAGTGGAACATTGAGTCATTTTAAGTGAAAAGTTGGGTTTTTCCCAGACTTCAGTTTTCTGAGAACGTATCTTCTGCTGATTGCACCTTTCGCCTGGTATTTGGTTTTCATTTTAAGAGAGTGGAGCTTTCAGATTTGTGGGTTTGTAGACAGTCCCTGAGGCCTTGGTGGTCCGGGCGCCCAGGAGGGGGCCTCCGGTTTGGGCTGGTGGCCGGGACACCACGGAAGAAGGGGTCTGCCGGAGCCCCGGTCTGTTGGAGCTCCTCAGACCCGGGGCCCCTGCTCATCTACGGGGTGGGGGGGGGGAGGCCGAGGCTGGAGGGGGATGTGGAAGGAGACCCCCTTCCCCCCGTGGCTGGGTCTGGGGTCAAGGCAGGGAGGCCAGGTGCGACCCACAGCAGTCATCCGGGCACAGGCAGCGTCGCGGGGCCTGGTCGGTGTGAGTGGCAGGTGGCAGGACTGTGTGTCCCTCCTACCCCACCTGGGGCTCCCCTAGGCTGCCCAGGGGCACTGGGGTGGGAGAGGGCCGTGGCGTGTGTCCTGGGGCTGTCGCGGGCCTGGGGGATGAGGGTCCGGCTCTGATCTTAGCGCTGGGACCACTGCTCTGAGGCCGAGGGCAGCAAGCACGCCTTTCTTCCTGCCAGCCGGCCTCTCGGCCGCGCACTGGGGTTCTCTGCGTGCGTTTCTTGTGGACTCAGAGTGGGCCGGGCGGGGTCCAGCTGTCGGTCCGGTGGGGCCTGGCTTCCCGTGCCCCTCAAAGCTTGGGGTGCTTCATCGAGAGTCGGTTCGGTGAGCAAGAGGGAGACACACACACACACACACACACACACACACACACACACACACACACCCCGGGAAAGTCACAGCGTGCTGGTCTTTCTGACACCTTTTCCCGGAGGTGGGCCTGGGGAAAGGGGGCTGTGAGCAGGGGGCCTGGGTCTTCTGGACAAGGAAGGCCTTCCCTGCTCTGGCCCTCACTTGGGGAGGCGCCCCAGGGGAGACCACACGTGGCCCCTTTACCCCAAGTCCATAGCTTTGCTTCAAGGTACGGCCAGGGCACAGCCCGGGCCCTTCCTTGTATGCTTCGCAGAGGTTGGGGGGCCGAGCTTTGGCAGTCAGGACTCGCATCCTCTGCGCCTGTGGGAGTGGCGGGTCTCCCAGGGGACCCTGTCTGTCTGGGGGAGGCAGGTAGGAAGCATTGCTGGACAGGCCCCCGGGCGCCACGCAGACGGGGGACCCGCCGGTCACCATTTCCTCTTTCTCCCTGCAGGGCCCGAGGGCGCTCTGGAGGCGAGTCTGAGAGCCCACGGGGGCCACTCCTCCAAGCATGCGCCCGAGAAGCGGCCCGTGCCCATTCGGAGGAAGAGAAGCATTGGTGAGCCCCGGGCCTGCCGGGTGGCGGGGGGGGGGGGGGCGCCGGGCTGGGGGGCTCACCCCCACCGTGCCTTCAGGACCACCACCCCCGCCCTCCTCCGTGAAACAAAGGCCCGGCCTGCGCAGGGGCCCCAGCGACTTCAGCTCCAGCCGCCCGCCGTCTCCGGAGGCCTCCCTCCTCTGCCGGGGGCGTCTCCCTGCCCTGGCCCGTCTGCTGCCTGCTACAGCCTGGCCTGGGCCAAGAGTTTCCAGGAGAGGAGAGCCATCATAAATTCCTTAAGTGCCCGGTCTTGTTGGGGCCTGTTCTGGAGGAGGCCTCGCTGGAAAACGTGGTCGTGTTTCATTTCCAGTCTGTGGCGCGGCGCGCTGGAGGGCTCCTGGGTTCGGGTGGCGTGTCTGTCCTGTCGCCTAGCAGGGCATCCCCGTGTCTGCTGGCCCCTGAGGAAGGACTGGCCGTTGTGTGGGGGGGGGTGGGGGGGCGGGGCGGGGGCGTGGGGGCTCTGGGTCGGCTGCGACACAGCCTCGGCCCGCGCTTTCTTGCGCTGGGACCCGGGCTCCGGGGTTGGAGTCGATGCCACCTGGGGGTTCGTTCCTGCCACTTTCCCTTAGTGCCTGGTTGTGACCACGCACCGCTGCTCTCTGCTGTGTGCCATTGGGCAGCACCTGCCTTCCCTGAGCCTTAGATTTCCTCCCAGGAGGTAGATTTCCTAGCTTCTGTCATTGAGCGCAGCGTGTGGGTGATGATTCCTCGCGAAGGCAGCGGACGTTTACCGTTTGACTGTAGGGCTCAGGTTCTCCAGACCAGTGTCAGAGGCCTGTCCTATTCCAGACCAGGAGCCCTGGACACAAGGCCTCTCTCCCCAGCTCCACCCTCGGCCCCACCTGGACGGGTTCCCCAGACCCCTCCCAGGTGGTGGGCACTGGGCTGGGAGCTGAGACACCGCCCCCCACCCCCACCCCCAGCACCCAGGCTTCCCTGTAGGCGGGGCTGTTCTTGGAGGCCCAGTGCCCCCCCCCCTCCAGGTGCTCCCTGAGCACCTCAGGGGATTCAAGTACCCCGAGTCTCCCTAGGCTCTGGGGGGGGGGTCTCACCTTAGTGGCAGATGGGCAGGAGAGAGGCTGGCACCCCTCCCTGGCTTCACCCGCATCTCAAGCTTGTCTGCAGAAGACAAGGCCCTGCCTCATGCCAGCTGGCCACGGGGGTCAGGTCGAGCCCTCTGCGCCCAGGAGCGGCTCCCTCCAGATCTGGGCTCGGGGGTCCCTGCTTTACCCTGGAGGCAGCAGCTCCCGTGGGCAGCACCAGAGCCTGGCGGGGCTCTCCAGGCACACGGTGGGGGGCCGGGGCCGGGGCCAGCGCCACGGCTGGATGCTGCCAGAGGGTGGCATGAGCACTGGGGTCCCCGGGTGGATTCCTCATCGGGCGGGCATGCCCCGGCGCCCCCTGAACTTCGGGGCTTCGGGGTGGACGGGCTGGCCTGTGCCGAGGAGCGCAGAGGAGGTAGCACCAGCTTCTCCTCGGAGGCCGGCGGGGTGGTCTCCTGGTGGCCCTTGCTGAGCAGACCTGTGGCTGGTGGGCTGGGGAGGCAGGGCCGTGTCCCTTCGTGGGGCAGGGCCTGGCCTTGTGGGGGTGGCAGCCTCAGCTTCCCTGTTCCACCCATTTTCCACCGGCCCTGGGAGCGCCCTAACCGTCGATGGAGACACTCCCCTTTCAGCATCGGTTCCCACGCCCGCCCCCTCTGCGGGCCACCTGGGGCTTCCCTGGCCTCTGGGCTCCCTGTGTCTTGTGGTCCCCTTTGCCAGCAAGGCCTTTCTCCTGGGGGGTCCCCGCCTGGCCCTCGCTTCTGCTCACTCACCTTGATCCCGCTCAGATGCACCTGTCCGGGTCCGGGGTGTCTCTCCCCCTTTGCTGGGCCCGGGAGCCGTGGGATGTTTTCTGCTTGGGAGAGGCCGCGGCCGGGTGGGGGCGCACCAGCCCGAGCTGGGCTCCCGGTTGCCCCTCCAGGGCCGCGCGGGTCACGGGGTGGCCTGGGTGCTGGTGGGAGCCGGGGCGTGGCCTCCACATTCACCGTGGCTCTTCCCCTGCAGAGGAAGCCATCCCCGCGGTCTGCAAGACCAGAACGGTCATTTACGAGATACCTCGGAGTCAGGTCGACCCCACGTCTGCCAACTTCCTGATCTGGCCCCCGTGCGTGGAGGTGAAGCGCTGCGCGGGCTGCTGCAACACCAGCAGCGTCAAGTGCCAGCCTTCCCGCGTCCACCACCGGAGCGTCAAGGTGAGCCCCGGGGGCGCCCTGCGGCCGGGGACCTGCTCGAGTCCCGAGGCCGCGCCTGTTCCCTTGGCCACACTGCTAGGCTCTGGGTGCAGAGCGGGGGTGGGCAGAGCCGGGACTGGGGCATGGTCGGCTGCCAGGGGGTGGGGGGGGGGTGGGGGCGTGTCTGGCTCCCTTCCCCCCCCAACTGCACACGGCCTCCCCCGCGAGGTGGCCACGGGGAAGGGCCATGAGGAAAGCAGCCTCAGGACACGTTGCTCGTGCACTGCCTGGTGTCCCCTCCGAGCCCCGTGCCACGGGGTGCGTGTGTGTCCGTGGAGTCCTTCTCCGAAGGGCCCTCCCGGGGTTGCCTCGCTCTCCGGGGCCGCAAGGCCAACCCCTCCCCTCGTTCTCGGGAGCCGTGCTCTGCCCGGAGACCTCCAGGATCGGCGCTGGGCTCACTGTCCCAGGCAGGGTGCCGGCCGTGGTGACCTCGAGGCAGAACCGGGGGAGGTGTCTCTTCGGGTCACTCTGGCCTGCCAGATGGGGGTCTGTTTGGGGGGCCAGTGGCCGGAAGGTTCTGCTGGGGCGTGGGTCTGCTTCCCTCGGGCCTCATTTGCTGCATCTGTGAGATGAGTCTGTCTGGGGCTGTGCGGGACCCAGGCGAGTCCCGGGTGGTCCCTGTCTACGGGAGGGGGCTGCCTTCCTGGGAAGCTGGCTCTGGCCTGGCGGGTTACTTGTCCCGGGTGACCCTGGAGTGTGGACTTGGGCAGCGGGCACTGCCCGGCTGGCTGGGCCTCCAAGAGGCAGGCGGGTCCCTTTTCCCCGGATTGCACACTTCCTCTTTGGGGGCGTCAGAGGCCATTCCTTGATGGGAGGTATTTTAGATCTTTTCTGTGGGCTCCCAGGCCAGGCCCCGGGCACTTTCTTGGTCAGGCCCCACTTGTTCATCACTTGGGAAGGCACGTCAGACCTTAATTGGGGCTGTGGTCCTCGAGCACCTGGGGCCTTGAGTGAGCCGGTTCCACGGCTTGCTGCACTGCGATCCCCAAGGCGGACGCTCCCCTGCAGCGGGGCTCGCAGGGCGCCGGCCCGGGATGCTGACTCTTGTCTCCACGGGGCTCTCGGGCCTGACCCCCGACGGGGCCCCCAGCCGGGTGCCGAGCCCAGCACGGCACCCTTGTCGAAGGGGGACACAGAGGCCAGAGGGGACAGGACCTGTGCATTCTGCTCCCTCAGATCTCGGTGTCCTCACCTGTGCCATGTTGCGAGGGGGCCCTGAGCCCCAAGAATCCAGGTGCTGAGATCTTTCCTTCCTGGGCGTGGGGATGGATGGTGGTGCTCTCTCTCTTTTTTTTTTTTTTTTCAACGTTTGTTTATTTTTGGGACAGAGAGAGAGACAGAGCATGAACGGGGGAGGGGCAGAGAGAGAGGGAGACACAGAATCGGAAACAGGCTCCAGGCTCCGAGCCGTCAGCCCAGAGCCTGATGCGGGGCTCGAACTCCCGGACCGCGAGATCGTGACCTGGCTGAAGTCGGACGCTTGACCGACTGCGCCACCCAGGCGCCCCATTTTTTTTTTTTTAATTTCTTTTTTTTTGACATTTAGTTTTGAGAAACAGGGTGAGACAGAGCATGATCAGGGGAGGGGCAGAGAGAGAGGGAGACACAGGATCCGAAGCAGGCTCCCGGCTCCGAGCTGCCGGCACAGAGCCCGACGCGGGACTCGAACCCGCGCACCGCGACATCATGACCCGAGCTGAAGTCGGTCGCTCGACCGCTGAGCCACCGGGGTGCCCCATGGTGCGCTTGATGGGACAGCCCCACGCGTGGGCGCTGGGGCTGCCTTTCGGTGCCCAGTCGGGCTCTCGCAGATACAGAGGTGCGGGAATGAAGTGGGCTCCTGCCTCCCATGGGGTAAGGACTGCAGAGCGTCTGGTCCTGGGACGGGCAGGGATGCCCTCTCCCTGGCCCACCTGAGTGGGTGGGTGGGGGTCCAGACGCTCCGGCGGGGCCTCCAGCACAGTGTGTGTCGGTGGGGGGGGGGGGGGGGTGCGGCCCATGTCTGCCTTGGGCACAGGCCCAAAGGGCTGGGCAGAGTGGCACTGGGCCAGGGCTCCCCCTACGGGCCTTCATCTGCTCTGATGGGGTCGCGGTCCACCCAAGGGGACAGAGGGGCTAGTCCTGCAGCTGGAGCTCAGTGGCCCGGTTCCATGTCCCGCGTCCTGCTCCTCTCAGACCCCTTCCTCCTTCCCCTCTCCCCGCCTCCCCATCACAGGGTTGGCAGGGAAACATCCGGCCCCAGACACTGGGGGTTTTGGCCGAGAAGGGACAAAAGGTCAGTGGGAACAGGAGGTCCATTGTGGAGGCCAGCCTGGCCCCCACGCCTGCCCGGCGAGCTGTCCCTGGTCCGTGGGGTTTGAGGCAGAGCTCGTGGCCCTGGGCTCTGCAGAGTCCCGGGCTGAGCGTCTGTGAGGGGCGCTGGGGGCCAGCAGGGGACCGTGTTGCCGGGCAGGTGGGAGGTCCTGCCCCGGGCTGGCACGTGCCTGGTTTTCCGGTTTATGGCCTTTTGATCACAGTTGAAGGTCACAGACTGGAGAAGGGAAGGGAAGGCCGGGAGTGGCCACCTCCTTGAAGCCCAGGCGGTGAGTTGTCCAGTGTGCCCAGCTGAAGGCTGCCAGGGGTCCCCAGGCCCTGAGCGTCAGCACTCGCTGGCGTTGGAGGGTGGCTCTCTTCTGTGACTGCCATAGAGGGTGGCCTGAGGGTTCTTGTGTGACCCCAGCTCGACCGTGGTTTCAGGTGCGGGCCTTCACTCTCTGGGGCTGTGGCCTCGTCCGTTCTCCGGGACCTGCCCTTGGTGGGGGACTGGACCCCATGCTCCCCCGCGGGCCCCCCTGGGCTTGCTAGGGACGGCTGCCATCAGACCTCAGGGAGAGGTGAGCACGTGGTCCTGGGGGCCGCGTCCCTGCATCAGCTTGCCGTGGTCAGCGTTTGGGGTCTGCTCTTGGGGGCACCAAGCATGCTCTCTGACTGGTATCCCGGAGGGACGAGCCCTTCCTCTACTCCCCAGTGAGGGCTGACCCCAGACCCTGCAGGCATCTGACCCTGTCCCCCACACCCAGGCCTCGTGGGCCAGGAGAAGGTGGTGTAGACAGCACGGCCCCGGACTCTGGTGGTGTCGTGCTGGTTGGGCCGGCTACGGGGTGGCCTTGGGAGTTGGGGGCTCCCGTGTTCTTCAGGTAGCCCGCGGGCTTACAGCTGAGTTGGTCGCTCCGTTAAGTCTCCAGAGGCCAGGACCCAGCTCTGTGGCCACGTCCAGAGCAGCTGGTGTGGCTTTGCATTGCTAGACCTCCGGCTTCCGGAAGGGGGTCTGAGCGTGTTCGCTGGGGTGCCCCGGACAGGCCTCTGCGCCTCGGATGGAGTGGGGGGTCCAGTTCAGGGGCCTTGGGGAGAGATGAGCGGCTCTAGCGGCGAGGGTCTCCCGTGAAGGGATTCCGAGCCCCTCCCCACGGCGAGCAGGGCTCCAGGCTCCCGCCCCCTGCCTGCCTGGGGAGAGCCCTAGACGTGGCCTCAGGAAGCCAGTGCCCCTGGGCTGTGCTGGCCTTTCCAGCCGGCGGGGGGACGAGGGCTCCACACCACCTGCCTGCTGAGCCCGGTCAGAGCATGTGCCGTGACCCTGAGGCTCAGTCCCGTGGAGTGGACGTGGAGGACGCAGAGGGACACCAGGAGTCCCGTGTCTGGAACAGCCGGGCTCTGGAGTCCTCATGCCCAGCGGGACAGGTTTCCCCCACTTAGAAAGTCCCTCGCTTAAGGGATGAGCTCAGGGCCTCTGCGGTTTCCAAGTCCAGGCCTCCTTCCAGCGAAAGGAGACGCCCAGGTTCCCTGTCTGCAAACGGACCCTAGCTGTGCCCTCACGGGGTAGCTGTGAGCGGGGGTCCAGTAAATGCTGGTGTTTGTCCTCGGCGGTGCCCCGCCCTGGACTCTGGGGGCGGGGGCGCGGAGCTTCAGGTCACTGCTGAGCGTCCTTCGTCTGGAAGGGGTCGTGGCATCACCGGGTGACGTGTTTGGGTGGATTTGCCCCACGAGTGAGCCGGTGTGGGGCGGTTCATGGCGGGCCGACTTGCAGTGGGAAAGCTGAGTGTCCTGTTTATCAGGTGCAGCTCAGGCCCCCAGGAGACAGACAGAAGGGGAAGGGAGGGAGGGGTGGGGCACGGCACCCCGTTTGGGTTCCTGGATGGGTCTGGGGGCCTCAGCCCCCATGAGGGTCCCGAGGACATAGCCGTCTCGTTCTGGGGATTGGGTAGCATGGAGGCCGCTTTTGAGAATTTAATACTGACAGTGTGCTCTTGGGGGGAAAAATGCAGCCATTTCCTGGCCAGACAGAGGTGGTGGAACGGCCCGGAATCCTCACATACCCAGAAGCAGGTGCAATCATAAATCACTGTTTGCTTTTCTTTGATAAAGACGGGCCCGTCTGAGGAGAAAGTGGGTTCCCAGACCGCAGTGGCTGGGGTTGTGAGTGCTTTGCCAAGGGACCACGGTGGGTGGATTCGTGGAGTGCCCACCCTCCCCGTGGTGGCCGGTCTGTCGTGTGGAGAGAACAAGCCTGCCCCCCCCCCCGCCGCGTCTGCCCCCCCCAGGGGACGTAATAGGTGAGGCGCTTGCTGAATAGAGGCTGTGCAAGCAGGGGGGCCAGGCTGGGGTCCCTGCGAGGTGGACCCTCCCGGTGCCCTAAGGGCTGGGGGCCGCTTGTGGGAAGGCACAGGGGGCCGCTCGCTCCGGAAGGTGCCCGTTGCAAGTCCCAGTGCTTTTATGCGTGCAAAGTCCTGGGGGCTGTGACGCTTGTGCCCAAGAGCCCCATGTCCAAGGATCTCTCCGTCTCCCTGCCTCCCTCCCTCTCTCTCTCTCCCTCCCTCCCTGCCTCCCGTGTGGTCCTGGCTCCCAGAACAGCCCGTGGAGCTAACCGTGCCCTGTGGCTGTGGTTGGTCATGCCCCCAGCCCCTTTCTCTTTCTGTTGTCTACTTAGGAGGCTTCCCAGGCCTGGCCCCAGACCTGGCCTGGCTCCCACCCCACCTGTGAGCCCACACCTGGCCGTCCACATTCACACCTGAGGCTGCACACCTCTTCCCGCGCTCGCGGGGCACCCAGCCCCCTTTGCGCTGCGGGTTAACCATTAATGCAGCCCCGCGGCCACAGGTCTGGACAAGCCAGGGGCCAGCTGACCTGTGGGGTGGGCTGTCCCACTTGCCTGGGGTCCTCTGGCTTCTGGACTCTAGGCCTCTGCAAAGGAGCCATCCCTCCCGCCTCCCCCCCGCCCCCCCCCCCACCACCACGCCGTCCCTCCTGCCTCCTCCCCTCCTGACTGTCCCCAGGCTGGGGGTTTCTGCTGTCAGTCCTGCCTGGGTGGACCCTGCTCCCTTTCTGCCTCAGTTTCCCCAGGCCAACAGAGAGCGGGATAGAACGGACACCCCTGAGGGCCGTTGCCAGGACCTGAGACCGCAGCCCCAGTGTTGGTGCAGATGGAATGTGTGTCCTGTGCCCGGGTCCGCAGGGTTCAGGGCTGGCGGGAAGGTGGCCCTCCTGCCCCTGCTGGGGATTGAGCTCAGGCAGTTGGTGGGGGGAGCCCGTTGGGGCTGCAGAGAGGGGCGGGGAGGATTGTTTCTCACGTTATCTATTTCCCCCGTGCCCTGGGATGAAGCGAGGCCACCTTGACCCTGCTCGCTGTGTGTACGAAGTGCCCTCTGATGCCAGCTGCATGCGTGTGTGTGTGTGTGTAAGCAGTTTCTGTTTCTAGGACAGGGCTCGTGCGTGTGTGTGTGCTACGAGTGCGCGTGTGTGTCCACGTGGAGGGCGGAGCTGTGTTCCCATGACAGAAGGGGCCCGTGGGGACTTGGTCACTTGGCTGCCCGGACTTGTGCCCCACGGGCTGGACCGTCAGGCCTGCTGCGCTGTGGTTCCGTGCCGAGGGTTTGGGCCGACACGGCCTGTGGATGGAGCAGGCGCTGGCTCAGTTCTAGACCCTTCCGGGAGGGCCCTGGGTCCCTGCCCATGTTTCCGGGAAGCCTGGCTTTCTCCAGTCCCAGGGCGGCTGCGGGTGGGGGGGGGGGGGCATGAGAAGGCCTCAAGGCTGGGACTGAGGCCGTGGGGTGGCCGTGGGGTGGGCAGTGTGGCCTGGAGCCCGTGGCGTCCTGATCTGCCGTCCAAAGCAGAGCAGAATCCACGTCCAAACCTGACAGCCTTCCTGTGGGCCCTTAGGGCTGTGCTCGCTTCGCTCCTCCTGGGGCTTTGGCGGGATGGGCAGAGGGGACAGCGACCCCCCCCAAGCCCCGTGCAGCAGGCCGGCTCCTCGGCCGTGGGCTTTTCCCCTTGAATAAGCAAGCTTGCGTTTGGAAACTGGCCACTGCCGCGGATGCCCTTAAGACCTGGAAGCGAACCCCTTCCCTGCCCTGTGTCCCTCAGAGCTCCTACCTCAAGGGCCACCTGCACGCCTTCGGGCTGGCACGAATGAGCCTTTGGCTTCCGAGTGAAGTGGACCAGACCACAGATGCCGAGGGCTCCTTTTCCGCCAGCACTCCTGCCTCTTCCGCCAGGAAGGAGGTCAGAGGGTGGAGTTCAGAGGTCGCCCTCCCGGCCCGCCCCGGGCGGGGCCGGGCACATCCCCCCTCCCCCAGTGACTCGTGTGTGGGGCGCGGCCCAGGCGCTCACGGCGGCGGGGTTGTCTCGGCAGGTGGCCAAGGTGGAGTACATCAGGAAGAAGCCAAAGTTAAAGGAGGTACAGGTGCGGCTGGAGGAGCATCTGGAGTGCACGTGCACGGCCACCGGCCCGACCCCGGACCACCGGGAGGAGGAGACGGGTAGGCGCTGCCTCTGGCGTGGGGCCTGGTGCCGCGGCCGACCGGGGACCTGCTGGGGGACACCGCTGCCCGCAGGCGTCGCCGGAGTGCGAAGGGGCAGACGCTCGACGTCCCCACCCCGCGGGGGGTTGGGGGCCGTGTGGCCGAGAAAGGCCCTGCCCCCCGGGAGGTGGGTGCTGGGTGTGCCGGGGGACCTGGCGGCCTCCCCCGTCCCGGGCAGACTTTGCCCGGAAGCGGCGTGGCGTTGGGACCCGCCGTGTCAGGCTGGCTCAGGGCACCAGGAAGTGTCTCTGTGCCAGAGCTAATCGAGCTTTCTTCCAGAAAGACAAACACCTGAGGTATTTATTGCTGCAGCTTTGCAGCCCTCCCTCAGGCCCGCTCACCCTCCCTGCCCTTCTGTTAACAGGAAGGCGTAGGGAGTCAGGTAAAAAACGGAAAAGGAAAAGGTTAAAGCCCACCTAACGCAGCCAACCAGGTAGGAGCTGCCCGTGGCTACACTGTGGTCTTGCGGGTGGAGGTGTGCTGGCTGGTCACACGGCGAATCCCTCCCGCGGGGGCCTGGTGGGCTGCGGGTCTGCTCGCCCCCGTCCCCGGCTCCCCCCTCCTGCCGCACACGGAGCCTGATCCTCGGCTCCCTTCTGCTCTGGAGCCCCTGCTCTGGCTTTGGCCTCTTCCGCTGATTGGGGAGGCCGCAGCATCACGTGACTCGAGTGATTTGGGTTCCTGAACAGCCCTGGGGTGGCTCCGACGTTCGTTAGCTGGGATCAGCACGTCCGGCAGGTTACCCGCCCCATTTGACAGATGAGAAATTGAGGCTTACGGGATTGTAGGTTGGGGTGGTCAGAGACTGAGTAGGTCCTGCCTGAAAGCGTTTCATAAACGTACGGGGCTGTTGGCTACCGTGTTGGAAATTGTGTGTGGCTGCTAGTAACCACACCGAAAACAGGGCTGAGATAAGACAGGCATTTAAGAGTAGGCGTGGCCTTCTCCGGGTATCATCGGGAAGGACCCCCTTCCGTTTGGGACTGGTGGTGTGTGTCCTCAGAGTTGCTTCGTGGTTCGGTATGGCTGCTGAAGCTCCGGAAATCACATCTACGCCCCAGGCGGGAAGAGTAAGGTGGGGAGAGGGGCAGAAAAACCCTCTCGGAGAAGCGCCCCCTGGGGACTGGTGCTCTCACACCCTGGCTGTCCTCCGGCTGCCGGGGGCCCGGGAAGTGTAGTCTTGTAGAGAGGTGTACCGTTTCCCAGAGGAAGATGGGGTTTGAGCAGGCACAGCCCTCGCGGAGGCCGTTTCCAGCCTTTCTGCTCCTTGTTGGTGGCCTGTCTGCTCTGGAGAACCCCCCCCCCCCCCGCGTGGGGGAGCCCGTCGCGTCCACAACAGGTGGCTGTGGGAGAAATTCTTAGAGGTGGTGTCCGAGAGCCCACGCTCTGGTGCAGTGAGCGCAGAGAGCTTCCAGGTCAGGAGTGCCGGGGCCCGAGGGTCGGGGCCATTCGGTAGAATCCTCTGGGGAGGAAAGGTCCACGTGGGGGTTCCTGAAGCAGCCTCAGAACGACTGCCTGGCTGAGGCTTTTGCTTTCCCCAGGGGTGCGGTTCCACGCCTCCCTGCGCATCCGGTCGGCACACTGCTGGCTGGGCTCGGCCTGCATGGGCCAGCCGATGACAGGACCCCGAGTGAGAGGCCGGGGGTGTCCCTGCCACCCCAGGCCCTGCTAGCGTGTGGGCGGTAAAGGTGTCGAGATGAGCGGCGAGCAGGTAACACGGGTAGGGAAGAGTGGCTGTTAGCTCAGAGCTCAGTGTAGTTTCTGCCTGGACACGGAGACCCTGCCCGTGTGCCTGGTGGTGTCCATCTTCAGGGTGGTCTCATGGCCCAGGATGGCTGCCAGAGCTCCAGAAATCACGTGAAGCCCTAGGTCGGAGGAAAAAGGCAAAAAAAAAAAAAAAAAAAAAAAAAAAAAAAACAAACCCAGCGAAACAAAAACACAACTTTCTGGGCCTCAGTTCCCCTCATCTGTGCAATGGGAGAATGGGGGCTTGCTCTAAGGAATGTTCTGTGAGATCCCAAGAGTCTAACCCCAGTCCTGGTCAGGATGTTACGGAAAGGGTAATGAGGTACATCTGATTTGAAAAATTCCACCGAACCCTCGAATCCCGAGACTCGTCGCGGTGGTGCGTGAGTGCGTACCCTCGCTCAGGTTCATCGTTCCGCGGCGGTCCCCACCCACGAGCGCGCTCGGTCCCCCCCTCAGCGTCTGCCTGTGTCCTCTCTCCCTGCAGATGTGAGGTGAGAATGAGCCAGTGGCCCTTCTCCGGGACACGGATGTACATGGCGTGTTACATTCCTGAACCTACTATGTGCGGTGCTTACTGCCAGTGTGTGGTCTTTGTCCTCCGTGAAAAACTGTCTCCACGCGCACTCTGGAGAACAAAGAGACAGTATACGTTTGTTCAGTGCGACATCAAAGCAAGTATTGTAGCGCTCGGTGAAACAATAGGAAGCCTCCTCGTCAAACAAAAAAGACAGAGAGCGAGCAAACAACCACGAAACATGACAAACAAAACTGACTCACGCAAATATCTACACAGTTGTCGGAATGGAGGGACGCCCCGTGGGCCGGACGTGTCGCGCCTCGGTGGACTGGATTTCTGTTCAGGGTGGTCACAGGTGCTTCTGCCGGGGACACAGCGCCTGCTTTCCGGAGGACTCCGGGCGGGTGCCGAGGGCCCTGCGGGGCACGCGGGAGCCAGGAGTGTCTCAGAACCGCCACGGGACTTAGAAACACATCTCCTTGCCGTAGTGTTTAAGTCTATACAGAAACCTTCCCGAGAGCCTTAAGTGGATTTTTTTTTACACCATAAAGTGATTATTAAGCTTTCCTTTTTACTCTTTGGCTAGTGTTTTTGTTTTTGTTTTTGTTTTGTTTTTTTAAATGATCTCTTGGATGGCATTGACACCTATAACACCAGGCTGCTGTAAGTCAGGACAGTGGGACGGTATTTCTCCTCGCAGGATGCAAACAAACGAGATGTATTAAAATAAAATGGTATACCCACCTATGCATCATTTCCTAAATGTTTCTGGCTTTACGTGTTTCTCCCCGGCCCCATTTCCTCTTACTTTTTAATTTAAGCCATTTCGAGACAACAGTTGCGTGAACCAATCGAGTCCGTCCCGGCCTGCCGATCCCGGGCTCCCCGCCCTGGCCGCCACCAGGTCGCCCCTGTGCCAGTGTCTGGACAGAATCTAAATTCTTTATTTTTGGGAAGATGTTACGCTTTACATGTATTCAACGGAAATGTGTGTGTGTGTTGTGTTTTTGTTTTGTAAAGGTGAAGTTTGTATTTTTATCTAATATTACCACTTTTATATACCTGAGAGCCTGCTATGTTTTTTTTTTTTTTTTTTTTTTTGAACCAAAAGGAAAAAGAAAAACTCACCAACAAAACCCATACACGGGAAAAGTGCTTTGTGGTCCATTTTTCTGGTTGCGTGACCGAGTCTAGACCCGTCTCCCGTCGCGTGTCCGCGGAGCGGTTTCTGGAGCTGCGGACGATCACTTGGAGGAGCCCCGCGCCCTCCCCGCCGCAAGAGCCCGCGGAGCGAGGCCGGCGCTCGAGATTCCGGCGCCTCGCGGGGATGGGCCAACGGAGCCATCGGGCCAGGGGCGCGGCCAAGCAGACGATGGGTTTAATCTGGAAGTGAGTTGACTTGACTGTCCCCGCGTGCGCGAGCCAGTGAAGGCACGCAGCCCCACGTCGCCCGTGGCCTGCCGTCCGTGTCCCCAGAGTGGACACGCTACGTGGCCGTCAAGATCCCTTTGCTGCGGGCGGGGACTCCGGCGCGAGAGCGAGTGTCTCCGGTATCTGTGTGTTCGTGGGAGGACTCTTATAAAGGAATTTCTCCAGCAGCACATCTCCACGGCGTAGTTTTTGGTCGGCAGGACGAGCGAAGGGAGGCTGGGGTGGGGGTGGGGGGTCGGAGGGGGCAGGTGGCCACGGGCCCCCTGTTCGCGCCCAGCCCCAGGCGCAGCCGACGCCGCCCCGGGCCCCGTGCCGGGCATCTCGAGCCCGCGCCGCTCACGACCCCGTGCGCTGGCAGTGGGTCTGACGGGAGATGGACGATGGTGATTTATGTGTTTATGTCTCCGTGAGATGCTGATGATACCACCCGGTTTCTTCCCTTTGCCCAAAGCCGGCGGACGAAGGATCTGTCCATTAGCGCTAGAGCAGAAAAGCTGGTGCCCTTCTGGGGAGGGGGAGAGGCGGGAAGAGGGCCCGGGGCGGTGGGGGGAGGGTTGTGGGGGGGAGAGCTGGCCGCCTGTCTCCCTGCTGAGGGCCTGTGCTGCCGGGTGGAGCGGGGGCGGGCAGGCTGGCGTCCACACCCAGCCAGGAAGGGGCTGACACCCGGCGGAGGCCGCGGTCTGTGGCCGGGTTGTTTCTGGATCGCAGGCCTACGCGGCCCACAGGCTTTGTTGCGGCTTTGCCCTAAATTCTTGGCATTTCTGCGCCTGCCTGGGCCCCTCCCAGCCCGTCACCCTAGCCCGTACCTGGGTGCGTCTGCTCGGGGCTGGTGCTCTGCAGTCTCGTAAGCCTTGTGTCCCTGAGCCACGGGCCTCTGTGTCCATCTGCACCGTGGGGACCGCAGCTTGGCACACAGCAAGGGTTCTGTACAGTGCGCACGGGGACCCCAGTGGGGACCTCCCTGTGCAGAAGCACGTGCCCCCGCCCCCTGGCTTGTCCTTTCGGCTTCTGGGCCCGATGCTACAGCGGAGCAAAGCTTTGGGTGGCTTCCCTTCCACTGGACGCGCTGCCCGGAGAGCCACAGTCACCTGTCCTTGCCCAGGGCCCCTCCTCCCAGCTTGGGCAGCCCACGCCCCCCCGCCCACACTTGCCGCCCTGGTCCGTGAAGTGGGTGTTCCTGGCGTGTGTGGTGGGGTTCCACACGCTGCTCTCCAGCCTGGGCCGGGCCCAGACCACTGCGTTCTGGGGGTGGGGACAAAGGATGGGGCCCTGCGCCCTTGACGTGCCCTTGGCCCTCCGAAGAGGGGGCCACGTTCTCCGGGGGCGGGGCGCAGCAGACAGCCTGGCCTCAGCCTCCCTGGGACACGTGAGCCAGGGGAGCCTCTCTGCAGTGCCGTGGCCGTGGCCGTGGCCGTGGCCGGGCCCGGGTGAGGGCCTTCACGTGCTGTGGAACAGGGTTGGGGATGGCGGCCGCCCGGACCCCCAGCGAGTGCAACGTGCCCAGGGTCAGAGGAGAAGGAAGAAGAGGAGAAGACCCAGAGGGTCAGGGGTTTGGACAAGGCCTCCCATAGTCCTCTCCCCACCCACAACCCATCCCCGTGGAGGCGGGCCCAAGGCCCTGACCTGTGACCTGGCACCACGGCAAGTCCTTCCTGCCACGTGCCGCCGGCCGGTGCAGCCCGAGTGCGTTTTACCAAAGCGCGTGTGGTTGGCCGGCGATGTGACGCGCACAGTGTAGTTAGCGGTGGCACCCTTCTCTCCGTTACTCGTGTCCCCGCCTGTCCCCGCACGACATCATCACATCGGTGACTCTTCCCTCCGCTTGTCCTTCCCACCCCCCGCGACCTGCTTGTGTCCCAACTGGGAGTTTGTGCCTCCGAATCCCCTTCCCCTGTTTCGCCCGCCCCCCACCCCCAGCAGCGCTGAGTTTTATCTCCTCCTCCCCGTCACCGCAGCCATCACCACGTCCCGTGGGAAGGGCCGGCCCTTGGTCCCAGCTGCTCCCAGCCAAGCTGAAGCTCCAGGCCAGTTAGGCTGTCCTCCACCTGTCTTGCTTCACCCGGGGTGGAGCAGAGACGCCTGGTCCCCGGGCCTGGTCCCTGGTGAGTGTCAGGTTCTGTGGTCTGCCACGGCGTGTGGCATCCTTGTGCGGACGGACGGGGACAGAGGCTCCGATGCTCAGGCGTGCCCCCGAGGCGGTAGCTGGAGGTGGGATTTGAGGCTAGTCCCCGCCCCGCTCACGTCCACTTGGGGTCCCAGCTGCAGTTCCCTTGGGGCGCCCGCTGCTGTCCCGGCCCCGCCCCTGCCGGCTGCACGCCAGGTGGCTCCGCTCCGCGACGGGTCTCGTCCTGGGGCTCCGGGTTATCAGCACCCGGCAAGGGTGCGGTGGGTGCCCCAGGCCCTGCCCCCAAAGCCCTCTGGGTTCGGTCCACCCTGCCTGCCGCGTGGCCCATTTTGTAGAGGCACAGACTGGGGCTCGGCATGTGCCAGTGTGGCCCGGAAGGGTCCGTGCTCACTGAGCAGCGATGCACTAGGAATCCAGTTGGCCCCGGTGCCACGACCGTTCATTTCTGTCAGCGACGTGCACTTCAGTTTTTGAAAAGACTGTTGATTTCAGTTAACCGTTCGGGTGGAGCAGGGGTGCCCGGCAGCGGAGCCCTGGCCCGCGGGACTGAGTGGCAGGACGGAGGGGACTCCCGGGCCGGGCCCGGCTTCCGGGCAGGCCGCGCTCACGGGGGATGGTGGACGGCCGTGTGTTCTCAGACTGTGGTGCCTTAACCTGGGCTCCCCAGAGCAGAGCCTGAGGAGGGCTGGTGGGCAGGTAGCTCCTTGGAGAAGAGATACAGGGCTGGAAGCAGGGAGACCCCCTGGGCACCACCCACCTCTGCTCTTTCCCGTGGGACCCCGGGGGCCTTGCAAACGTCTCTGGGAGCCGTTCCCCCGGGAAAGGGGGCGCCCGTGTGAGCGTATGGTCCTACGGGCTCCCTCCTGGCACGAGAGGACGCCTGCGTGGGGCCGAGTGGGGGTGCTGGCGGGGAAGGAGTGGGCGCCCAGCTGTGGGTGGCCACGGAAACCACGGGGCTGTGGGGCCGTGTCTCCGCGGCTTCGGGGCTGATCTGGGGTCTCCGTGCCGCGGCCGTCTGCGGCCCAGACCTCCCAGTGTGCCCACCTCCGTGCCACTTAAGGTGAAGGATGCACCCAGGGGTGGGCCTGGGGCCCTGCCTGGCCGGGACCCGTTGCCCCCTGCTCTCCACCGACCTCCCCGGCTCTATCCATCTGTGGACCGTTCGTGTCCACGGGCTGGGGGCAGCCGAGGGTGGGGTTTGAGAATGTGGCTCTGTGGGGCTCCTCCGTGCCCTGGACCACCCGGTAGTGAGACCTTGGGTGTCTCACCACGTGACCTCCGACGACCTAGCCGTGTGACCCTGGGTGTCCTCACTGGATGACTCCGGCGCGTCACCTCCCGCTCTCGAAAACCGTTGGTGGCCATCTGTGCTGGTCGCCCCGACGTACCCAAGGGGCTCGGCCCACAGCAGCCCCTCGGAGTGGAGTCACGGGGTCCTCGAAACACAAAGGAGGCGTAGGGGAGGAGCTGCCCCCTCAGGCCAGGGGAGCGTGATTGGGGGTGGCCCCAGGCCCCAAAACTGTCCGTCCCGCCTTCCGCCCGCCCAGGCGGCTTCTCACACAGGGAGGGCGGAGGGTACAAACTCACGCACCCGTCCACCTTCCCACGCCGCAGGCACAGAGTGTGTGGAGGAGGTGAAGGCTGGGCCGGGTGGCCTCCAGGTGTGAGGGCCTGGAAGGTTCTCTGCCTGCCCCTCCCGGGCGGGATTCCACCTCGCGCTGCTCACACCTTCTTCAGCTGACGTGGCTTCTGGGTCCCAGGCTGTCTCTCCTCACCGGCCGGGGACTCTCAGAGGCAGGAATAGGAGTCCGCCCTTCCAGGTTCCTGAGCAGCCCGTGAAGGGAGGCCTGGTGGCCCCTGGGGCACCAGGCAGAGCCCGCGTCCTCGTGCCCCTGAGGGCCCCTGTCTCAGATGGTCCTCGCAGCACCAAGGGAGGCGCCCTCGGATTCACCCCCGGGCCCGGGGCCCGCGCCCAGCCTGGCCTCAGAGGTGACAGCAGTGTGCAGAAGCTGGCCTGCCGCCCCACAGTGCCCACCCCCACTCCCTGCAGGGCACGGGGCGCAAAGCGTGTGGTTTCTGCAGAATAAAACAGTGACTGTTTCCAACCAGGCCCTTGAGCCGCCAAAAAATGTGGAGTATTCGCTATCTGGCCCCTAGCCTGCTGATCAGTGGGCAGTGTTCCTGGGAGGACCAGCGAGCAGACGCGGTCCCTGTTGGGGCCTGCGCCCCGCCGCCCAAGTGAGGCCCTGCCCGGAGCCCCGGGGGCCGAGGCACCCCCGCCCGGCCCTTTTGGCTCCCGGGCTGGAGCTGGCGGCCTGTGGCCCTTGCTGGCATAGCCGTGCCACACGGGGGTTCCACCAGGCACTTTGCTGCCCAGAAGGCCCTTTGTGGTTCTGGTGTACAGCAGACAGACGGACGGACGGACGGAAATACTGCTTCCCCTCTGAGCGTCTCCTGGACGGTCCCCGGGTGGGGCGTCCATTGCAGGCTTCAGGTGTGGGCAGGGGCTCCCGGCCTCCCCGAGGGGGCCGGCCCCAGTCCTTGGCCACAGAACATGGGCTGAGTCCCCTCACCTAACCTGGGCTAACCTGGGGGACTCGAGGCCCTTAAGAGTACCTCCCAGACTGCCCCTCATCCTGGCTGGCAGGGGACGAGGACCCCAGAGCTCGGCCGGCCTTGGACAGTTTCCCCAAAGCTCTGCCAGGGGCTCACCAGCTCTGGGCTCTGGGCCGGCCGTGCCCTGCGCAGGGAGTGCCCGTCGGAGGGCGATGGTGGGGCGCCCGTTCTGGCCTTTACTGCTGCACCGGAGAAGCTTGCTGGTCTCTTGGGCTGTGCATGGGCCTGGGTGGGCATGGCCCCGGGGCAGTTCCAGGGGACCCGGGGGACAGAGGCATCTTTTCGAGGTGCTTGGAAGGGGCCTTCCACTCGGGATAGCTGGGGACAGGCGCAGGGACCCTGGGCTTTCTGTCCAGCTGCCCTCAGGGTCCTTCCTCGTCCCTGCTCAGTCCCACCTGCCCAGGGAGAGCAGGCAGCTGTCCCCGCCACATCCCCTGGTGCCCGCCCTCGGGGACCCCAGACAGAGGCTCTGGGCCTTTCCCTACAGCTGCTTTTTTGGCGAGAAAGAGGCTGCTGTAGACCTACTGGAAACTGTGCCCCCAGAGAGGCGGCTGCCAAGACACGGGGCCTCCTAGCTCAGCACTGTGGCACCCGCCATGAGCTCTGCCTGACCCCGGGGCTGCCTTCCAATCCTCCGCTGGTCCAGAGCCCTCCACCCTGTCCCCCAGCACAGCCTGGTGGTGCCAGCTGCCACTGCCCCCTCCCCCAGAACAGCACCCACCCAGACGTCCTCAGGGCCGGCCAGCCCTAACTTCTAGAGAGCTGGAGGGCCGTGGCTGTGGCCACCAGATCTCTGGAAGTTCTTCATCCATCCATCCACCCATCTGTCCATCCATCTGTCCAGCCATCTATCCATCCATCCATCTATCCGTCCATCCATCTATCCATCCGTCCATCCGTCTGTCCAGCCATCTATCCATCCATCCATCTATCCGTCCATCCATCTGTCCATCCGTCCATCCGTCTGTCCAGCCATCTATCCATCCATCCATCTATCCGTCCATCCATCTGTCCATCCGTCCATCCGTCTGTCCATCCATCTATCCATCCATCCATCTATCCGTCCATCCATCTATCCACCCATCCATCCATCTGTCCACCCATGTATCCGTCCATCCATCTGTCCACCCGTCCATCCATCTGTCCATCCATCTATCCGTCCATCCATCTATCCGTCCATCCATCTATCCGTCCGTCCATCTATCCATCCGTCCATCCGTCTGTCCAGCCATCTATCCACCCATCCATCCATCTGTCCACCCATGTATCCGTCCATCCATCTATCCATCCGTCCATCCGTCTGTCCATCCACCCACCCATCCGTCCTTGTCTTGGAGAGAGTGCACACCAAGGGAGTTCCTTGAAGAAGTCACAGGTTACACACAGGGCTGCCCCCTCTCTGGGCCTTGGTTGTCTCACCTGTGCCCCGAGATTATAGTACACCAGAGTTGCCCCAAATTGTATGAACAGGATGATTTTAGGGGATGCAGTGGAGAAGATTTATGGCCATGTTTTCTCCTAAGAGTTTATAGTTTTAGCTTTTATATTTAGGTCTTTAACCCATTCTGAGTTAATTTTTGTACATGGTGTGAGGTAGGGGTCTACTTTAATTTTTTTTCCCCCATGGACGTCCAGTTGTCCATTCGTGGAAAGACTATTTTTCTCCCACTGAATTGGCTTGACACCTTTCTTGAAAATCAACTAACCATGAATGTAAGGGTTTATTTCTGGACTCTCAGTTCTGTTCCACTGACTTGTCCCTCCTTGTGACTGAAGGGTGACGTCGGGAAGTGTGAGTCCTCCCTCCAACTTTGGTCTTCCTGGCCAATGTTGTTTTGCCTATTTTGGGTCTACTGTCCTTCCATTTGAGTTTTAGGATCAGCTTTGTCAATGTCCTCAAAAAAGGCAGCTGGGATTTTGGATGGGGACTGAATCTGCCAATCAGTTTGGGGTTTGCCGCCGTAATCCTGCGTCTTTAACTTCTCAAGTGATATTTTTGTGATTTTTAACATGCGAGTCTCACAATTCGTTGGTTACACTTATTCCTAAGTTATTTTACTCTTTTCAATGCTATTGTAAACGGAATGGTTTTCTTTAATTTTTAGATTGTTTATTGCTAGGGCTTACTGATCAGCAGACAACTGGCTTTAGGTATTGATCTTGTATTCTGCAACTTTGCTGACTCGTTTATCAGCTCTGCTGTGTGTGAGTGTGTGTGTTTGGATTTCATAGGATTTTTTATGTGCAAGACCACATCACCTTGAGATAGGAGTAGTTATTTCTTCCTTCTCAACCCAATGCATTATTCCTTGTGTGTGTGTGTGTGTGTGTGTGTGTGTGTGTGTGTGTGTGTTTAATTGCACTCGCCAGAATGTCCAGTATAGCATTGAGTACAGGTGGAAAGAGCACACAGTGTTGTATTGATCCTGGTCTTGGGGGGTAAGTGTTAAGTCTTTCACTATTAATACGGTGTTGTTCTGTCAACACCCTTTATCCGATGAGGAAGGTCCCTTCTGTTTCTCCTTTGCTGAGTGTTTTGTTTTGTTTTGTTTGTTTTTTTTATCATGAAATGGTGCTGGGTTGTGGTCAAAATGCTTTTTTTCTGCAGTTGAGGTGCTCATGTTTTTTTTTTTTTCTTTATTCTTTTAATGTTATATATATATATATATATATATATATATATATATATATGTTATACACACACACACAATATTATATGTTTCTTGTATGTTAAACCAACCTTGCATTCCTGGGATAAACCCCAGCTGGTCGTGGAGTATCATCACTTTTTTATGTGTTGCTGGATTTGGTCTGCTAATAATTCCTTGAAGACTGAAGACTTTTATGTCTATACACGAATGGTAGTTGTCCATGGTCTTCTTTGCTTGTGATCACTTGGTTTTGGTGTCAGTACATAAAAATAATGATTCCATGAGAATGAATTCCTTCCCCTTCTATTTTTTGCAAGACTTTGTGAAGCCGTGGTGTTATTTTTTTTTTTTTTTTTTTTAATGTCTGGTAGAATTCACCCATGAAGGCTGGCCTTGTCTCCGTAGGAAGTTTGTTTGTTTTTTAATGAATTTATTCTCTCTGCTCATTATGGATCTTCATTTTTCTTGGAGTCATTTCTTTTTGAGTCAATTTCCATAATTTGTAGGGTTTTGAGAGTTCATCCATCTCATCCAGGTGATGTAATTTCTTGGCTTACAACTGTTGAGAGTGCTCCCTTTTAATTCTTTTTATTTCTGTAAGGTTAGTAGTGATGTTCTCTTTTTTCATTTCTGCTTTTAGTAGTCTGAGTTCTCTTTCTATGAGTAAAGCTAAAGTTTCATCAATTTTGTTGCTGTTTTCAGAGATTCAACTTTTGGCTTTGTTAACATGGTCTACTGTTTTCTTATCTCTATGTTATTATTCCCCTCTAATTTTTGTTATTTCATTTCCCTGCTTGTTTTGGGTTGAGTTTGCTTTTTCAGTTCCAGTTTCTTAAGATAGAAGATTAAATTACTGATTTGAGATCTTTTTTTTTTTTTTTTTTTTTTTTTTTTTACAGACTCGGAGTTTCCAAGTTCTGGATCTCTCTCCGTGCACAGCTGTAGCACTCACCATGAGTTTTGGTGTGTGTGTTTTAGTTTTCATTCACCTCAAAGAATTTTCTAGTTTCCCTTGAGTACTCCTTGTATGTACTTCATGTTTCTTTCCACTCCTGAAAAGAGTCCCTTCCCGATTATTAAATATTCTTCAAAACCGTGATTTCTGCTGGTTTCCAGGGTGGGCACCGGGCTGCGACCACCACCTGATGGTGGCCCTCTGTGGCCACGTAGGTGACCCCGGTTTCCCATTTGCTGTGGGACCTAGCTGAGTTCCCGGGCATGCGGCCTTTCCAGAAGTGGGAGCACAGGTAAAGGCCGTGTCCTATCCTGCCAGCCCGGCCCAGCAGTGGGCGTCCATGCCCTGGCCTGACAGGGTACACCCCGGCATCCTTCTCTGGATGACACTGTGGCCTGCACAAGCACGTGGACGCACAGCCCTCCTGAACAGAAAGCAAGTGCCAGGACCCATGGCCCGCACTAATGAAATGCCATGGGCGTGTGGCAGTGAGGGGGCAGTGCCGCTAGGGTGGCCCCACTTGGCCCGAGGGGCAGGGAGTAGCCTCAGCAGACCTGCCTGTGACGGCACAGGGGCCTGAAAGCCTGCTGTGTTTGAATCCATGAAGTGTCACACTTCATCGGGAGGCAGAACCCCAGGCTGAAAGCAGGTCTGGGGACACCGGACAGGTGCAGGGCACAGGCCTGGCCGTGTGACCCTGGGCAGGTCCTCCCCTCTCTGCATCTCAGCCCCTGGGCCCTGAGAGGATTGTCCCGGTGATTATCTGGGGCTGTGCTTTACAGAATACTTGCAGGTTAAGGAGAACTTTTTTCAGGACTTCACTTCAGACGTCTTAGCATCCCACTGTGACACAGACCCTGTCAGCTGGGGGAGTGGGGACATGACCCACCAGAACAGGACTCTTCCCTACGTCCTCCTCCCTCGTCCCCCTTCCTCCTCCCTCCGCCTTCTCCCTCTTCCTCCTCCCTCCTCCCCCTTTCTCCTCCCTCTTCCTCCTCCCTCTCCCTCCCCTCCTCTCTCTCTCTCTCCCTCCTCCCTCTGCCCCCTCCCTCCTCCCTCTCTCTACTCCCTCTCCCTCCTCCCGTCTCCTCTCCCTCCTCCCTCTGGCCCCCCTCCCTCCTCCCTCTCCGTACTCCTCTCCCTCCTCCTCCTCTCCTCTCCCTCTCCCTCCTCCCCTCTGCCCCCTCCCTCCTCCCCTCCCTCTTCCCCTTCCTCCTCCCTCTTCCCTCCTCCCTCTGCCCCCTCCCTCCTCCCTCTCCTCTCCCACTCCCTCCTCCCCTCCCTCTGCCTCCTCCCTCTCCTCCCCTCCTCTTCCCCTTCCTCCTCCCTCTCCCTCCTCCCCTCTTCCTCCTCCTCCCCCTTCTCCCTCTCCTCCTCCCCCTTCCTCTTCCTCTCCCTCCTCCCCCTTCCTCTTCCCTCTCCTCCTCCCTCTGCCCCCTCCCTCCCTCCTCCTCCTCTTCCCTTCCTCCTCCCTTCCCTGCTCCCCTCTTCCTCCTCCCTCCCCCTTCTCCCTCTCCCTCCTCCCTCCTCCCCCCCTCCTCTTCCCTCTCCCTCCTCCCTCTGCCCCCTCCCTCCTCCCTCTCCTCTCTCTCTCCCTCCTCCCTCTGCCCCCCTCCATCCTCCCCTCCCTCTTCCCCTTCCTCCTCCCTCTCCCTCCTTCCTCTCCCTCTCTCTCCCTTCTCCTCCCGCCCCCCTCCTCCTCCCTCTCCCTCTCCTCTCTCCCTCCTCCCTCTGCCCCCTCCATCCTCCCCTCCCTCTTCCCCTTCCTCCTCCCTCTCCCTCCTCCCTCTCCCCTCCCTCTTCCCCTCCCTCCTCCCCCTTCCTCCTCCCTCCCCCTTCTCCCTCTTCCTCCTCCCTCCTCCCCCCTTTCTCTCCTCCCTCCTCCTCCTCTCTCCGCCTCCTCCCTCATCCCCTTTCTCCTCCCTCTCTCCCCTTCCTCTGCCCCCTCCCCCCTCCCTCTCTCTACTCCCTCTCCTCCTCCTCCCTCTCCTCTCCCTCCTCCCTCTGCCCCCTCCCTCCTCCCTCTCCGTACTCCCTCTCCCTCCTCCCTCTCCTCTCCCTCTCCCTCCTCCCTTTGCCCCCTCGCTCCTCCCCTCCCTCTTCCCCTTCCTCCTCCCCCCCCTTCTCCCTCTTCCTCCTCCCTCCTCCCCCTTTCTCCTCCCCTCCTCCTCCTCTCTCCGCCTCCTCCCTCATCCCCTTCCTCCACCCTCTCCCTCCTCCCTCTCCTCTCCCTCTCCCTCCTCCCTCTACCCCTCCCCTCCTCCCCTCCCTCTTCCCCTTCCCTCCTCCCTCTCCCTCCTCCCTCTGCCCCCTCCCTCCTCCCCTCCCTGCCTCCTCCCTCCTCCCCTCCCTCTTCCCCTTCCTCCTCCCTCTCCCCCTCCTCCCCCTCCTCTTCCCTCTCCCTCCTCCCCCTTCCTCCTCCCCCCTTCCTCTTCCCTCTCCCTCCCTCTGCCCCCTCCCTCCTCCCCTCCCTGCCTCCTCCCTCCTCCCCTCCCTCTTCCTCTTCCTCCATCTCCCTCCTCCCCTCTTCCTCCCTCCCTCCCCCTTCTCCCTCTCCCTCCTCCCTCCTCCCCGCCTCCTCTTCCCTTTCCCTCCTCCCTCTACCTCCTCCCCCTCCCTCCTCCCTCTCCCTTCTCCGTCTCCCTCCTCACTCTCCTTCCTCTCTCCTTCTCCCTCCTCCTTCTCCCTCCTCCCTCCTCCCCTCCCCTCTACTCCTCTTTCTCCCTCTTTCCCCCCCTCCTCCCTCCTTCTCACCCTCCTCCCCTTTCCCTTCCTCTCTCCTTCATTATTTGGAAGCCACCTTCCTAGGGATTGGAGCTACCTTGGAAGACCCTGGGGGACTGGAGCCTCGGGCAGCAGCCCGCAGCTCCCGGATTTTGGGGGGCCCTGTGCAGGGATGGCGCTGGGGCCCGGGCGGAGACTCTGTTTACCCTATACGGGCTGTGGGGGGGTTGGCAAACAGCCCTTGGCTGCGGGCCTGCACCGTCCGTCTGTCTGCCTGGGTGGCGTCTGTACCCCCTCAGCCCTGCATACCTTCCCTCCCTCCCCACCCCCCCCCCCCCCCCGGCTCTGCTCCCGCCTCCCCTGCCTCCTGAAACACTGACCTTCGGCGACCCTGAACACAGGAAATCCCTAAAGCTAACTTCCACGGGGCTGGTGGGCTGGGGGCTCGTCTGTGGGGCCTCGGGAGGCACGCCCGCTCACGTCTTCTCTGGCCCCAAGCTCACAGGGAGGCACCTGAGCAGACTCCGGCCCCTCAGGGCGGCTGAGGAATGTGCCAAGAAACGTAGGGTGAGCCGGTCCACAGCTTCAGGGCCGGAGAGGGAGGCCCGGGGGACCCCCAGGGACCCTCCCATTCTTGGCTTCTCCAGGCCTCACTGAACAGGTAAACTGGGTTTCACACCAGGTCGGGGGCGGGGTGGGGGTTCCAGTCCACGAGCAGTGGGAAGAGGGAGGGCCCGACTGGGGACAGCAGAGGGACAGACCCCACTTTCCGAGGCGGGCTGGGCTCCCGTGCCAATTCATAACAGCCCAAAGAACACCCTCCGGAAAAAAGCAGCCCAGATCATCGTCTCGTGTGCTTAAAGAATTCTGGCATTTTCCCCCTCAAAATCTGTCCTAGTTATGCTTGAGATCTCCTGACCCCAGAATACTTTTATTTATGACAGAAAATTCGTCTCCATGGCAACGCCTTCGGAAGCCCCAGCCTCGAGATGATAGCTCTCCGAGCGATGAAGACAATAGACGGATTTTCCACAAAAACTGTGAAGAGTGACTCCAGCGTGAAGGGCACCCTGGGGGGGGGGGGATGTGGAGGGAGGGCCCGGGGGGGGGGGGAGGTCGCAAAGCACACCAGGTTGTAGGCCGAGGGAGGATGCCCTGTGGCGACCAGCACTCACCCTGAGTCCCACAGACGTGGCCGACCTGGGGCTCGGCAGAGGCAAATGCCCCTCCCTAAGGCAGGGCGGTCCCCACCCGGGGGACTCTGCCAGCGTCCGCCCCCATCTGTACCTCCTCCCCCTTTCCTGGGAGATGGGCGCGGCAGAGCTCCCTTCGGCCGGCCCTCAGGAACCCAGGCTGAACACCCTTCTCTGCACAACTGTGCTCCAGGGCACCTAAACTCCACAGTGGGGGGGAAGAGACGTGCCTCCTGCCAGGCCGGGTGCCCCTGACTGCGCTGCGGTTAGACATCCGAAAGGGACTGCCTCGGGAGCGTCCCTTGCATTGGTCCCTCCACCCATCCACCTTCCCATCAGCCCACCCACCCATCCACCCTTCCGTCCGTCCGTCCGTCCGTCCGTCCGTCCGCCCACCCACATCCTTCCATCCATTTGCCATTCGTCTATCTGTCCAGCAAACATTTCTTTTTTTTTTTTAATATTTTTTTAAAAATATTTATTTATTTTTGAGAGAATGAGAGACAGAGTGTGAGCAGGGGAGGGGCAGAGACAGAGGGAGACACAGAATCGGAAGCAGGCTCCAGGCTCCGAGCGGTCGGCACAGAGCCCGAGGCGGGGCTCGAACCCACCAACCGGGAGCTCATGACCTGAGCCGAAGTCAGTCACTCAACCGACTGAGCCAGCCAGGCGCCCCCCCGGCAAGCATCTCTTAAGCACCTACTACGGGTCTGGCACTGTGCTTGGCACCATTGAATCTTTGCTTCCATGGAGCTACTGGCTGAGGGGGAAAGTCAGGCATCAGCACACAGTAAACGAAAAGGCAGGCTTGAAGGAAAACGGCTAGAGTGGCTTGGATCCCAGTGCCGCGTTGTGTGTCTGACCCTCGCAGCCACCCCTGGGGACAGGAGCCATGAGCAACCTCAGTTTCGCAGGAGGAAAAGTGGGGTGCGGGTTCAGGAAGGAACCTGACCCCAAGTCTCATACACGGAGGACTCAGACTTTGAACTTGAGCCTGGGGTTCAACTCCCTCGGGCCTTCGGCCTCTCCGGGGCTTGAGAGGGCCTGCTGAGGGCACCCGCCCTGCCCTCCTGGGATCAGGGAAGACACCCCCGCGTGAGTGGGGACCCCAGGGCTGGCGGGGCCCAGGCTGAAGCAGTGGGGCGGAGAGCGTTCCCGCAAGGCCGGCTGAGAACGACCCTCCGGCAACTCGGGGAGGCCTCTGCCGCTAACAGAAGGGGGGCTGGCGGGGGCGAGGGGAGGGGGGCCCGGGAGGGGGGGGGTGACTGCCTGCCACCCCGGACCACCTGTTACTGAGCTCTGCTGAGGGACTGCCCGTGAGGACGAGATGGAGAGATTAGGCGAGGCTAGCCTCTGGTTTCCAAACATTAAAACAAAGTTAGACAAAGGGGTTCTTCAGAGGAGACGCCACCGTCTGGAGGCCAGACGCTCCTGGGCTGGGGCTGCTCCTCGGGGCAGTTCGAAGCCATTAATTAGCGGGATCAGGTGCTGGCTCCCTGCCGCCACTCAGCCTCCCCTCGGCCTTCCTGCGCGCACTGGAGGCTGGCCTCTGTCAGGGGCGCTCCCGATCCGGGGCGGGAGCGGCTTGGCCCAGCTCCGGCAGACGTGGGACCTGCCCCGGCGTGCTTTCTGGCTCGGCCCGTTCCCCTGGGGCTCACGGGAAACTGAGGCCTGGGGTAGGCTTCTGCGAGGAGCCACGGCGGCCTCCTGTCCTGGGGTCCCGTGCTGGGCTCACTGCTCCCTGGCCTCCAGCTGGCCCTCCGGGCCTCCTTGGAGCTCAAGCCGTGACCTTGGGTGAGGCCGGGCGCCTGGTGCCGCCTCTGCCCTCCTGTCCACGCTCAGCAGTGCCTGGGGCTCGGACCGGGGTCTAAGGCAGCCAGGCAGTTCGGTCCAGGGCTTCCCCCGAGGCTCCGTGCCCTGTCCCCATGGGCAGTTGCGGGACAAGGGTCAGGAGTCTCCCCCCCCCCGCCCCCCCCCCCAGGCCCCAGTGGAGGTCAGCTCCTGCCAGGGCCACGGGACAGGCCCTTGACTCCTGCCGCTGCTCACCTCTCTTCTGGGCCCCCCCACCCCGGGGGCATCCCTCTGCACAGTCTGTTACCTCCCCCCGGCCCCTCTTTCTGGTCGCCGCTGGATAACACCCCCTAAGTGTTGCTTCCCGGGTCTAGAGGGAGAGGATGTCTTTGCCCCGCTGGCACGCAGGCTGGATTATCTACACCTGATGCCCACCCACGTCCGGGGAGGGTGCGTGTTGCACGTATAGAGAGACCCACAGCCGGGCCACTTCCCCACCTGCTCCTCTGGGCCTTGGCCCCCAGCCCACCTTTACCTGACTAGGAGCTGTGAGCAGACGTCCTGCCGGCCCCCGGCCCTTGGTAGCCCTTCCGTCAGTGAATCTGAAAGGGTCCCACACAGTGGCGGTAAAAGGCCCCGGGAAAGCCAGGGGGCAGAGGCTCGCAGGGGGACCCCACCCCACAGCACCCCCGGGCCGAGCCCCCAGGTCAGTTCCAGACCCACCCCTTCAAGGCCATGCTGAGACTGGGCCCTGGAGGGGAGGTCAGGCAGCCTTCCTGCCCCAGCGGGCCCGGGGAGGGTGGAGGAGGGGCTGGCCGGGTCACGCTCCCCGCGCTTATCGGGACGCCGAGCAACCTGCCCTCTGCCCTGGACCTGAGTTCTGGAAAGCAAAGCGGGCCCGACAGCTTTGGAACATGGTGCCTGGTGCTGATGCTCACGCAGGACATCTTCTGGAGCCCACCCGCGGGACGCACACCTGGCTGCTGGTTCTCCGGGGTTGGCTCTGGCTCCACCTCCGGGGAGCCCTCCCTGACTCTCCACCCAGCAGTGGAGGAGACGGTGCCGGTCGCCAGGATGGGCAGGTGTGGGTCAAGCTCAGGTTGTGCCCCTGGTGCTGTGAGTAAGCGGTGGGCCTGGGGCAGGACCCTTCCTGTCCTCGGTTAATAGATGAGGACCTGGGCGGGGCGGGGGGGGGGGGTCGTCTCTCCAGGTCTTGGAACCCGGGGGGTGGCAGCCCAGGGCGGGACGCCTCATGTGGACCCAGAGGGGCCCCCAGCCCAGCCCGGCCAAAGCCCTGTGCTCACTTTACCAAACGGCGTCACGCCCGGGCCTCACTCACCGGACAGCGGCCCTCAGGAAAGGGAAAGGACGGTGTCTCCGGTCTTTGCGGTGGGTGTTGGGAGCCAGGGACGACACACAGCAGCCGTGCGAATATCCAGTGCGCCACCGGGGAAGCTCCACGGCTGGTAAACAGGCTTGGAGGGAGATGCTGTCCACCATCAGCCCTCGGGGAGACGCAAACACGCGTGACCACAAGAAAGTCGCCGAGGGGCCGAGCTCCCCCAGACCCCCCGCCCTCACCAAAGCTCTGGGAGGACCTGGTCCTTCCCGCAGCCCGAGGGGCCGCAGGGACTTCCCAGCCTGGGAGAGAGACCCCGGCCCCGGTGCTGGTGAATTTAAGGCAGATCTCCAGGAATGTTCTGGTTTCGAGCCACAGAATATTGGCACTGAGCCTCAGGGCCCTTTGGTCACCGTCTGGCTCCGCAAACAGCTTATGAATGCGGGTGTTGGGGGGGCGGTGAGGAGGCCACAGGGCAGGCCGACGCCCGGGGGTGCTGGGCGTGAGCGC
This sequence comes from Lynx rufus, assembly GCF_022079265.1. NCBI lineage: Eukaryota > Metazoa > Chordata > Mammalia > Carnivora > Felidae > Lynx > Lynx rufus. The sequence goes on along the minus strand of NW_025814842.1, from coordinate 310,043 downwards.
TCCCTCCCCGCCCGTGTCCCCGCTCCCCCAGCTGGCCTCTGGCCGGGGTACGCAGACTTCCATCCACGCGTGCCTGCCATCGACCCAGACCCGATCAGTCGCCCGTTGGGCCAGGCCCGCGTCGGGGGTCGTGACCCGCGGGGGAGACCATGGTGGGGGGTGGGGGGGGCCTGCCGGGAAAGCCTCTTTCTCCACAAGCCCCTCAGGTGGAACAGCCCCACTTTAGGAGGAAAACCCAATGTATTTTCCCACATGTTGGGAGAATGGGTCCCCCAGATATGAAAAATTCATCTCTAAGAGCTCTGCTCCTCAGACATCTCGAGGTCAGGAGACATGGCTGAATTAACGTTGTGCTTCAACGTGACAGAAACAGCCACACTGCTTCGGTCTCTGTCCCAGTCCTGCGAGCTGGTCCAGCCGGGCCGGACCAGGGGGCCTGGACAGAGCGGGACGGGCTCCGCGGACAGGGCCCCCCCCCCGCCGGCCTCCTCCCTACAAACCCCTTGCCGCTGGAGCGACGCTCCTCACAGGGGGGCCCGGATGCTTCCTGCTGCCATCACGGCCCGCGGATCCAAGCCCACCGCCAGGGTCCATCAGGAGACAGGGCCGCTCTGCGTGCCGGCCTGTGGCTTTACGGCGTGGAGTCACGGCGTGCCCCCGGGACCCGAGTCCCCACGAAGGACGGAGGGGTGGGGAAGGAAGGCGCCCGCGGGGGGGGGGCCCCTCCTCCCTCTGGAGTCTGGGGTCCCGAGCGATCCCCGGGTCGCGGAGCATCCGGGGGCCTCGAGTGAGCCATCCGTAAACTCCTGTCACGTCAGGCCGCCGAGTTCCGGATTCGCTAGAGTGGCGAGGGACAGCGGAGCCCGTGAGCTGACACAGGGCCGGGCCTCGTGGGGCAAGATGCCCGTTTGTGTTCCTTGGAAGGACCCTGCAGCCGGTGCGGGGAAAAGGCCTCGCCCTCTGGAACCCTCCGTGCTGGAGCGCCAGCCGGGGGGGGTGGGGCACTGAGGAGAGAAAAGTCTTCCTTGGGATCCGGGGGTTCGGTGGGTTCTCGTACGCGGTGCTGGCTGTCCCGGGCCCACCTTGTCCTGGACCTTTCCGGCAAAGCCTGGGATTGCTCTGGGAGGACCGAGCCCACGGCTCTGGAGTCCACATCCTGCACTCCGCTGACAAGAGGGTTTCTTTAGAAAAGTATATTAAACTTCCTTTGTACTACAAAAGGAATCCATGTTCCCTTTAGCACAAAGAGACAACTTCTTGTAATTACTCTGGCAATGAGACTTTAGAGGGTCCCTGAGAATATATTCCCGGCTCTTACAAAGAGGCACAAGGCAGGGGCGTCTTTAGAGGTTGGTGGATGGGGATGTGATGCCCGGAGCCATGGCAGTCATCTTACAAACACGAAGACCAATTCTGAGAGCTGAGGCCAGGTGAGGACGGCCGAGCAGAGAAGAGGAGGGATCCCAAGTCCTGTGATGTCACATAATCGCTGAGTGCCCCAGCCCAGACTTCCTGTCACGCGACACAGCACGCTTTAAAGCCATTTCAAGTCAGCTCTTCCGTACTTGAGCCAAAGGCACCCGACTCGGTTACGTCCTTGTTATGCACACGCTGGGACTTGTGTATTAACATGTCCCTTCTTAGCGTTCGAGTGGGGCCAAAGGATTCCTTCTTGTGCACGGCAGGCTGGGAAAAGGCAGCTGTAGGAGAGGAAGTGACACAAAGAGGGGCCAGAGGGGCTGTGACCGGTCCCCCGGGGCAGATGCCGTGGCAACACGCTCTTTGAGCGATGTCCCCTCCTGTCACCAGGGACGCTGCAGGGTGGGCCGCCTGGCCGCTCACCGCTCACAGGGCACCCGGGCCCGCAGCCCCTCCCACGCTTTCTCCAGGAGCTGGGCCGGCCCCGCGTCAGCGTGAGGCCCGTGGGGTCAGCCGTCCAGCTGACGGACTCTTTCCCACAGAACCCTGAGGAGGGGCTGAGCAAGCGTAGCTATTTTTAATGTTCTCAGTCATCGGAGTTGCTATCTTAATTTGTAAGACAGTTTATGCTCCTTGGAAACTCGAGCCTGTCCAGGAGCCCCTGGGGAGCTGCCAGGACGGTTTGCCACCAGCCCCCTGGCCTTCCTCCTCTCCGGGGGAGGAGGAGTACGCGCCCCGGCCTGGGCGGGCCGCGTAAAGAGGCCCAGCGCCACTCCAGAGTGGCTCCCTTCCAGAAGCTCCCGGGGCGGCCAGCTGCCTTCTCCCCGGGTCCCTCCCACCCCAGCCCCCCCGGGGACTCTGGGGGCAGGCGGGAGTGGCAAGGTCCCCAGACTTCAGCTCTGTGCCGTGGCTCCCGGCCACCACGTCGGACAAGTGGCTCCCTGGAGCCGATTCCCCAGGACTGGTCGACACGGCCACACCGTCACTTGGTGCGGCACTCACGGGCTTCTGAGCGCAGACAGCCCCTTCCTCAAGACCCTTCCTCGCCCAAGGCCATCTTGGAGACCGGGGTGATTCTCCGTCAGGCCCGACCCTGGCCATCCTTTTGCCCGCCCCCAGGTCAGCTGCAGAGGCGAGCCTCCCGGCTTGTTGCAGAGATGAGGAAACGGGGGCTCAGGGCAGTGAACGGCTGACCGCACCACCCAGCAGATGCAGGCTTCCGACCCAGGCTGATTTTCCCCCATCAGCCGCCCGGATCCGGGATGCTTTGTTTGGGGTGCGCAACGCCACCTAGGCCTTCTAGAGAACCTGGAGTCTGATCTCCACCGTGGCCCCTGCGTTACTCGCCCGTCCACTCAGCAGGTGTTTGTTGAGCGTGTACCGTGGGCCGGGTTCTGCTGAGCGGTGCTGATAAGGCCAGGCGCCCACGCAGGAGCCGGTGCCCTAGGAGTAGAGACAGACGGTCAGCAGGTGGGTCTCCGTGAAAGAGTGCGGGTGGTGACGGGGGCACGAGGAGCTGCAGGGTGGAGGGGGCGGGGGCCCCCCCCGAACTCACGTCCCCCTGGAACCCGTGTAAGTGGCTTTACTTGGAAGTAGGGACCCTGCAGACGTGATGGTTAAGTTGAGGCCACGCTGGAGCGGGGGCCGGTGTCATCACAGAAGAGGGCACGCGGACACGCGCGCGCGGGAGGCCACGTGGCAGTGGCGGTGGGGATCGGCATCGCCACCTGCAGGCCAAGGAGCGTCAAGGACGGCCAGCAGCCAGTCGAGGCTGGAGAGGGACATGCAGCAGACTGTCCCTCACGGCGTCGGAAGGGAGTGGCCGGCAGACCCCTTCCTCCGCCAGAAGGGGACACATCTGCCCCCCGCCACCCCGTCTGGGGTGCTTGGTTCTGCCCCACCTCCCCCAGGACACTTGCACAGTCCTGACTGGGGCTTGTCACCTCCACAGAGTCCAACAGGCTTTCTGAGGTGACAGGTGTGCTCCATTTCATGGACGGAGCCTCCGTCCAATCTGTCAGCCACCGGCCGCCTGTGTCCACCGGGCGCCTGAAAGTGTGGCCCGTGAGACCGAGGTTCTGAGTGCCCAGAGCGTCACTCACCTTTAATTGACAGGTAAGTAGCACGTGTGACGAGCGTCACCCTGTTGGACAGTAGCTCTGCATGGCTGTCGAGTCCTGGGGGGGGGGGTTTCTGCTCTGTGCCCGCCGAGGGCACGGCTGTTCCGTTGGTGGTAGCCGTTCTTTGGGGGGGCAGTTCCCCCCAGCAGACTTCCAACGGGGGAGGCTTGAGTTCAGGGTGCTGAGACGGGGTGCCGCCATGTTGGTTCTGAGGAGAGCCCTGGTACTTGGCGCAACTCACGGGATTGCCTTCAAGTTAACGCTTTTGGGTGCGTGAGGAAGAGGGTAGGATGTCCAGATCCGCGTGGATTACACGGAGCTTTGAAAACAGGATCTCAGGATGGCTTTTAGCTGGGATTCCAGGGGACGCATCTCAGCATCTCGGAACGAGGCGGTGGAGGGAGCTGGTGGGGCCGTGGGACCGAGGGCAGAGGGGCAAGAGCCCTGTAGTCAGAGTCTGAAGACCCACGTTGGACTGCAGGGCTCGTCACTTGCCTCGGGACTCCGGATACCGGATACTCGCCCAGATCTTAGCAGTGAAGGAAATAGGCTCGGAGGGGTTGTAATGGTGGTGAGGGGATGGGGGTAGTGGTACGACAGTTACAGGGATGACTGAGACGATGGCGGTGACGGTGGAGGTGGTGATGGAGGAGGTGGTGGAGGTCGAGGTGACGGGGGAGGTGAGGTCGGCAGCCGTGGTGCTGGTGTTGGCGGAGGCGTGTGGTGACGGGATGCAGTCCTCGGGGAGGCTCTGGACGTTGCCTTTTCTCCCCAGGGTCGGCGAATCCCGAGGGAACCTGCCTGGCGCCGTGGGCCTGACACCCTTCCACCCGACATCAGGCTGGAGCCAGCAGGCTCAGATCTCGGCGTCTCCACTTCTAAGACCCGGCGCAACACAGTGGTCCTGGGGCCGAAGTAGGCACCTGTGTTCACCTGGTCCGAGGACACAGCCCCCTAACAACCTCTCTGCTGCCACAGGTGGGTGGGTGGACACAACTTTCCCTCTGCAGACCCCGCCTTTGGCTCCTGCCTTTAGGATGACGTAAAGCTCAGCTGAAGGAGGTCAGGGTGCGGGAGGACGGACGCTCCTCAAGCATTTACCTGTCTTTCCATGGGGCTCTGTTGGAATGCACGAAACTGTGTGCGAAGCTCCGTGACCTCTTACACGTACACAGCTGGGTACCCAGCTCCCAAAGTATGGGGCATCCCCTGACACCCAGGAGACTTCCTTGCACCCCGGGACCAGTCCCCCATCAGGAGAGCCGCTATTCTGGCCCCAGCGAGCGCAGACCCGTGCTTTCTGCTCCAGAATTCCCAGCAACGGGTGCAGACGCTGCATGTGCTTTTGGTTCGCAGCTTTCGCTCCCGAGAGTCACCTGTGTCATTGAATTTATCAGCAGGTCAGTCTGTCATGAGGGTCCCGCTGCGTTCCCCAGATTGTTTTTCTTTCTTTCTTTCTTTTTTTAATTTTTTTTAACGGTTTTTTTTTTTTTTTTTTTTTTTTTTTTTTTTGAGACAGAGAGAGACAGAGCATGAACGGGGGAGGGTCAGAGAGAGGGAGACACAGAATCGGAAACAGGCTCCAGGCTCCGAGCTGTCAGCACAGAGCCCGACGCGGGGCTGGAACTCACGGACCGCGAGATCGTGACCTGAGCCGGAGTCGGACGCTCAACCGACTGAGCCGCCCAGGCGCCCGCCCAGATTGTTTTTCTTTTCGCCTACCGGTGGACATTTGGATGTGTCCCGATTTGTGACAATTATGGACAGGGCCGATCTGAATGTCCTGGCCGACGCCTTTGTGCACAGGAGGCATTTCACCTTGGGCGTTGTCGGTATCTGTGGCCGGGACGGCCTTTGTGGGGTACAGTCGGGTCAGGGTCCACGGCTCACTTTTCCGCACCCACACAGCGGGCACTGAGCGTGGCCTGCGGATCCGGCTTCTGCCTGCGTGTGACCAGGTGATGTGCGCGAGGCCTCGGAACCGCTCTCCACAGCGCAGAACGCTCTGCCGTCAGAAAATGGCCAAGAATCCGGAATTCCGCAGAAGCAGAGCGGGGAGCGGGGAGATGGGCGTAGAAACACGTGTTCGCAGCCAAGAGCACACAGCTGTTTCCTCTTGTGGCTTCCCCAGCCTCAGATGATTTGTTTTATTAGAGGCGAGTTGTGTTCGCTACCGACTGACGGCGCTGGCGGCCCCGGGAGGCAGATGACCGACAGCGCATCGCGGCGCTGACCCAGGTACGGGGTGCCGGTCGCTGGGCTCGGGGCTCGGGGCAGAGCTGGCCCGCTTGGTCGTGCCTCTCGGGGCACGCATGGAGTCAGGGCCCTCGTCGGTCATCGGCAGGGCCCACGTCTGCCTGTCGCCTCTGCACAGCGGGGTCACGGGGCGGGCCTGCTGAGACTCCCGCGCCCGCCCCCCGCGCCCTCCCGGGGCCCAGGGCCCTGCGGGAGCAGAGGAGAGCACGCAGGGCCCAGTGGGCTCCCCCGGTGGGCGGTGGGCTGTGCGAGGCTCCGCCCTGAGTGCCGTCTCTCCCTTTCCGGCTGGGGCGCCTTGGCAAACCCCTCAACACCCCCAGGCTCCCGCGTGCCCTCGTCCGCCCCGGGGAACCATAACCTCACTCTCGGGGTGGGTGTGGGGCCTGGGGGGCCCTGTGTGTGACCAGCCCGCCACCGTGCACGGACTCCCGGTTCCCGCCTCGCAGCAAACCGACCGCCTATCACGGCGGCCGATGGAGGAGGGGGCTGCTTGGCAGACTCGGGGGCAGTCGCCTGTCCCCACCCGCTGGGGCCTGGAAGTCCCGGCCCCAGAGCTCAACCCGCCCCAGGGGCTTTGGTGTCTTGCAAGAGGGCGTTTCCTCGTGCCCTCTGCCCGCACCTGCAAGCCAAGTACTAAGAGGTCTTTGGTTCGCTGCCTGGGGCAGATTGGGGTGTAGTCGGGCTGTTTGAGTTGCGTCCGTCAGATTACCAGGGCCTGCTCTGATGTTGGAGTTGAAATTCGGTCCGTGAACCTTAGCTGAATGTCTAGCTCGGAGGCGGGTTTTAAGCCTGTGCCCGAAGCATCTGCCTCAGTGCCTAAGTCTGTAGGAGTGCGGTCGCCGGTGAGCAAGTCGGATTAGGACCCTCTCGGCCGGGATGTAGCCCCTGCCCGGCGGGGCTGACCCCCTCCCCCCAGAGCGGGGTCAGGCGGTGGGGGAGGGGGGCGCCTCTCCCGGGAAGCCGAGAGCCACCTGCCTGCCCGAGGGCGGCCACACCCAGAAAGCCCTGCTTCGTGCTCTCCCTCCGGCTGCCAGCAGCGGTGTTCCCGGAGTCGGGCTCCACGCCGGCCACGGCTGCTTTGCACCTGGCTTCATGGGAACCTGTGAAATGAGATTTTCTCAGGATTCTGTGTTTGGGGGGGGGGGTGGGGTTGGGGAGGAGCCTCCTCTGACATACTAAAACCCCCAAATGGATGGATTTATTACATAAATAGTGCACGCCGGCTCTGCCATTAAATCACTAAGCTAGAATGTGTTGGAAGGCCGTCCCGTCTCTCTGAGCTGCTCTGGCTGAACCTTGTGACTTTTTATTAACAGCAGGCTGGCGGGGGCCCTGGGCCCCAGCATGGAAAATCTGTCTGGGTTCACAGCTTGGGCTGGAGGGCGCCCAGCCCCACGCGGCCGGGATGAACACACCCTTTATGTGAGCTTGGCCCCACGTCACACCCTGTGTTCTCCTGGCTCCCCCTTGGCGGGGTGGCCCCCAGCGTCTGCATCCGCGTGGCATTCTCTGCCCTTCCTGAAGCCCCCGTGCCGCACAGATGGCTGGTCACTGGTGTGGCCGCGGGAGCAGCAAGCTGGGTGAGCTGGGACTGTCCCCTCCCTCTCGGGGCACCTTCTCAGCGAATCCTCCCCCACGGTCAGGATGGAGCTGTTCGGGCACAGCCAGACCACGGGACGAGGTCGCTGGTTGGTGGCCAGTGGGTTCACACCACACGGAGAGCCATGGTATCCCCCGGTTAGAGACATGGCCGGATCCTTTGGGCCTGCCGTGCAAATTCCAGCGTGAGGTGACCGCGGGGCACGCTTGGGACCCTGCCGTCCCGGCCAGGTCACGGGTGTCCCCAGGCGGGACGTGTCCGCTGACAGCCTTTCCTCAGGCCCCGGGGAGCATATGCTCTGGGGCTGTAACTGGGAGCTGGAGGTCTGGCCCAGCTCGAGGCGGGGGGGCCTGAACCCCCGAGGGTTCTCCTGGGGTTTCTCACGGCGCCGGGGACCTCCCAGTGCCGTTCTCAACACGGGGTTTGGGAGGCAGGGGTCTTCCGCTCCCACCCCTAGGGGCTCAGCTGGGTCCCTGCTTCCTTCTGGGGACGAAGAGAGATCGAGCCCTCTAGGGCATCGGGGAAGGGTCCTTCCTGGCAGGCCCAGGCTGGGGCCAGGAAATGGGAGCTGAGCGGGGAGGGTGGGGGGAGGGGGTCTCCAGGCTGGGTGGGCACCATACAAGGCTGCCACCATCCACAGAGTGCCCGTCGGCCCCGGCACCTAGCTTCCCAACCGGCGTCAGCCTGCGTTAAATTCTTGGCTGCCAGCAGCAGGCCCCATTTCAGCTAGTTTATGCCCAAGGACACTTGCTAAGGATCACTTATTAAGGGTAGCCCCCAGACTCTGTGGGCAGGACTTGAACGCACCCCAAAGGCCTTGGGCTGCTGGCAGGCCACAGGCCCTCAGGAGGGGGTCCCCGGGGCTCCCAGCTTCCCCAGAAGACTTGCTCGGGGCCCAGCTCGCAGGACTGCGTTCTAGCTGCAAGGGAGGCCGGATGCCCTCACCCGGTCTCCAGGATAATGCTCTTAAGGGCGGGGCAATCTTTGAGCTTAGAGAGGGTCCCTGGAGAGATGGCGTGCTCTGCTCTCTCAAGTTTCCAGAAGGATCCCTGCCAGATCTCCCGGGATCTGTTTAGGTCGGCCTGCCGGGGAGTGGGGTGCTGGGCATCTGAGTGCTGGACCTGGAACGCTGACGCCTCGGGCCTGGGCCCCCCTCAAGGCCCCCCTCCCCGAGAGGAGGGACCACGCTTTCAGGGTTAACAGGTAGAGGCCCACCCTCAGCAGGTCGCAGGAGCCCACGTCCCACCTCTGGCCGGCGCCTCTTACCTTAGAGGGCCTCTAGCACCAGCCCCACACGGCCAAAAGCAGGTGGCGCCGTGGCCAGGCACGTGGCCCAGGGAGGCACAGACCGCGTGAGACCCCAGTCTCCCCACCACTCTGGCTTGGCACCCGTGCCCGCACCAGGATGCTGGTTGAGGGCCTGGCCGGTTCCAGGGTCAATGCAGGGCCAGGCAGTGGGCAGAGGCCGGAGATGGCCTGTGAGGGAATGGTTGAAATTTGCAGCCAGGGCAGGAAATGGACAAATTGTGTAGTAGGAGTTGGAATGCCACCCTGGGTGCCCCTCCCAGCCTCCCCCGGGATCTGAGCCCAGAGCCAGGAAGTGCCTGCTGTCTTGGCCTCGGGAGTTCTGGCCCCCGCCGAGTGGGTGCCTGTCCTGCACCACCTCCGGTCCGCAGTGAGAGGCCTCTAGGGGATGTTTGCAAATAGACGGGAGGGGCCCCAGGATGGCGGGGGAGCTGGGGCCGGGACAGTGGATCCTGTCTCTGCCACTGCCATACACACGGGGCTCCCCCTCGACTTCCCCTCCTGATGCACGAGCCCCTCGACGCACTTGGCATTCAGCACGCTCTCACAGACGTCACGCTTTCGCATATACTGTCTTCTGCACTTGGAACGCTTCTCCTCGGAGAAAAACTCCTATTCAGCATTCAAAACCCAGCTTTGGTAGCACTTCCTGGGTCGAGCTGTCCCCGAAGCACCCCAGCCCACAGACACTGGGCCCTCCCTTGCTCTCCTGCAGCTCTGTGGCCCTGACCGCAGGCACCGGGCCCACCTACCCACTCTCTGCCTCCTCCGCTAGGCCGTGAGTTCCAGGTCACCGCAGCACTTGGTGGGACACACAGTGGCCTCCAGGGTTTGCTGGGCTTGGAAACGAAATGCTCGTGGTTCCCGCGGCCTGAGAGGCGGCCTTGGGATCAGACCGCGTCTTTGCCTTTCTCGGGACACAGTCCTCACCCAATGTTGCCACCGTCCCGATATCACCGTGATCCAGCACAGGGCCTCGGAAGTCAGCATGCCGGCATCTGGCCCCTGGCCCCGCGAGCCTCAGTTTCCTCCTCTGTCGGATGGGCATCACAGCACACCCACCTCAGAGGGTGAGGCTCTAGGCACAGAGCCTGGTGCCCAGAGGGCGCTCAGTCACATGGGCTGCTTTTACTACCCCCCCCCCCCCCGCCGCCCCGCCAAGACCCCCTTGTCTGGAGAGAAGAGGGCCCCAAGCGGGGCCCAGTAGTCGTGGGTTTCAAGGCTGGAGTCCCTCGCCCTAGCGGAGGGGAGGTAATGAGCACTGCAGCCCCAAAAGGGTTGCAAAGGAAGGGGATCCTGGCCCAGCGCCTGCCTGCCTCGGCCGACCAAGACCTCCCGCCTCCCCTGCCAGCCCCGCCCATGACCTTGCCACGTCTCCCCTGGGCAGAGGCTTCCCTCAGGTGGCTGGGGGTGTCGTGTGTCCTCAAAACCGTGAGGCCTGGAAGCAAGTTGGGTCCCCAGGGCAGGGCTGCTGGAGGTTGGGGTGGGATGCCGGCGGGGTCCCCATCGCCCTCCCCTTCCCTGGACCACCCGGGGTCCCTGACGCCTGCGTCAGGGCTTGGCTCCTCGGCTAGAGCTGGACCAGCCCCTTTGGGGTCGTCGGGCTCGGACGCTTCTCACACACACGAGACAAGCGCCCTTGTCTTACCGAGCTCTGGCCTTGCGTGCCACCCCCCGAGGCAGGGGCTGATGACCCGGGCCCCTCTTCAGAGCACGGGCCCAGGGGCCTCATCCGGCCGAGAAGAAGCCTTTCCAAGGGCTCGGGTTGACAGAGAGGGGCACTGAGGAGCCTCCTTGGAGGCTTTGCTCATCGGTCTGGGGGCTTTGGTGGCTTCACTGGGAGCCCAGCCGGGCCGTCTTCGTGGTCCCCTCCCCGATCTTTGCTCGAAGGAGCGGGTGGCCGTGAGCACACCTCAGCTGCCCCCGGCCTCTTCCCCGTCTGCCTGCCGTGGGGCGTGCTGGGGCCGGGACCGACAGGACTGGAACCTGAGGCACAGCCAAGCTCAGGCTGCTGCCATCATGGTTAGGGGGCTGCATTTTGTGTTCCCCAAGCGAACTCTGAGAGTCCCTTTGCATTTAGAGCAAGGAGGTCAGGGGCGTCTTCGGGAAGAGCCATGAAGTTCAATGCGACCCGCTGGCATCCGTCGGGGTCCCTGAAAACAAGGCCCCACGTGCCTCGAGCTAGTCTCTCTCACAGCCCGCCTTGGGAAGGCTCCAGAGCCGTGTGTCAGGTGGGCAGGGCCGGGTGAGGAACTGTGTCCGAGGCGTGCGGAAGCCGGCACTCCGGCGGGGAGAAGGGAGGCTGGCTGGGCAGGACTGCCTCGGGGTCACCTGGCGGGTGAGGCTCCGGGGTGCACGGAGCCCCCGGGGTACAGGAGGGTCGGGGGACCGCTCTTGCCGGCCGCGTCGCTGCTGTCCCCGAGTGCCCAGCGGCGAGGCCTCCCTTGCAGGCTGGCCCTGGCTCCCCGCTTCCCGAAATTCGTTGCCGGGGATCAGACTCGAGCTAAGGAAACATTTATTTTAAATGTAAACCGATCACAGCGGAATCCTGGTCGGGATCTGCTGGCCGCAGCCCATGGACAGTCAAGCCATGGTATAAATAGGGCACAGTTGTTGCTGCCTGTAACCCGGAGGGGCCCCGCCGACGCCACAGCCAGGGGAGTGGACTGTGGGGCCGGAGCCACCCAGCCGGGTTCCCCGGCCCCCGTGTGCCCCGAGGCCTGGGCAGTCCTGCTCTCCCCGCACCCGGGCCGCAGGGCCTCAGCCCCCCCGGCCTGTGCTCTGCACGTGGGCCTGTGCGGCCCCTTCCTGCCACTGGGCTCAGGGCCTGATGTCCCGGTGAGGATCCGGAATCACGCCGAGGGCCCCCCCCCCCCCCCGCCATGACTCCCTTCTTCCGGGGGACCCCGCGTCATCGGAAACAAAGGCCAAGAATGCGGAGGGGCCCCTGGGACGTGTGACGGCATCTGGCCAGGCTCCAGAAGTCACCCGCAGGCATGCCGGGGAGCTGGCAGGCGGCCAGGAAGCGTCCCTCCCGCCAGCCGCCCTGTGGGTGTAGGGGCGGGAAGCTCACAGAACAGTCTCCTTCCTGGGAGGCACAGGGAAGGTTGCCCGTTAGACCCCAGCCCACCCCGGCCACGGAAATCTAGCCCCGTCGTGGGTCTGTGCGCCCGCTGTGCTGGTCTGGGGCGGGCGGCTGGGGCCAGGAGCCTTGGAACTCTCTAGCGGGAACCCAAGTGGGGGGCAGGGGAACTGGGGCTCAGAGAGGGGATCGACGTCCTGCCGGTTCTCCGCCCCGCCCCCCCATTGCCCAGAGCACGGCACGCTCCTGAGTGTGGTTCGGTGGTCGGAACTCAGACCTGGGTCATCTACTCCCCTCCCCGGGTCTCAGGACGGCCACGGCCCCCGAGCGTGGAAGGGTTGGGGGGAGACCGGGCTTCGCTGGCAGGACAGGCACCCAAGCATCCAGGCGGTCCGGGGAACGGCAGCCCCAGGCAGGACAGAGGTGCCCGCCACGGGGAGACACGACCCCACGTGGACTTCATCCTCCACAAGTAACTCCCTTACAACAGCACTGACCATAACAGGAAGGTATGACTTAAACAACGGGGGGCTGACATGGGGGGCTCTCCTTACCATGGGGTGACCTTGGGACCACGGTGTGACCTTGGGGTGTGGCTCACCCCTCTCTGCCCTCGGTTTCTTCGTCTGTGAAATGGGGGCTCACAGGCCAGTCGATAAACAGATGTATCTTGGACAAAACACACAACACACACGTTTGCTGAACGTAACATCGTTTTTTCCTGGGTTTCCGGGGTTTCCCACACGCGCCTGCATTTTCTCTGCCTGGGTCTGGGCACCTGTGTGGCCCTGCCCCCACAGCTCTGGATGGCCGCCGGATGAAAGGGACACAGGCGGGGCAAGGTCCTGGCTGTGACCTCTGGGCAGCCCAGAGGACAGGGTCGTCCTCACCCCCTCGCTGTCTTCCGGGAGCGGAAGACACGCCCAGAACACGCCCACGCCAGGCTGTGAGGCGGGTCCTGACTCTCGACCCCCCACTGTGCCCCTCGATGGAGAGGGTGGGGACGTGCCTCCTGGGCCCCAAGGCCACACGCGGGGCCCCCAGGCTCATCCACGCCTGAGGAAGGAACCGGGAGGGACACGGCGGCCAGGTAGAGGACTGCAGTTCTGCGACGCTCCACCTGGAGCTCGCTCTGCCCACGTCTGCACGTGGCAGGAGTCCGTGGCTAAATGCGTGGAGCCCTTACACCACCATGAGGGCGCAGGGTCCAGGACGGTCCCGTGGCGGGTGTGGTGCTGAGGCATAACGCCCAGGAGCCCCGCGACCGGTGCCGAGAGGGCAGCGTGAGACCTTGTGTGACCTTGGGCACATCCTCCTGCAGCCGCTCCCGTCTCTCAGATGGGGCGACGCCAGTCCTTCCCTGAGCAGGGTGACATGGTGGTGGCATCACATGCCCAGGCGCTGTTGTGATTCAGTGTCCTGGAGCTGCCCTAACCAGGGAGCAGACAGCAGCTGGGAGCAGGGACCCACCTCCCACAGTTCTGGAGGCCACGCTTCCGACCACATTTGCCGGGCGTCCCCGCCAGAGCCCCAGGGACCCTCGTTTCTTCACGTTCCATTTTTCTGGCTTCGTTCCTTCATCCAGTCAATCGTTCATCTGTTCCCTCTGTAGATATTTCGCCGTGGCTCCCGTGAACCAGGCGCTGGCGGAGCTGTGGCCCCGCTCCTCTTCTGGAAGTTTCTTCAAGGCCCCTTGAACATCAAAGGCCTGGGAGCTGGGTGACCTCTGCCCTTAGCTGGGCGTGGTTTCCGGGTATCCCTGGGGTGGCGGGCAGCTTTGGGGGCTATTTTGGGATTGCCACAAATGTCACCCTCCTCCCGCCGATGAAGAATTCTCATCAAACACGGCCAATATGAGGGCGATGTCACCCCAAATTACAAGGGCTCTGCTGGTGGGGCCGGAGGAGGGCAAAGGGTGCGACCCTGGGCACCTGCCGGGGGGCCCGCTCCACTGCCTCCCGCCGGGCCACTCCAGACTTGCCACCTGGGGGCAGGCCCAGAGCCCCCCTCCCGGAGAGACCACATGGCCACACGGGATACGGTGTGTGCCTGGGAAAATCGAAAACGCTGGGCGAAATGCTGGCTTGTTTATTTAGGACCGGGCAGCTGGATGTGACAATTCCAGGGAAGTGACTAACTGGCCTTTGTCATTTCCAGGGCGGCCTGCCCGAGCCCAGGAGGGAGGGCTTGAGTGGGGCCCCCACCACGCAGGAGGCCCTGGCCTCTTAGCAGGTTCCGTCCTGGAGCCCGTGTAATCCAGGCTCTTAGCCAGCCCGGGGGAAGCCCAGTGAGCCCCGTCCTGCCAGTGCTGCGCCCCCAGACCCCCACACCCTCCCTGAAGCTGAACAAAGCGCCAGGTCTGAGGGGTCCCAGCTGGGCTCTCATTCAGCTCCCGTGGGGGCAGCCCAGCCCAGGGGGGCACAGAGAGGGGACACAGCGTCCCCTAGCTTTCTTCCCAAGACAGAGGAGAGTGGGATGAGGGGAGGGGGACAGAGACAGAGAGAGACAGAGAAAGACAGAGGCAGAGACAGAGAGAAGAGAGACGGAGACAGACAGAGGGAGACAGAGAGGCAGACGCAGAAACAGACGAAGAGAGAGAGAGGCAGTGACAGAGGGAAAGGGAGAGACGGGGGCAAGGGAGGGAGGGAAGGAGGGGCAGGAGCTTGACTGAGACAGGCCTGGGCTGGGAGTTGGGCTCTGCACCACCGAGGCATTCTGCCCCACTTGGGCAGCCTTTGCTTACTGCCTCTTGAGTTTTGCTCCCCCGCCCTACGCTGCATTGGCGTTGACCCAACGTTTTTCTTTAAATCACCTCACTTTTTCTTTCTTTTACGCGTGAACGCTAACTGCATTTCCCCCTCTGGGTATCCAGCTTCCTCTAGCCTGTCCTTGTACCTCCTACATTACCTCTCGACCCCCGTGGGAGCCTTCCCGAAAGTTGAGAGCTGCTGGGCATCGGGGAGTGCTTTGGCTGCACTCGACCCGACACAAAATAGGCAACACTTAAGGAGTGAGGAGCGGGAGATGGGACGGGGCCACGGTGGTCGGCCGCTCAGCACCTTGTCCGAGACCCACGGCCGCCCTCGCGCAGCTGTCCTCATCCTCGGGGCGCTCTGGGGACACAGGCTGTTGGCAGGAGCACGAGACGCACAACTCCGTGTCCACATTCAGCAGAAGAGCGCGAGCGAAGGGTCTCCCCTCCCCGCGCTCGGAGGGCGAGTATTTGGACCCAGAGCAGGGTGATCAAGTCTGGATTCACAAAATATCATCTCAACATGTAATCCATTAAAAAATTGATCTGGCGCGTGTGTTACACTTACCGTGCGTCTCGATCTGTACCCACGTTTCCACTGGAAATGCTTGCTCTGTGTGTAGGTTTCATAAAATTTACAGTTGAAGAGTAGATTTACGTGGCTGGGTCGCCTGAACTGTGCTTGACTGGAACATCCCCCCAGATTCACTTTTCCGCTAACATCCGCATTTTCCCTGACAAGCTGTTTGACCTTGCGCCTGCCATGTTCACGGGGTTCAGGAGCTGGGGCTCCCCACGCGCTTCTTCGGGCCACACGTCCTCTGTTTGCGTCGTTCTGTGTTTGCCAGTCACCCTCTGTCTTTGATGGTTCCAGGCTGTTTTCCCTGATTGCCGCTTACCTGGTTCCTAATTTTCTAAAAAGCAAAAATATTTTCAAACATAGAGGTCGTGGAAAAACCTATCCGTGTTTTCTGCTAGGCCTTTACGAATTGTTGGTCTGTTTATTTATTTCAAATACTTGCTGTGGAACATTGTGGATTCGAAGGGAGCAGCAGAGATGTTGTGCTTTTCACCGCTTTCCCCTGGTGGTTGAATTTTATACGACGATAGCACAATATCAAGGTGAGGAAACCAGTGCCAGGACAGTGTGTGTGTAGTTCAATGGCATTTTATCACGCGTGTAGCTTTGCGTAACCACCGATGCTTCGAGGCACAGAGCCAAGGCTTCGCCAGCAAGATCTCTCTCATCATGGCTTTGTTTTGTTTTATTTCACATGCACGTCTCACCCATCGGTGTTTACCCCTGGTGTGAAGTGTGAGGAATTGGTCCAATCTAATCTTTTTTCATATGACTATCTTCTTATCCCCAAACCACATGTTTTTCCTTTTAAAAATAGCTTTATGGAGGTATAATTGATGTGCAACAAGCTACGCATATTTAGAGTGTACACTCTGGTAAATGCTGACATAAGCACGGACCTGTGAAACCCTCACTAAAATCAAGATAAGGAACGAGCCCATCACCCCAGAGCTTCCTCATGCCCTGAGTAGGGATGTGGGGGTGGATGGATCCGGGGGTGGATGGACCTGGAGAATGGGTGTCCAGTGCTTGTTCGTCCATCCAACTGCTGGTGGGCATTTGTCCTGGTTCCAGGTTGTAGTATTACAAACGAAGCTTCGGTGAGTATTGTGTACAGGTCTTTGTACGTTCATACGGGGCTTGTTCACAGATGATCGTGGCTTCTTGCGTTTTACGTTTGCATTCAAAATGAACTAAAATGCAATACAATTAAAAATTCAGCTCCTCGTCTGCCCCAGCTGCGTTTCACATGCCCAATAGCCACATATGGCTAGTGGCTGCCCGAGTGGACTGCACCGGCTCGATGGCTTCTTGGTCTCTTCTAAAACCTCGTAAACCATCAGGCCAAACAGGCTGTTCCCGTGGACAGACTGAGCCCCCGCCATGTGGCCTGTTGGGCACTGGGCTGCAGCAGTGACGGGCTGGGTGTGGTAGGAAGATGAACCGCCGTGGGGAGGGACAGCTGGGGATGCTCACCCAGGGGCATTAGCGAGCCTCCCTGGGGGGCATCCGAGCTGAGACCTGGAGGGTGAGGAGCACCGGGGCCCGGACGGGGCTGCAGCAGGGTGGCGAGCAGAGCGGGGCAGGTCTTTTCCAAGCGGAAAGGGGTCGTTTGCGAATTCGAAAGCTCACCTGCGGACACGGATGCGTGGACACTGAGGGGCGCTCGTCAGGCGTCCCCGGTGACGCGAGGGCCAGCTCCGGTGGCCTTGCTCCCTCTCACGGTAGGGTCTCGTCTTTCTTCGGTACGCGGGAGGTTCTCATCCCGGCCCCCCTGTAGGTCCAGCACCCCGGCTCTCGGGACAGCACTCCCGCTGGAGAGGGGAGGCCCTTCCGCACCCCCCTGCTCTCCCCGACAAGTGGCTGCTGCCCAGGAGGCAGGTGGGCCTTGTTTCCCTGCCCCAAGGGTGTGTGCACAGTGGGAGGGTGCCAGAACCCTGGGTGCTGCACCCCTTGATTCCAGGGGGCCCTCGGGAAGAGGCGCCGAGACACGTCCCGTTTCCGAGGGCCAAGAAACACAGCCCGAGCTTCCTGGGGGAACATACCCTGTAATTCAGAAAGGGCTGCTTGATGTGGAAGCCAGCAGACCGCATTTTGAAGGAAGAACAAGAAAGAAACTTGGAAAGTCCTCAGCATATTCTTAATGCTTGGGCATGTGTCTCAAAAGTTGGCAGGGAGGCTCAAAACACAACGCTGCACCGTGGCTGGGCCTGGCGGCTGTTCGTCCACCACTCACCCGTTTCCCACCGCTCCCCCACCCTCCCGCCCGACAGTTACTACCTTCCCGGTGTCAGGCCTCAGATGAGGGGATGAAGGGACAAGACAGTCCTGTCCTCATAAAGCTAACACTCCAGCACCTTAGAGCGTGGTGGCAAATAGGGGGCGGAAATGCCACAGACTCTGTTGCCTCTGGGGCTCCCCTCTGTGATGTCGCTGAGTGGCTGTGCAGGGTTAGTTCCCAGGGAGAGTGGGGATAGATGGACAGTCTGCCTGGTTCCTCCTCCTGCCCTCACACTCACTCCCTAGGGGCATGAGGGAGTAGAGGCCCGGCACCCACCTGCCTCAGCCTTGGGGGCTCTGTCCAGCCGGGGGCTTGGGGTTCTCTGCTGTGCGGGTGTCAGGGGTGCCCAGCACCAGGGATCATTCCGCAGAACTGACTGAGGGCCCCACAAGCCTTTGGCAGACATCGGGCTGGGGGCCACTTTACCGAGCACCTGCTGGGTGCCCCTCACTCGGTGGTGAACTCACCCACACTCAAGATGGACGGGAGGCTCCGTCTTGCAGAGAAGACCAGAACCTGGTCTGAGCCCGGGTGCTGGTCTCCGGTGTGTGTTTCTCAACGAGGACCTGCCCCTCCGGGCTGGTGGTGGCTGAGGGCCCAGCCGGGACACCCGAGAGTCTCTCCAAGCCTGATTTCATTCAGGAGCTGGCTGGGGACGGCAGGAAGCCACCCTAGCATGACCTGTTATCCCGGGGCCTCCTGGCTCTGGCCTGGGGTGAGTCTCGGCTTTTCTGTGGCCTCTGCCAGGATTTCTTGGTGGAGGAAAAACAACTCAGACCAGAGCTCAAGTGTCAGCCCAGGAGCAGCCCGGGTGGGCCGCCCAGCTGGATCTGGGAGCTCGTCCCTCCCCCCGGGACCCGCTGCTCCTGGGATTGGGGGGGTGAAGCTGGGAGGGGCACTAGACCCGGGGTGGGGAGGCCGCACTGTGGATCAGACCCCTGCCCAGAGGGAGGTGGTGACGAAGGCGACCAGTGGCTTTCTGTGTGTCAGCGCCTGCTTGGACGCCGGGCTGCAGGGGCCACGTGGGGATCGTCCTGAGGGGCGTGCACAGAGGGCTCGCACACGAGCGGCACGGACCCCCCCCCCCCGCCCCGCCGTGTTCGCCTCTGCAGCCATGCAGGGCCCCCCGGCTCCTCCTCTGCTGAGACACTGTCAGCCCGTGCGGCATCCCATCCGGTTCCTGGGTGCCCACGAGTCCCGTAACCATCCGGGAAGCAGACGGCAGCTCCCGGGGGCAGGCCGGGCGCCTCTTCCTGCCCTCCCACCCTCACAATGTGGGCCCAACACTCTGGAACTTTCCTGGAAGGAGTCATTCCAGCACCTGATGCTCTGCCTTGGACTGAGTTAAGTCCATCCCGGACGCCAGTGTGGCTGTCTTTGGAGATAGACTTTTAGGGGGGTCACTGAGGTTAAATGCGGTCATGGAGTGGGGCTCCGACCCAGTGGGACCAGTGTCCCTATCAGATGAAGACCCACAGAGCACCCCCACTGCACTGTGTGGGTGCACAGAGGTTGGGCCATGTGAACACACAGCAGTGAGAAGGGCCCGCGAGACGGAGAGTCTCATCAGAAACCAGCCCCACGGCCTCCAGCCTCCAGGACTGGGGGGGAAAAGAATTGTGGTCTGAGTGGCCCCGTCTGCAGGGTTTCATCACGGGAGCCCCAGCAGAGTCATCCACTCGCCCAGTCCCGTGGCGACGTGGCCCCGTCTCCCTGTCCCGCCGATGATCAGGGGAAAGCACAGTAGGCCGTGTGGCAGGTCCTGGATTCAGTGTCCCGGACCCACCCGGGCCACCGGCTCCTGTGTGACCTCCGACAAGTCCCTGTTGTTTCCTGGGCCTCCGTTTCCCACCACAGGATGGGAATGTTGTGCCGAAGCACCTCTGAGGCTCCTCCCCGCCTGACACTGGCTGGCCACTCCAAGGCCACGCGCAGGCTGGGGAGGGCTTGGTCTTGGCAAGGGCAACAGTACACACTCAGGACTCCAAGTCGGGGTGCTGTCCAAGGACAGCCAGCGTTCCTCTCCATTCCTGGGGCATGGGGGACATACTGGGGCCCCCAGATAAGGGTTGTCCTTATCTGTTCCTGGCAGGGGGCATTGCCCGACGGGTGCGGGAGAGACTCGGGACCCCCGACGCCCGGCCAGCCCAGCGGGAGGCCTTAACACGCTCACCTGTGCTGGAATGACATCTCCCTTCTGTGTCTTAGGGACGTGGCATTCAGCCACAGGGAGTCTGATAAGTGCTTGTACCCCTCAGCTTCTGCTTAGGGTCAGGAATCAGGGCAAGCCTAGGGGCCCAGCTCTCTTTGGGCCTTGGTTTCTCCATCTGTGGAGGGAGCAGTCGGGTCAGACCATTGTCAGGGTCCCCGTAGGTGTAGATCTTTAGGGTCTGGGTTTATCACCCATGGACAGGGGCAGGACCATGGCCATAGTGGCTCGAGGACAGGGCTGTCCCCCTGCCTGGGGCAGGACCACAGCCATAGCAGCTCGAGGACAGAGCTGTCCCCCCGTCTGGGGCAGGACCACAGTCCTAGCAGCTTGAGGACAGGGCTGTCCCCCCGCCTGGGGCAGGACCACGGCCATAGCAGCTCGAGGACAGGGCTGTCCCCCCGCCTGGGGCAGGACCACGGTCCTTGCAGCTCGAGGATAGGGCTGTCCCCCTGCCTGGGGCAGGACCACGGTCCTTGCAGCTCGAGGACAGGGCTGTCCCCCCGCCTGGGGCAGGACCACGGTCCTAGCAGCTCGAGGACAGGGCTATCCCCTGTCTGGGGCAGGACCACGGCCATAGCAGCTCGAGGACAGGGCTGTCCCCCCGCCTGGGGCAGGACCACGGCCATAGCAGCTCGAGGACAGGGCTATCCCCTGTCTGGGGCAGGACCACGGCCATAGCAGTTCGAGGACAAGGCTGTCCCCCCGCCTGGGGCAGGACCACGGCCATAGCAGCTCGAGGACAGGGCTATCCCCTGTCTGGGGCAGGACAACGGCCATAGCAGTTCGAGGACAAGGCTGTCCCCCCGCCTGGGGCAGGACCATGGCCATAGCAGCTCGAGGACAGGGCTGTCCCCCCCGCCTGGGGCAGGACAACGGCCATAGCAGCTCGAGGACAGGGCTGTCCCCCCGCCTGGGGCAGGACCACGGCCATAGCAGCTCGAGGACAGGGCTATCCCCTGTCTGGGGCAGGACAACGGCCATAGCAGCTCGAGGACAGGGCTGTCCCCCCCCCCGCCTGGGGCAGGACCACGGCCATAGCAGCTCGAGGACAGGGCTGTCCCCTGTCTGGGGCAGGACCACGGCCATAGCAGTTCGAGGACAGGGCTATCCCCTGTCTGGGGCAGGACAACGGCCATAGCAGTTCGAGGATAGGGCTATCCCCCCGCCTGGGGCAGGACCACGGCCATAGCAGCTCGAGGACAGGGCTGTCCCCCCCCCCCGGGGCAGGACCACGGCCATAGCAGCTCGAGGACAGGGCTGTCCCCCCGCCTGGGGCAGGACCACGGCCATAGCAGCTCGAGGACAGGGCTATCCCCTGTCTGGGGCAGAACCACGGCCATAGCAGTTCGAGGACAAGGCTGTCCCCCCGCCTGGGGCAGGACCACGGCCATAGCAGCTCGAGGACAGGGCTGTCCCCCCGCCTGGGGCAGGACCACGGCCATAGCAGCTCGAGGACAGGGCTGTCCCCCCGCCTGGGGCAGAACCACGGCCATAGCAGCTCGAAGACAGGGCTGTCCCCCCGCCTGGGGCAGGACCACGGCCATAGCAGCTCGAGGACAGGGCTGTCCCCCCGCCTGGGGCAGGACCACGGCCATAGCAGCTCGAGGACAGGGCTGTCCCCCCCCCCCCCCCCGCCTGGGGCAGAACCACGGCCATAGCAGCCGAGGACAGGGCTGTCCCCCTGCCTGGGGCAGGACCACGGCCATAGCAGCTCGAGGACAGGGCTATCCCCTGTCTGGGGCAGGACCACGGCCATAGCAGTTCGAGGACAAGGCTGTCCCCCCGCCTGGGGCAGGACCACGGCCATAGCAGCTCGAGGACAGGGCTATCCCCTGTCTGGGGCAGGACAACGGCCATAGCAGTTCGAGGACAGGGCTGTCCCCCCGCCTGGGGCAGGACCACGGTCCTTGCAGCTCGAGGACAGGGCTGTCCCCCCGCCTGGGGCAGGACCACAGTCATAGCAGCTCGAGGACAGGGCTGTCCCCCCGCCTGGGGCAGGACCACGGCCATAGCAGTTCGAGGACAGGGCTGTCCCCCCGCCTGGGGCAGGACCACGGCCATAGCAGCTCGAGGACAGGGCTGTCCCCCCGCCTGGGGCAGGACCACGGTCCTTGCAGCTCGAGGACAGGGCTGTCCCCCCGCCTGGGGCAGGACCACGGTCCTTGCAGCTCGAGGACAGGGCTGTCCCCCCGCCTGGGGCAGGACCACGGTCCTTGCAGCTCGAGGACAGGGCTGTCCCCCCGCCTGGGGCAGGACCACGGCCATAGCAGCTTGAGGACAGGGCTGTCCCCCCCCCCGCCTGGGGCAGGACCACGGCCATAGCAGTTCGAGGACTGTGCTGTTCCCCCGCCTGGGGTGGGTGGGCCTCAAGCTGTTCCTGCCTCCATGGCCCCAAAGCAGAGTGAGGCCTCGTCTTTCACGGGGACCAGAGCCATCCTGCACTACTCCTTGGGGCAGGGGCCTCCCTCGTCCCCAGGCCGGCCCACAGGGCAGCTCGCCGAGGGACTCCGGTGGTCTAGAAGTGGGGTCCCGCCTCATGGCCCCCGAGGAGTTCTGGCCCTTAGCAGGTGCTTCCGAGACGGGCTGCCAGCTGGTCACCGTGGTGAAGGCGGAGGCAGGCCTGAGTCCCAGCACCCGCCCCTTCAGGGCTTCTGTCCAGCTGGGGCCGCGCAGGGAGAGGAGCCCCTGTCTCAGCCCGGTCGGGCCGTGTGACCCCGAGGAGGCTGGGCTTCCAGCCAGAGCAAGCCAGTGTGCGTTTGGCAGGGCACCTTCGGTGGGACCCACGGCGCCCTTGCCAGCGCTGGCCCCGGGCGACCCTTCTCCTCACGCCTTGTGCGCGACAGAAGCAGCGGCAGCCAGGCCGGTCTCGCGGCCTGACAGTGATGGATGGGCCGGGGGCTCTGGGTTACTGGCCGTGGGTGGTGAGCCCGGGTCCCTCTGGCCGCAGGAGCAGGACGCGGCCCCGGGGCTGGAGAAGGGAGTTCCGGAAAGCAGCCGGGCAGGTGGGTTCTCTGAGGCATCTGGCGCTTCTGTGGTCTTTGTGCAAGTGGCCCCAAGCCTCTGACCTCACCGGGGGCCTTCCTGCTGGACGCCAAGCCTCTGCCGGGCGGGAGCTGAGGGGGCGGGGGCGGCTCTCCAGGAAATGGGCTGGTTTAGGGCAGTGTCCGTGCCCATAGCGCAGTTTAAGTTTTAAAATCCACGGGGCGCCTGGGTGGCTCAGACGGTTAAGCGTCCGACGTCAGCTCAGGTCACGATCTCGCGGTCCGTGGGTTCGAGCCCCGCGTCGGGCTCTGGGCTGACGGCTCGGAGCCTGGAGCCTGTTTCGGATTCTGTGACTCCCTCTCTCTCACCCTTCCCCGTTCATGCTCTGTTTCTCTCTGTCTCAAAAATAAATAAAACGTTAAAAAGAAAATTAAAAAAAATAAAAAATAAATAAAAAAATAAAATCCAAAGGACAGGGCTATCGTTATGCATCAGGTACCTGTGACCTGCCCCGTGGGTCCTCTGCTCTCTGAGCTTGGTTCTCCCCAGGGGGATTCATTCATTCATTCATTCATTCATTCATTCATTCATTCATTCCCTACGGAACCCGGGAGGCAAGGCCCAGTCCTGACACCAGCCCCGGGCGGTTTCTTGAGGTCAGAGCGTCCAGTACGGACCCAAGGGGAACTGCAGGTGTAACTCTAAAATTGCCCGGGTCTGCATTCGATCGCCTAAAAAGGAACAATAAAATGTAATATCCACCCTGAACCTCAACCCAGTAATCCAGACTGCTGTCATTTCAGCTTGGGACCCAAATAAAACCCTCTCAGAAGGTATTTTTTTTACCTTCTCAGGGCCAAGACTCGACGCCGCTCCTGTATCTGGCCCTCACGCTCACCTCCCCCCAGGCCACCTGTCCGACTGTCCCAGGGCCCTCGTTGCCGAGCTGGGGTGCAGGTCCGGGGCGGCAGGCGGACCCCTCGGAGCCGAGCGGGGGTGCAGGTCTGGGCGGCTGGAGGACCGCTGTGACCCCATGCCACTCCTGAGGCCTTTCCTGCTGCCGCGACCACAGGGCGTGTGTCTGGTGGGAAGGCGGGCGGCCCTCTGGCTGCAGTGGGACGCGCTTCCTTTACCTGCTCTCAGACACGCTTCTGGAATAGCACCGGCCCCGGCGGCCCGTGGAGAGGGTGTCCTGCCCACGGATCTGTGCAGAGAGAGCCCCTGTGCACTGGTTTATGAACGAGGCGGGGGGTTACGTGGCCCAACACAGGGGGTCAGGGGAGCCGCCACCTCCCGCTCTTTCCCCGCGGCCAACCTCCCTGCAACCCCCCGGCTCTGGGGGCAGCAGCCACCGCACAGCTGTGCGCAGGGCCCTCCTGGCCACCCTCGGGCCAGGCCCCATGGCCCCACCGGGAGCAGGTGCGAGGTGGGAGGGCTCCCACCGCCTGGGCCCCGTGCTGAGATCTGCGTGTGGGGCACAGGGAGCAGGGGTGAGCGTGCCTGTGCGCCCACGATAATCACCCCCGACGGGCAGCTCCCCCTCCCGGAGCCCCTTTCATCTGATCCGCAAAGCGTTTTACAAACACTGACTCATTAGCCTCCCACGGCTTCGGGAGGTGGCTCAGTCCATCTTGTAGGAGGGAAACTGAGCCACATGTCATTGTTCGAGATTTACAAGTGGGCCACCCAGTGAGCCACCCCTTCCAGACTTCCCCGTGAGATCCCAGACTCAGGAATGCATTCAGAGAGCGAGGCGGAGGCCCCCTTGTCTGTTGAAGGCCAGGACGGAGGGGCCGGGTCTGTGGGGCAGTGGGGGCCTCTGCGCTGAGACCGCTCCTCCACGGGGCTGCCTCTGAGCGCTGCACGCTATCCCA
The DNA here is from genome assembly GCF_022079265.1 of Lynx rufus. Lineage (NCBI taxonomy): Eukaryota > Metazoa > Chordata > Mammalia > Carnivora > Felidae > Lynx > Lynx rufus. The sequence goes on along the minus strand of NW_025814842.1, from coordinate 285,580 downwards.
CACAGCGCCACGTGTGTGCCCGACGTTCGCCCACGGCTGTCGCTTGATGCCCGTGCCCTGAATGCCCTCGTCGGATTCACACGGAAGCCCTGCAGGTAGGTTCCCTCCCCTCGCTCACAGGTGAGGAAGCAGAGCTTCGGAGAAGGCCGGCTCTTTCTCTGAAGGCAGCACAGTGACTGAGCCACTGAGCTGCTGAAGCCAGGCCCGACCCCCGAGGTCGCGCTTTCCACGCAAGCACGCTGTCACCGCGGAGGGGCATCTTGCCTGGGGACTGCGGGACGTGGGCCAGGGGATTGGTCAGGACCCACGGGGGGAGAGCATAAGCAAGGCAGTGAAGTGCCATGTGCAGAGAGCAAAGCGACTCTAATTGCTGAATAATATGGTTTCTTCCTCTCGTCTTCCGTCTCACCCTAACTGTAATCAAACTTCTGTTGGGACTTAGGAAGTGTTTACAGAGAAACACCCTGAAACAGCGAGCACTGTGCCCGTTGGTTCGAGCTTTTGGACCCTGAGACACAGACGAGCGAGGAGTGAGCGGGCCTTTCCTGGGGACGTGCCCGTTCTCGCCGGTCCGCCTGGGGCTGCTTTGATAGCCCGGACCTCATCCCGACTTTATTGTCGTCACGTGTCAGTCAAGCCCCTTTGCGAAATTACTTTCATTTAGACACCTCGCCTCCTATTTCGGTTGCTCATCAGCTACGACTTTAAGGTGAAAACCTGTCTTCTGGTTGACAGGGAAGGAGGTGAAAATTACTGTGCGCCTAGAAAACTGCGGCTTACGTAAATAACACGTCCCCGGAGCTCGGGACTGAGCCTGGGATCGGCCCCTCAGGCCTGTGAGCCTCCCGGCCCGGCTCCCCCTCCCCTGGTGGGTGACGCTCCCCCGCGAGAGTGCGGCCCTGCTCCAGGCTTTCTTCCGGAGGGTGCCACGGTGCGGCTTTCAGACCCCGGCCCGGCGAGCAGTGCTCTGTTTATTGTCGACACCAAAGGCCGCTCCCCGTCCGTCCGGCCTGTTCCCGCCAGCTCTGGAGGCAGCAGGCGTGAGGTCCGGTGACAAGGAGTCATCGTCACTAGGCAGCGTGATGGGTGACTTTTCCTGAGTCAGGGCCCCGGATGGAACATTTTACCGGACTTGTCGATTTCGGTTCTTTCCATCCCGAGAAGTGGGTGCCGCTGTCCCCCAGGAGAGCAGCCTGCCGGGGTGACCCCACTGGCCAGTGGCCCAGGCCCCTTCCCCTCCACCCCGACCTCCATTCAGAAAACTGGTCCCTCATCCAGCTTGTGAGAGACAGCGTGTGTTTGGGGGAGGAGGTGGGAGGGAGATTTGGATCTGAGGAAGGGTGCCTCGTGTGGGGCCTCTGGGGGCAGCGCCCCACCTGCTCCGGCATACAGAAGGGCCTCCCCGTGGGACTGGGGAGGGGGGCTCCCAGCTGCAAGCGGGGGCGGGCCCTGGGCCAACGTTGTGAGGGCACTGGCCAAGGGAGCCACACCTGGCCCCGTCTCTCAGACGGAGCAGGGAGGTCTGGGGGACTCCATCGTCTGTCTGTCCCCACATTGCACACCTGGCATGGCCCATACGCCCTTGGAGGTTTTGTGGAAGGAACGTGTTGCATTCTGGACGCTCTCTGCCCCTCACACCCGGGCCGGGAGAAGAGGGCGGTCCAGGGCGGTCCAGGAGCGTCTGAGGGGCCTCCCCCGGCCCAGTGTGGAGTCTGGTTGCTCTGTTTGACCTGCGCTGGCCTGTGCGGGCAGCTGTCACCTGGCAACTCTGTGGCCCGACGACCTGAGACTTGGCTGGGATTCAGGGCTCCAGGTCAGGGGGTCTGGACTCCCAGAACAGGGGAACCGTGCCTCTGGCCGTCTCGAGGTCTGAGTTCCGTCAGGCGTCTCCTCTGTCCCAGGCCCTGCAGGTGTCACAAGTGCCCAGGGAGACCTGCAGGCCAGGCCGGGCCCTGGGCAGGTGGAGAAGGTGGGTTTGGGGCGGGCCCACTGTGCGCCCCAGGCGCCTCCACGTCGGGCCCCAGGTGAGTCTCTCTGAGACTCAGTCGGCCCATATGGGAGATGGGCCACCGAAGTTCCTAGAATCCCCAATTCCGAGACTCAGGGTGGCATGCCCACAGAGGGGCCAGCCGCCCGCGGCTCCTTGCTGCTCCCCCCAGACCAGAGCCTGCTGACCCGTGGCTGCGCCTGGGCAGTGGTTTTGGCCCACCTGCCGCCGGGGTGGATATTTAAGAGCCCGTACAGGTGACCCAGGGGAGGGAGGAGAGCCTAGTGTTTCACTGAGGTGACAGTCCCAGGTTGCCCCCGGCAAGCTGGACCCAGGAGGGGCGCCCCGACCTGCTGCCCTTGTGGCGCTCTAGAGCCCGACCCCTCCCAGCCGGCCGGGTCTCCCTACCCGCCCCCCCCCCCTTCCCTCCTACCCCGCCTTCCTCACCCTCACTCCCGGGCTGAGTATTAAACAGCAGGGTTAGGGGCGGGGACCAGGGGCCAGTGATCTGGGGGTGCCCTGTGTGATCTGTAGTGGGCTTCACAGAGTCAGAAGAGAGGCCTCCAAGCCGTCGTTCCCATGAAGGCAGGGGCAGCAGACTGTGCCTGGGACAGACTGAGCTGACCCACGGGCCCAAGGAGCCCAGGGCCCCGTGGAGAGCGGGCAGGGAGGGCCCCCTGCCCACTTCCCTGCACACTTCCCCAGCCGCCTCAGCAGCCTCACGGGTGGGGTTATTACACCGGCGAGGCTCCACGCTGAAAGTCTACGCGGGCAGGTTGCTTCTGCAGTGAGCCGTCGGGTGATTTGCCCAAGGTCGCACAGCTAGAGCCCTCAGGTCCTGCTTAGCTGCGGGTGAGACGCTCGTGGCTTTTGCGGGGCTTTATAGAGCTTGGGCTGTTGGCCTCTTCCATCCCGAGGCTGAGCGTCCTGACCCTGCACACACGGCCTGTGGGTGGCCGCTCTGGGCCCGGGGCCCCCCGCCCCCCAGTCCCTCATTCTACAGCCCCCCAGCTCTGAGCTTCCTGGCCGCAGCCCTCTGGTGCTCCTGCAGCCTGCCGGCCACCCGCACCACTGGTGGCCCTTGGTCTTAACTCTGTGTCCCCCAGACCTCCAGTCGGCCCGTCCTTGGCCCCCAGCCCCCGGCTCTCAAGCCCACGGACCACTGGCCCTGGCGCCCAGGTCCCTGTGTCCCGACTCCCGGTGCCCAGCAGGCCAGCTCCCTTGTCTGCCTCCCTGTTCGCCGCCCACGGCGGCCTGTGCCCTTTCAGTTCCACAGCTCTGCTCTGTCCTGGCCCCAGCCTCTCTTTCCAGGGACCACGGGGCCTGCCAGGCTGCCAGTCTGAGGGTGTGGGCGCTGGCCCCCCTCAGAGGCCACACACAACTCCTCTGTGGGCCAGAGACTGTCTGGAGGCCGCGGGGAGGGGGGCCACGGCCACCCCACCTGCCGGTCCTTTTGTCGGAGGCCCCCGCGCCCTGGCTGGGCAGAGCGCTGGCCAGTTTGAGAGGGAGGAAGGTCCCTGCGGCCGCCCAACCCCTCCACCCGCCGGTCCCTGTCAGGCCCAGCTTTTTCCCAGGTTGGTGGCCTTCCTGCTGGGCGAGAGTGGACCCAGGGGCAGAGGACAGGGAGCCTGGAGGCGCTGGGGGGCCGTTGAAGGGATGATTCTGGCCTTTCCTAGGTGCCGGAACCTTCAGAAGTCAAACACTCTGAGCGCTTCCCTCCCCCTGGGCTGAGTGAGTCTGGAGCCTGCTTCAGCCTGGGGAGCAGTGAGACGGCCACTTAGCCAGGACGCCAGACTGGGGGCTCTGAGGCCCGGTGCTCCGCAGGCAGCCGGTGGAGCCAGGGTCCTGTGCTCGAACCGGAGGACGAGTGGTCTCAGCTGGCCAGGCAGCCCCTGGGGCCACGGCCGGTCTGGTGGTCCCCCTGCTCTGCTGTGGCTCCAGGGAGCCGGCCGACCCACTCTTGGTTTGGCCGTGCCTCGGTTTACCTTTCACGAACAACACCTGTTTTCGGAAAGGCGGCCTCCCAACGGGTGTGGCCCGAGGCCCGGGTGGCTGAGTGGTGTGCTGGTAACCGACTCCTGGCTCTTTGGGGAAGGAAACCCCGATGGAGGGCCTGCCAGTTTCTGTGGGTAAATACTCCCTCCCACGTGGCCGATTCCAAACTGCCGAAGCGAGGTACCAGCTCTGGGAGGAGACGGGCAGGGGCACACCCACCCTGAGGCTATGAGACTCGTAGATCACCTTCAGCACAGAGAGTGGCACAGCCAGTCCAGATACTTGGAAAATGGGGGGTTTTGAAAGTTCCTCGCTTTTGCTTTTAATGTAATGTGATAGTTAGTAACAACTGTGATTATCACCAGCTCACGGATTCGCTGCTTCCTCCGTCCTGAGAGTGTGGGGGCCCAGGCGGGGGCTCCTGAGTGCCCAGAGGTACACTCGCGCGACAAGGGAGGGAACTGGCTCACATTTTGTCAGGGAGCCCCCAGGGGGCACAGGGTTCCACCCTCGAATCTGCTGTTCAGGCCACGTTGGAGGATCACTGGGGGCGGGGGCCGGGGGGACAGAACCGACTTTATTAAACGGGTTTCAGCTTGCCGTGCTGTACTCGTCGTCCACACAGAGCCCACAGGCCCCGTCCGCAGCCCCGCTCTGGGCCCCGAAGATGGGGTGCAGACCAGTGAAAGCCGTTCTGGAGGGAGTCTCGCCTGGTCCAGCCGAGGCCGGTCTGGGCGTCTCTGCCTGAGGTCCGGGCCAGGGCTGGGGCGCCGTGGGGGCGGGCCCGGCGGTCAGCCGGCCCAGAGCGTGCGGGGCTTTGTGGGCCCTTTCCTAGGTTTGGGCTCGCCCACCCCCGAGGCTCTCCCTCGCGGGGCTCTCAGAGGGAGATGGGACTCCCTCTGACCAGGGGTCTGGGAAGGTTGGTGCTTAGAGAAGTCAGACAGCTTGGCTGAGGCCACACAGCACGTGCGTGAGGCAGGAGAACAGGGCCCACTTGTGCCCGAGGAGCCCGGTCCCCCCTCTCCCTGCCCGGCAGCAGCCTCATTTCTGCAGAATGCCGTTCTCGAGCCCGGCTCTCCGACGGCTAACGGTCTCCTCGCAGTCTGTGCCCGATGATTGATTAATATTGACCTGAAATACTTCAAAGGCCCAAGGCTGCGGTGTCAGGACCGCCCCATACAGGAAGGCGAACGCGCAAAGAACCGTTTGCTTCCGTGAAAAACGCATAGCGATGTGGGCCGACGGCCGATCCGCTACCCTGCACCGTTCCACACGCGGCTGGCTGGGGCTTCGCGCCCTAGCCCAGCCCAGCGCCCACGCTGCCCGCGGGCAAGCGACCCCGGCCTGTGGGAAGTGTCTGAGCCGTGTCCGTGCCCCTCGAGGGGCACAGGGAGCCAGGGGTCTGGTCTGGCCTGCAGTCCGCGACCCCTCCAGCCCCACGTGGCACGTGGTCACATATGCGGTTTTCCCCAAGATCCTTCCAAGAAGGTGTTGGACAAAACGGGTTTCAGAACGAGGTCTGATAGACGTTTCTGTGGTGACGGTGGGCCCTGGGTCTGGGCCACTGGCCACGGAGCTCCTGCCGTGTGGCCGGGGCAAGTGAGGGACTGTTACATCTTACTTAATCTTAATTAACTTACGTTCACACCTGTGTCTCGTAGCTGCGGCACCGGGGGTGACGATAGTCCCGAGGGGCCGGGACTACGGTGTGCGTCTGTCAGAATTCACCTCCTGTGTCTTTGGGGTTTGTGAGTCCCACTGGGGGCGCGTTTTACCCCAGACAGATACCGGACCCGAGTTAGTGCTGTGCGGCGTGCAACCCTGGGGCCTGACGTCCACTGATGTCTGCGACTTACTTGCGTCCCGTGAAACGCGATGGGCTGATGGTGCCCGGTGGGTGGGAAGGAGACAGACGTGTGGGAGAGGCCAAGCATCCACACACATGATTCTGGAGTCTAGGTAGCGGGCAGGGTTTCATAATAAATGTCGAAAACCCCAAATGTGCGAAAACCCCGCGGTCTCCTGAACGCCTCAGGGACTGTGCCGACTCCTGCCCCATGGGGCCGGGCTCCCGGCCCCACGGGGGGCAGCGCGGTGCCCAGACAGCCTGTGGACGTGATGGGGACAGGACAGGATGCGTGGGAGAGGGGAGAAGGAGGATGGCCTGAGGCTCTCATGGTGTCTGGGGGGTGGGGGCCCATGCCAAACGCTCCCAGAACACGACTGCCCTTCTCTTCTGGCTACCCCGCCCCCCACCCTCCACAGAAGGCTGTACTTCCCAGGCCCGATCTGTGCTTCTGAGCCATGAGCCCCGTTGGGCGAGGGACGGCTGTCATTCACCAAAGGGCTTTGGGTATCTGTGAGTGGCCTCTGCTCTACCGTCACTCGCCCTGCTCTGTAGCAACGGCCATTTGCAAAGCAGGTCACTGCCCTCTACGGTTTGTCTCCGCCCGCGACCGGGGTGCCTGACGTGATCATCCAGATGCTGGGGACACTCCCCCAGCCCATCCCCTCCGGGCGGCCTCCGGGGCGCTTGTGGGAGCCTGGGGGTCTGGACACCACAGCACCTTCCCTTCTGGCTCTCTGGGGCCACAGGGGTGCCCCCCAGCGTCCCCTCACCTGAGCTGGGAGAGGGGGAGCTCTGCTCAGGGTTGCCCGACAGCCACGGGTCTGGTCCCAGGGAAGCCTGCCTGGGCCTGTTTTGGGCGTCACAGACACCCGGTTAGGGTAGGACCTGCCCCTTCTGACTCCTGCAGAACAACCCACCCTGCCCTGTTGCTGTCCACGAGATGCCAGCCCTGGGCCCCCTGTGGCCGCTTGAGCTTGTCTGTCCCCTCCCAGGGTGGTTGGCTCCCTATGAAGTGCTCCCTGAGTGTGGATGCTTCCTGGGGATGAGTACTCCTTCAGGGAGGAGTGGTATTTCCTGGGGAGGAAGGGTGTTCCCTTAGGCAAGAAGGGTGCTCCTTGGGGAGGAGGGGTGCTCCCTGGGGAGGGGGAGGTGCTCTCTGGGGAGGAAGGATGTTCCCTCAGGCAAGAAGAGTGCTCCCTGTGGAGGAGGGGTGCTCCCTGGGGAGGAGGAGTGGTCAGTAGGGAGGGGGTGTGCTCCCTCATGCAAGAAGGGTGCTTCCTGGGGAGGAGGGATGCTCAATGGGAGAGGATAGGTGCTCCCTCCGGCAAGAAGGGTGCTCCCTGGGGAGGAGGAATGCTCAATGGCGAGGAGGGGTGCTCGCTGGGGAGGAGTACTCCCTGGGGAGGAGGGGTGTCACTACAGTGCTCCCTGGGGGGAGGGATGCTCCCTGGGGAGGAGGAGTACACCCTGGGGAGGGGGGGTGCTCTCTGGGGAGGAGGGATGCTCAATGGGAGAGGAGAGGTGCTCCCTCCGGCAAGAAGGGTGCTCCCTGGGGAGGAGGAATGCTCAATGGCAAGGAGGGGTGCTCGCTGGGGAGGAGTACTCCCTGGGGGGAGGGGTGTCACTACAGTGCTCCCTGGGGGGAGGGATGCTCCCTGGGGAGGAGGAGTACACCCTGGGGAGGGGGGGTGCTCTCTGGGAAGGAGGGATGCTCAATGGGAGAGGAGAGGTGCTCCCTCCGGCAAGAAGGGTGCTCCCTGGGGGGGAGGAATGCTCAATGGCGAGGAGGGGTGCTCGCTGGGGAGGAGTACTCCCTGGGGAAGAGGGGTGCTCACTACAGTGCTCCCTGGGGAGGAGGGGTCCTCCCTGGGGGAAGGGTGAGGCGTCTCTCCTGGGTGTTGGAGAAGGACAGCTCCTGTCTTCCCCTGACCTGACTGACCCCAGGGCAGTGCTGTGGCCTCTCCCTTGGTCCCCATCTTAATCCGGGGCCAGGCCCTTCTCTCTGACCCCATGGCCCTCTGTGAGCCTGCCCAGATGGAGCCCAGAGTGTGTGCAGGACGGGGTGGGGAGCTACTGGGGGCGGACCTGGCCAAGGGTGGGAATCATCTGGACATTAAGGCTAGTGGCCTGGCCGCCCACAGCGCCACTCCCTGGGACCCAGGACCCACATGCTGCCCCTGCGTCGTGAGGATCACGCGAGAAAGGGCTGCCACTCCCATTCTACGGACGAGGAAGCCAAGGCCACATAGGGCACGGGCTTCGTTAGCACTCTCTGCAGCGGGAGCGGCTCTCACTACGAGTCTGGGGGCTGCTTTTCCCTCGGAACCAGTGTGAGCTCATCCCCGTGAAGGTGACGCAGAAGCGGGGGCATCGCCCTCCTTCCAGCCACTTTCCAGGGTGGCCCGTGTCGGTGACACGGCTGATGCCCAGGGGAGTCTGTGTGCTTATGAGCACAAACGTTCACACTTGTGCACGCGCACAGCCACACACGTGCGCACACACACATGCATGTGAGCACACACATACGTGAACGCACAATGCACTCACACACGCATGTGCACACCCCCACGTGTGCACACATCCACGCACGTGTGCCCACGTACATGTGCGTACTCACACACACGTGCACACTCATGCGTGTACACAAATCCACACATGCGTGTGCACACGTTCATGCACACGCCCTCTCGCTTTCACACCCTCACACACACCGGTCTTTGATAAAGCGGCTTTCTGGCACCTACCTGTCCTGCTTCCAGTCTAACCACCATGTGATCACGCACGTGGACACGCATCCGCGAGCTCTGCCTGCTGTCTCAGCCCGCGGGCACCACACGCCTCCAGCCGTCCCTCCCTCCGTCTGCTGGTTCCTGGGCTGCGTTTCCGGGATCGGGAGGAAATGGGCGCTCACGTTCGGTGGGCCTCTGCCCGCCCCCCTCCGAGGGGCAGCACCGCATACGCCCCTGTGGGGAAGGAGGGCACCGAGTGGCAGGGAGGCCCCTGTGCTCCGCCGTCTGGTGGGTCTGGCTTGGACGCCCTTGATTGCCAGTGAGCTTGGCCACCTCTTCCCGTGCGTTGGTGGTCCCTGTTTCCTTTCCCCGGGATGGCCTCTCCGTGCCCTTGGAGGGAAGCACAGTTTACACTTTTACAAACTGTTCTCCCAGGCTCCCAGCCCTGCTCTCCTGGCGGCTGAATGAGCCCTTGTTGGCTGAGGGCGGGGTGTGGGTTGAAAGGGGTTTTGGACCCAGCCCCGGGGAGGGGTTGTTCTGGGGGACACTGAGTCACGGGCAGTGGAGGGAGGAGGCCCAGGGCTGGTCCTGGCCCAGATGGCCTGGCTCCCTAGCGGGCCCAGGGCAGCAGCTGCTCACCGGGCCTCACTTTCCCCATCCTTCCGGGCTGGTTGTGTCACACAGGGACCCAGGCAGGCCCTCCTGGGATGTCATGGCCTTTGTGAGGCTTCCCAGGGCCTGTGCTGCCTCTCACTTGCCCCCCAGCCAGTCACCGACCGCAGGCAGGACAGCCGCTGGGGGGCGTTCCTGCTGTGGAGGGATGTGCCCGCCCCACCCTCACCTTGGGTCCCCCGTGAGGAAGGACCTTGCTTGTTAACCAAGTCCAGTGGTGCTCAGTGCGTGGCCTCCAGACATAGGCAGACGGTTCTGCTCACCGGGCTGCCGAGATTTCAGAGCAAAACTGCCTTCTAGAAAAGTGCTTCGCGATGGCCTGCCTGCCCTCGCCCCTCCTTCCGCCTTCTCCCGGCTCCGGCACAGTCCCGCAGGAGCGGGAGAAAGGCCACCTGGGCCTGTGTGCCTTGCGACCGCGTGCCTGTCCTACGGCTCAGACGGGCCTCCCCACTGCCCCTGCCTGGTGGCGGCGGGTCTGTTCTCCTGGAACGTGGAGCCCTGAGCTTTGCTGGGGGGAGGCCGGGCCCTCCCCAGGCAGAGCGGCGCGCCTGCACACGGCACCCGGGGCTCCTTCCCCGCCTTGAGCCGTGGCTGACGACCTGACGACCACCGGGGCCCCATCTGCGAGGCCAGGCAGGCAGGGCGGGTCTCCAGGCGCCTGCGGGGTTTGGCTGGGGGTTGGCCGGACAGAGAGTTTACATCAGACATGTTGGCGTTGGCAGTTTTGTTCTGGAATAATTGTGAGGTTGGTCCTCCGCCCCCAAACACCTCGGTGGTTCAAGGCTCCAGACAGCCAGGCCGGGGCGGGGGGCTCACGATAGGGGAAGAGCAAGTCACACCCCCACCCCTGGCCCCCGATCGGTCAGTGGGATGGTGAGCCCTCCTGGCCCCGTGGCCTTCCGTCGGACCCTCCGCACCACAGCTGGCCTGCTTCTGGGGGCAGGTGACGGCAGAAACAGGAAGGATAGCCACCAGCTCCACCTCGGGGCCCTGCTCTGTGCCCGGCATCTCACCGCGTGACCTCAAGGAGCAGCCACACAGCTCTTTCCAGGGTGGACCCACGAGCCACCAGGAGCCGTTCGTGCTTAAAGTGATTAAAGTCAAGTGACCGGAAGCAGTCAGTCCGCGGTGTGGCCGGTGGCCCCGTATTGGACAGTGCAGACACAGAACGCAGCCGTTACCGCGAGGGAGTCTATAGGACAGCGCTGCCCACAGAGGTGGGCAGATGGCACGTGGAGGCCCAGAGAGGAGACGCAGCCCGGAACCTGGGGCCTGGCCTGGACTCTTCCTCACGGGGTCCTCCTCTGGCGTCGCAGGCTAACAGCACACGGCTCCACACCTCCAGCCTTTCTGCCGCCCGCCTTGTCCACGTGCCCCCAGCTGCTACCCTGTCCCAGCTGTGCACAGATGCCCGTAAGGACAGGGCAGGTCTGGGGAGAGAGGTGGCCCCGTGTCCTGCGGGGATCGCCTGGGGGGGGAGGTGGCCCCGGGTCCTGCGGGCATCGCCTGGGGGGAGAGGTGGCCCCGGGTCCTGCGGGCATCGCCTGGGGGGAGAGGTGGCCCTGGGTCCTGCGGGGATTGCCTGGGGGAGGAGGTGGCCCCGGGTCCTGCGGGCATCGCCTGTAAGTCCTCAGTGAGGGACCAGAGGAGGAGTGGGAAGTCTGGACCCCCAGCCTGAACCGCGCCTTCGTGGCTCGGAGGGTGGGGCCTCAGGCAGGGGCCTCCTTGCCACAGCACACAGGGTAGGGATGGCGAGGGGTCTCTCTCTGCAGTATCAGGGCTGGGAGAAGAGCTGGGCCAAATGGATTCTCTCTTTTAGAAGTTCGGAGGCCCGACTGGCGTGAGGGGGGAGGATGGTAAGGGGACGTGCCAGGTCTTACCTGGTGTTTCCACCTCCACCCTTTCTCGCCAGCTGGAGGCTTTGTGTTCCGGGCTTCTCTGTCTCGGGGCTGTAGGGACAGCGGACAGCCCTTTCGAAGCTGAGAGCCAGGGAAATACTAGTTTTTGACATGGGGGGGCCCGGCCTATCCTCAGATATAGCTGCTGAGATAGTGACCCCCTCCCCCACCAGCCACGGGCCACTGGCAGGACACAGGGCAGCCCCATAGCGAGGAGGAAATAAATCACAGGCCTGGACAGCCATGGCAGTCTGTTCGTGCTGTCCAGGCTGGGTCATGGGGGCCTGCGGGTGCTTGGGTACTGACCGAGGTTGGCATGGCCCGCCTCATCCAAGACGGAGGCCCCAGGGGTGGCCTCCAGGGGAGTGCAGGTGTGGGTCCCTCTCTCTCCGGCCTCTGGCTTTGACAGCAAACAGCCAGACGGGAGCAGCTGGAAGCCGGATGGCCGGGGAGGCCCGGGAGGGCGCGCCCACCCTGGGCAGGGACCCAGGGCCCACCCTGGCCTTTGGCCCTGGGGCTCGGACACCCCAGTCCTGTCCGAGGACTGGTGATGCTGGGGACTCTCCGGGAGGTACTTGCAGAAGGGAAATGAGCTGAGGGAGAGCCCTGGGCCTCCAAGCTTCCAGAGCGTCTGCTGCCTCCTGGGCCGTGTGCCTGGTGGATGGCTCTCCCTGTCCCTGCTGGCTGCCCCTCGGAGCCTGGACGTGAGCTGCCGAGAGGGGCAGGATTCCAGGCAGATGGAGCCAACGGTCCTCTGCACGAACTGGGCTGGGATTCCAGCAAAACATCCTGCTTTCCCCACCACCTTCGCTGGACGGCGCCCCGGCCCCCTCGGAGCGGTGCTGGGGCGCGAGGTGCCAGCGAGGGGTTCCCTGCCAAGAGCACGAGTGGCCGACGGGCAGAGAGGATACGTGGGCCTGTGGTCAAGGATCAAGGCTGGACCGACAGCCAAGGTCACACCAAGGTTGGCAGAAGGAGTCACTCTTTGCTCATCTCTGTGGCAGGGATAAAAACCCGACTCCCAGGAAAATGATCATGAACAATAATAAAGCCATGATGTGAGCATAAGTGAACTTGTTAAGAAAATTTACTATGATCTGCAAAAATAGTGAGAAGAATAGCATTGTTTTACGTTTTTGCAAATTTCCTTAACGTTTGGGCTTAAAATAAAGTACCCGGGTGAAAGGAAGCAGACTGAGCCTGGCAGACAGCGTGTTCTCACGGGGCACGGATGTGGCATCCTGGGGGTTCCCTGCCCGGCCCACGTCTGCATCCCCAGCACTGAGCTCGGGAGTTTCTCTGGAAGGGTGTGTGGAACCAGCATTCCGAGCGTCTGCATAGCGCCCGTCTCCAGTTGAAGCAACACCGTGGCAGAGGCCGTGGAGCCGTTGTGGGCTGGGGCCCGTGGGGGCGGGGGGGGGGTGGGGAGCAGGGGACCGGCTGGTGGAGGCTGGACCTGCCCGCCTGCCTTTGGGGCTGCCCGGCAGAGAAGGAAAGCCAGGCGCGCTGCCTCCCCGGGGGGATGTCCTTCTGAACCCACGTGCTCCCAGGGCCGACCGTCCAATACTTGGGAATTTTGCAAGCCGCCGTTAAGACTGCTGGTGCCGGACGTGCCCTGAGGAGGGAGGGTTTACACCAGGGAAATGGGCGGGGGCAACACCCTAGGGCAAGTCAGCAGCCCAGCACAGCCTCCTGCCGAGCCGGGGGCGGAGGTTGAGGGCACAGGGGTGGACTCGGCCGAGCTGGGACTGTACCCCTTCTCCGCGTGGCCCCTGCATGGAGTTGGCCCAACAGGGACCTTGCGTGGGTCGTAGAGGGTGGAAGGGGAGTCCGGGGGTTTTGGTGCAGGGACCACGTCAGGCTCCCTGGGGGGCAGCTTTGCAGCGACAATGCCCTCCCTGCACTTCCTCGCCGGCCGAGGTCCTCCGGCCTGCGCCGGCCTCCACGCGAGCTCCCGTGCTTCAGGACGGCTGGCCTGCTTCCTGGGGCAGCTCAAACAACACACCTCCTCGGGTTGCAGTGTTGAGGCTGGAAGTCGGGACCAGTGCCCCAGGGCCACGTCCCCGCCGAGGCGCTGGGGGAGGACGTGCCTGCTTCGGCTGGTGGCCGCAGCACTCCGGGCCTGACGTGGCCTACCCTCTGTGTGTGTGTCCGCGTCCAAATTTCCCCTTTTTGTAAGGACACCAGTCACCCTAGCTGAGATCCCGGTGGCCTCACTGTAACTCGATGACCTCTGTAAAGACACCATCTCCAAATAAGTTCCCACTCTGCAAACGCCAACAGATCTCTTTCTGGGGGACACAGCTCAGCTCCCAGCAGACGGCTGGTGATCTCCTGGGACCCCCAAATCCCTTCCTAGCTCTTTGCTCCCCTCTCCCTGCAATGGTCCCCGGGCTTAGTCCCTCCACGGAGCCCCTATCTGCACAGGGCGGTCCCGCTTCCCCAGCTCAGCCCTGGTGTCGCCCAGGGTCCCCGTGCCTCGTGCTCTGATCTGGGGCCAGACCCTGCTTCCAGAGCGTGCAACACGGCGAGTGCTCAGTGCACGGAGGGGCACCCGGGAGAGGTGAGCCCTTATCAGCGCAGGGTCCTCAGGCTCTAGAGTTTCTGTTCGTTCCTCCCGAGCTTCTGGAGCCGGAGACTCATCGTGCCCGTGTGGTCCGGATTGCACAAGCGGTTGTTGGCTTGTGCCGCCCGTTATAAAGTGTTGAAATGTCTCTGGATCACCTTCGCCATGGAAAGTGTTTTTTCTCACCGGCCACTTGGAGGGTGGCAGGTGGCCGGGCGTGCGTCTCAGCACTCGTGTGGCGGGGGGTTCCCAAGTCTTCGGAGCCCGGCCACCGGGCGTGACTCACGCCAAACGTGCAGTGACACGGGCGGCGCCTGGCGCCCACGGGACCCGCCTATGGTATCACGGCAGCTTCCTGTCTGTCCGTCCTCTCTTTAGGCCTGTGACGCAGGCATGACCTGTGTCCCCACTTCACAAGTGGGAAAACTGAGGCCCAGAGAGCGTGAGCATGTGACCCCATGCCGGGATCCGTGCCCTGGGCACCGCACGGGCCGGCAGCTCCTCAGGATCCTGGTGCCCGGGGCGGGGGGCACCGCCCCCCGAGGCTCCCCGGACACAGGCAGCTGGCACCGCTCCTGCTATACAGTCGGTGCTCAGCCAGTGCTGGTCGGTGTGAATTGGAGGAAGCAGACGGCTCTCGTGGAATACGCTTGTACGCCCCAGAGAAGGAGGAGGGTGTGTGGCTGGGCTCCAACACCCCAAGGCATCCGTGACTCGGTCCCAGGCCAGGCTCAGACGGAAAGCCGCGTCCGGCCCGGCTGCCGCCCCACCCCCAAGTCAGGAAGGGGCCCGGCCTTGGTGCCCGATGCGGAGGAGGCCTTGGTCTCCGCACAGGCTGGTCCTCGGGCTTCTGTCTGTCTGTCCGGGGCCCGGCCGAGGGCTGCAGGCACAGAGCGGGCCTTGCCCCCGCCCAGCCCGGCCCACCCCCCAGAGGGTCCTGCCTGCCCAGCCTGGGGAGGTGAGCGGCCTGGCTGCAGCAGCCTGGTGCAAGAAGGAACACACATTTCTAGTGGCCAAGGTAGCTGTGACAGGGAGAGCAGGACAGGCCTGGTGCACGGTGGATTCTACTTGTGTTTCAGCTTGTTCACACGAAAACATCGCGTCTCAGAAATTCTGAATCTGGAAGAGCAAACGCAGCTCCAGTAAAGGCAGGGGGGGTGGGCAGAAGTGGACCCAGCCTCACTGCTGGGGAGCAGAAGTGGGGGCTCTGGGGCCGAGCGAGGGCAGGCCCCCCAGGCCCCCCCCCTGCTGCCAGCCCCCCACCCTTCAGACAAGCACCCTGAAAATCCCAAACCAGGGTCAGTGGAGTATTAAACCAGGCCCCTGAGATGAAAAGACGCTCCCTTTCCCGTTTTATCTGAGGCCAGAGAGACGGGCAGGCCTTTCAAAAACACGGACGGGTTCCTGGGAAGGGGCAGGCTGCTTCATCCAGGACCAGGTTCCGTGGGGGAGGAGGGTGGCAGGAGCCTAGGGGGCCGGTCCCCCCGCCGCAGGGCCTGGGGAGGTGGGGCCGGGCAGACCCTTCCCGCCTCTCCTGACCGAGGTAGGCCCAGAGGGTCAGGGCGCTTGCCCGCTGAGGACACTTGGTGAGAGCAGGCTTCTCCCTTCCTTGACCCTCGGCCTGTCGGGACAGTCCCCAAAGCACCCTGGTGGGGCGTCCTGGGCCTGGGAAGCAAGGGCTGAGCTGTTGGAAACCTGATCAGCCCGATGGCCTGGCAGGGATTAGCTGGGGAGGGGGGCCGGGGGCCTCTCCTGCAGGTGACCACCCCCAAGTGCCGGGCCCCCTTTGAGCCTGGATTAGTGCAGGCAAATGGATTAGTCTCTGGGGGCCTCAGACGGGAGGACAAGTGCCGGCTGGACAGACTGCTGAGGCCGGGCAGGGAGGGGAGCCGGTCGGAGGTCGACCACGCGTGACCCTGCCCGGGGCCTGGCACTTTCGGTGGTCCCTGCTCTCAGCCCCACCAGGCCCTGAATCAGCAGGGTCCTTCTCCACCTGCCCCCACCCTGCTCTGATCCCGCCCCGCCCCTTCTTCAGACTGGCTCCCAGCTTGCAGCCCCTCCCTCCGTCCCCCTCCCCCCCCTCAGGACCCCTCCCTCGGTCCCCCTCCCCCTCAGACCCCCTCCCTCCGTCCCCCTCCCCCCCTCAGGACCCCTCCCTCGGTCCCCCTCCCCCTCAGACCCCCTCCCTCGGTCCCCTCCCCCTCAGACCCCCTCCCTCAGTCCCCTCCCCCTCAGACCCCCTCCCTCCATCCCCCTCCCCCTCCCTCAGGCCCCTCCCTCCGTCCCCTCCCCCTCCCTCAGGCCCCCTCCCTCGGTCCCCCTCCCCCTCAGACCCCCTCCCTCCGTCCCCCTCCCCCTCCCTCAGGACCCCTCCCTCAGTCCCCTCCCCCTCAGACCCCCTCCCTCCGTCCCCCTCCCCCTCCCTCAGGCCCCCTCCCTCCGTCCCCCTCCCCCTTCTGCAGGCCCCCTCCTGCAGTCCCCTTCCCTCAGGCCCCCTCCCTCTCCTGCAGTCCCTGTCCCTCAGGCCCCCTCCCCCTCCTTCAGGCCACCCTCCTCCTCCCTCAGGTCCCTTCCCTCAGGCCCCCTCCCTCTCCTGCAGTCCCCCTCCCTCAGGCCCCCTCCCCCTTCTGCAGTCCCCCTCCCTCAGGCCCCCTCCCCCTTCTGCAGTCCCCATCCCTCAGGCCCCCTCCCCCTCCTTCAGGCCACCCTCCTCCTCCCTCAGGTCCCTTCCCTCAGGCCCCCTACCTCTCCTGCAGTCCCCCTCCCTCAGGCCCCCTCCCCCTTCTGCAGTCCCCCTCCCTCAGGCCCCCTCCCCCTTCTGCAGTCCCCGTCCCTCAGGCCCCCTCCCCCTCCTTCAGGCCACCCTCCTCCTCCCTCAGGTCCCTTCCCTCAGGCCCCCTACCTCTCCTGCAGTCCCCCTCCCTCAGGCCCCCTCCCCCTTCTGCAGTCCCCCTCCCTCAGGCCCCCTCCCCCTTCTGCAGTCCCCCTCCCTCAGGCCCCTTCCCCCTCCTTCAGGCCACCCTCCTCCTCCCTCAGGTCCCCTCCCTCAGGCCACCCTCCCCCTCCCTCAGGCCCCCTCCCTCAGTCCCCCTCCCCCTCAGACCCCCTCCCTCAGTCCCCTCCCCCTCAGACCCCCTCTCTCAGTCCCCCTCCCCCTTCTGCAGGCCCCCTCCTGCAGTCCCCCTCCCTCAGGCCCCCTCCCCCTCCCTCAGGCCACCCTCCTCCTCCCTCAGGTCCCCTCCCTCAGGCCCCCTCCCCCTTCTGCAGTCCCCCTCCCTCAGGCCCCCTCCCTCTCCTGCAGTCCCCCTCCCTCAGGCCCCCTCCCCCTTCTGCAGTCCCCCTCCCTCAGGCCCCCTCCCCCTTCTGCAGTCCCCCTCCCTCAGGCCCCCTCCCTCTCCTGCAGTCCCCCTCCCTCAGGCCCCCTCCCCCTTCTGCAGTCCCCCTCCCTCAGGCCCCCTCCCTCTCCTGCAGTCCCCCTCCCTCCGGCCCCCTCCCCCTTCTGCAGTCCCCCTCCCTCAGGCCCCCTCCCTCTCCTGCAGTCCCCCTCCCTCCGGCCCCCTCCCCCTTCTGCAGTCCCCCTCCCTCAGGCCCCCTCCCCCTTCTGCAGTCCCCCTCCCTCAGGACCCCTCCCCCTCCCTCAGGCCACCCTCCCCCTCCCCCTCCCCCAGGCCCCCTTCCCCTCCCTCAGGTCCCCTCCCTCAGTCTGCCCTCCTCCTCCTTCAGACCTCCTCCCTCAGGCCCCTTCCCCCTCCTTCAGGCCACCCTCCTCCTCCCTCAGGTCCCCTCCCTCAGGCCACCCTCCCCCTCCCTCAGTCCCCCTCCCCCTCCCTCAGGCCCCCTCCCTCAGTCCCCCTCCCCCTCAGACCCCCTCCCTCAGTCCCCTCCCCCTCACACCCCCTCCCTCAGTCCCCCTCCCCCTTCTGCAGTCCCCCTCCTCAGGCCCCCTCCCCCTCCTTCAGGCTGCCCTCCCCCTCCCTCAGGCCCCTCCCCCTCCCTCAAAGCCCCTCCCTCAGTCCCCCTCCCCCTCCTGCAGTCCCCCTCCTGCAGTCCCCCTCCCTCAGGCCCCCTCCCTCTCCTGCAGTCCCCCTCCCTCAGGCCCCCTCCCCCTTCTGCAGTCCCCCTCCCTCAGGCCCCCTCCCCCTCCTTCAGGCCACCCTCCTCCTCCCTCAGGTCCCCTCCCTCAGGCCGCCCTCCCTCTCCTTCAGGTCCCCTCCCTCAGTCTGCCCTCCTCCTCCTTCAGGCCTCCCTCAGGTCCCCTCCCTCAGGCCCCTTCCCCCTCCCTCAGGCCCCCCTTCCCCTCCATCAGGCCGCCCTCCCCCCAGTGGAGCCCCTTCTGAGTGAGGCCGACCCACTATAACATCACCCTATTTCACTCTGAAAACAATTGCCACCATTTCCTGTGATCTTAATAGCCTGATGGGTATAGTTTGTGCAGTTTAGCACAAGACCCATCTGTTACCCATCATCTATGTATGTACGTATGTATCTATCTGTCATCTATATCATCTATCATCTAGCTAGCTACCTGTCTCCATCTGGCATCATCGATCATTTCTCCGTCTCTCTCACTCTCTCTGTTTCTGCTTCCCTATCTTCCCCCACTGGGAACCCCAGTAAGGCAGGGACCTGTCTGCCTCCTCTTTGCTGGGCTCCCTGCACCTGGAACAGCATGTGGAACAGAATAATCACTCAACGAATATTTGTTGGATGGGTGCATGTGTGGTGGGCGGGTGGGTGGATGGATGGAAGGACGGATGGAGGGGGAGGGGTGTTTGCCAGCTTTCCTGAGACTGTGCGGCGGGGCTAAGACGAGCCATGAGAAGGTTCTGTGAACCCCGGCCGTGGTGGAGAGCAACGCCGACACGTCACCCTCGTTCTTGTGACTGTTGGGGCCTGTGGCAGGGAGTTCGAGTTGCAGGATGAGGACAAAGAAACTCTTCTCCTTTTCTATTTTCTTAAATTTAATTGTGGGAAAGAAAGAAAGCCTACAACACATAAATGTACCGTCTTGATCGTTTGTAAGTGTGTGGTAGTGTTATCTGTATGCATGCTGTTGTGCAACTGATCTCCAGAACGTCCCATCTCCCCACACCGAGACTCTGTCCCTGTTACACACGGACCCCCACCTGCTCCCCCAGCCCCGGCCCTGCCATCTACTCTGTGTCTGTGAGTCTGACGACCCCGGGACCTCGTGGGAGTGGGTCCCAGTGTGTGTCCTCCCGTGTCCCTAACTCTGACGACCCCAGGACCTCGTGGGAGTGGGTCCCAGTGTGTGTCCCTCTGTGTCTGTGAGTCTGACGACCCCGGGACCTCGTGGGAGTGGGTCCCAGTGTGTGTCCTCCCGTGTCCCTAACTCTGACAACCCCGGGACCTCGTGGGAGTGGGTCCCAGTGTGTGTCCCTCTGTGTCTGTGAGTCTGACGACCCTGGGACCTCATGTGAGTGCGCCCCAGTGTGTGTTCTTCCATGTCCCTAACTCTGACAACCCTGGGACCTCGTGGGAGTGGGTCCCAGTGCGTGTCCTCCTCTGTCTGGCTTGTGTCACTCAGCATCACGTCCTCCGGGCTCGTCCACGTGCTAGCAGGTGTCATTCCTTCCTCCTTACGGTTTAGTGATGCTCCGTTGTATCTAGATGGTACTCTGTCCATGGACCCTGGGGCTGTGCCTGCCTCTCCGTTACCGTGAAGAATGCTGCTTTGAACATGAGCATGGAAATATCTCTTTGAGATCTTGCCTTCAGTTTGTTTGCAGATGCACCCGGAAGCAAGACGGCCGGACCCTCATTTTTGCAAGAAGTGACACCGTTGCCCCGGCGGCCGCCCCACCCTCCACTCCCACCGTCGGCGCTCCTGCCGACACCGGTTTCCATCTCCTTGATCGTGGCCACCCCAGTCTCCCTGTGGCTCTGACTTTAGCTTCTCCAGTGAGCAGTGGCCCCGAGCACCACGTCACGTGCTTGTTGGCCGTTAGCGTGTCTTCTCTGGGGAGGTGCCTGTTCAAGTCCTTCCTCTACTTTAAAATCAGCCTATTTGGTGTTTGCTGACGTGCCTTTGTGGTTCTTGACATATTCGGGCTACTAACCCCTTATCAGATCAATGACTTGCAAACGTTCTCTCCCGTTCTCTGTGTTACTTTTTCACTCTGATGGAGGTTTCCTTTGCCGCGTAGAATCGGAAAATTTTGATGTGGTCCTATTTGTCTGTTTTGTCTCGTTGCCTGTGTTTTTGGTGTGAGAAACTCTGTCTTTCTGTCTGATTGTATCCAGGGCGGCCGAGGATCCTGGTTGTTTTCCCTTCTTCTGGGAGAGAGCTCGTTAATAATCAGACACTTAATTAGTTGGCACGTTAGATGTTTCCAAAATATCTTTGTTTCTTTTTTCTTTTTTGATCTTCAGAAAACGTTGATATTCAAAGCAGGCCTTTGCTGCCTGCTCCCTCTAAAGACCTCTTTCGGCCCTTCCAGAGGAGTGAGGACTAAGGCATCGGTGTGGTTCTTCCCAAGGGGAGGGTCGGGCCCGGGCCAGACCTCGAGAGCCCCCACCCCGCCCTGCGGCTGTCTGGTGGGCAAATGGATGGCCTGGGGGTGGTAGGGAGAGCAGCAGAGTAAGGCTCCGGGCCCAGGGGTTTCCAGGGGGAGGGGCGGCTTGGCTGTGCCGCCCCCCCCCCCCCCCCCGGGAGCTGCAGACCTGCCTCCTTGCAAAGCGCTAGCCGGCCGGCCGCCCTCTCCCCTACTCCTGCTGGGTTCCAGAAACTCAGACAGCTGGCGCTTCCCCATCTTGGGTCCTGACACCCCCAGACCCTGAGCGAGGGGGGGCACTGGGGCCTCGGAGAGTTCTGGGCTCTGGCCACGTGGAAGGAAAGACACAGCCCCCAAGGGGTGCCACCCTCCG
Organism: Lynx rufus; assembly: GCF_022079265.1. NCBI lineage: Eukaryota > Metazoa > Chordata > Mammalia > Carnivora > Felidae > Lynx > Lynx rufus. Next base: position 264,996 of record NW_025814842.1, on the reverse strand, counting down.
TTGGGGAGGCGGGGGGTCCAAGCCGGTCGTCAAAGTGCATGGGGAGGACATGCATGCAGGTCTCGGAGCTCGCGCTGCGTCTCGGATGTGTGGTGCCTACCGTCCTGCACCCCTACCTCGTTCTGCAGCGGCTGGTGCCAGCCCGCCATCGCTCGAGGGCCTCAGGCCGATGCCGTCTGTGCACGGGTCCTGGGGTGGTCAGCGGCAGCATGACAGAGACGGGGGCCAATGGCAGCTTCAGAGGGCTCATCTGAGGAGGGACCTGCTTTTTAGCTGTAAATTCTTTATTAAAGCATCACATGCACACGTGCGGAAACGTGCATGTGTCCTAGGCGTCCAGTCTCATCATTAAAACAAACAAACAGTTTGTTTTGAGCAGCCAGTCGAGGAACGGTGTGGCCAGCCCCTCCTGCCCCCTCCCTGCGGAAGAGTGCCCTCTGACCTGTGACCCTGGACTAGTTTTGGGAGGCCGGATATTTTTTGTTGGCTTGGAAGTTTTTCTGAAAGCACAATCGGGACCCAGCAAAACGTCCCAACCCGAGGCGCACTGTGGGCTGACAGCAGCACTGTCGTTCCTTGAAATGTGTTGGCTTTATCGTGGAGGCAGCTCTCCAAGGCGAAACAACGGGAGGAAGAAATCCCAGGAATTAGGCTGTATGTACACGCGTGTGCACACGCACACGTCAAGCCTTTGTACGCCGGGCTCTGTGCCAAGCATGGAGACTGCTTGCGATTCTCTCTCCCTCTCTCTCTGCCCCTCTCCCGCTCATGTGCATGCGCGCGCGCTCTCTCTTGCAAAACGAATGAATGAACGTTACAAAGAGAGAACGCGGTCCTCTCCCCCCCACCCCCGTCCCGCCCCAAGCTCTGTGCTGCCGGAGGGCCGTCCTGGGGGGCTTAGCGCCAGACAGGCAGCTCCCCCGACGTCACAGCGTACAAGAGCTATTCTGGGTGTGCTCAGGGGACACTGGCAGGTCCCGCGCTGCCGGGCCGTATGCTCTCCACGATCTGTGCTGGGTGGTGCAGACAGACGGTGGCTGGCACCAGTTATGCCCCTGCCTTCCCTGTGGCTCCTACCCCGTGGTGAGGATCTGGGGGGCAGGCGGCTGGTGAAGACCGAGCTCCCCCACCCCCAGCTCCTGTCCCATCAGCACAGAGCCTCCATGCAGGGGAGGGGCAGGGAGAGCTTCAAAGACTGCCAACACCTTCCCGTTGCCAACAGGCCTGACTTTATTGGATCACACTGGGTTCATTCACACTCCAGGGCGCTGTTGAAATCAATAGAGCCATCAGCTGGCAGCAGATTGGTGTGATATCTATAGAGGCAGATGAGGCAGAGATTCAGTGGGAGATCATGGAAAAAGGCAATCAAAGGGGACCGAGCTGACTCTGGAGTTGTCCTTGGTGGGTCGGACCCCGTAGGTCCTTGGTGGTCCATTGACCCTGTGCGTCCTTGGTGGTCTTTTGGACCCCATGCGTCCTTGGTGGTCTGTCGGACCCTGTGTGTCCTTGGTGATTCGTACCCTGTGCGTCCTTGGTGGTTCATTGGACCTGGTGCATCCTTGGTGGTCTGTCGGCCCTGTGTGTCCTTGGTGATTCGTACCCTGTGCGTCCTTGGTGGTCTTTTGGACCCTGTACATCCTTGGTGGGTTGGACCCCATGCATCCTTGGTGGTCTGTTGGACCCTGTGCGTCCTTGGTGGTCTTTTGGACCCCATGCGTCCTTGGTGGTCTGTCGGACCCTGTGTGTCCTTGGTGATTCGTACCCTGTGCGTCCTTGGTGGTTCATTGGACCTGGTGCATCCTTGGTGGTCTGTCGGCCCTGTGTGTCCTTGGTGATTCGTACCCTGTGCGTCCTTGGTGGTCTTTTGGACCCTGTACATCCTTGGTGGGTTGGACCCCATGCATCCTTGGTGGTCTGTTGGACCCTGTGCGTCCTTGGTGGTCTTTTGGACCCCATGCGTCCTTGGTGGTCTGTCGGACCCTGTGTGTCCTTGGTGATTTGTACCCTGTGCGTCCTTGGTGGTTCATTGGACCTGGTGCGTCCTTGGTGGTCATCAAAACCTGTGCATCTTTGGTGGTCTGTTGACCCTGTGCTACCCAAACTGCTCCCTCTGAGGAGGGACGGGCCAGTACTGCACTCAGCAGGCAAAGACTTTAAAGAAACAATGACAAATATGTTCAAGGAAGGAGGCCGTGTTGAGAGATGCAGAGGCAGGTGCAGTGACAGTGACTCATGACATAGAGACCATCTGCAAAGCGGTAAAAAGCATGAAAAGAACCAAATGGAAATTCTGGAGTTGGAGTATAATAATCAACATGAAAAATTCACTAGAGAGGCTCAACAGTAGATTTAAGCTAGCAGAAGAAAGACCCGATGAACTTGAAGAGAGCATGACAGAGATTGTGAAACCCAAAGAAAACAAGAAACAAAATAGCGAAGAAAAGGAACAGGTGCAAGGAGATGAGTGGGACTCCATCAGGCACAAGAGCACAAGTGATGGGGGTATTAAGAGAGGAAAGATATTTGAGGAAATAATGGCTGAAAAGTTCCCAAAGTTCACAAGTAACAATGATCTACATCCAAGACGCTCAACAAACTGCAGGTAGGAAGAAATGCAAAAGTACAAAATACGAAACGCATAGCAGACAGATCACAGCCAAAGTGGGGGACTGGGAAAGCAGTGAGGGAGAAAGGACTCAGCGTGGACAAGGGGGCCTGCTGGCTTCTCCTTGGAAACCGTGGCGGTTAGACGCCGTGGGCGCCGTGTGCAAAGCGCTCAAAGAAGAGGAACCGTTAGCCAAGAATCCCGTATCTGGCAAAACAGGTTTTCAGAAAGGAAGGTGAGATACAGCTATTGCTAGGAAAACAAGCAAACAAAAACAAGGAACAAAGTTATTGCCGGCAGAGAAATGCTCACTTTGTTTTCCCGGCTGAAAGGGAGTGACACTGGACAGTAATTCCAGCCGACACTGGGATGCAAAGGGTGACCCTGGGTGCAATTATAAGACACTCCAATTCCACGTGCGTTCTCCTTGCGTCTCTCACCCGATTTGAAAAGCGATTGCATACAGCAATGTCTCTAACATTTTCTGTTGGATCTAGAACATAGAGAAATGTCACGTATTTGACAATAACAACACAGAGGAGGGGTGGGAATGAAGGTACAGTGGAGAGAGCAGATGGCACCGAGGGGTAACTTGAGTCCGCAGATGAGGCAAAGAGGAGGGGGCGTGGTCAGTAAAGCCACGAGGTCACATAAAGCGTCGATTACAGCTTGCACTGTTAGGTGCAGACGCACCAATACCAGCAGGAGAGGGGGGACAGAGCGACACAGGAGAACTCCCGTGTCTTCCTGGAGGCAGGTTAGTATCTCCGGAAACAGAGTCTGCTAAATTGTGTATCATCAGCCCTAGAGCAACTGCTAAAAAATTAACATCGAATATAGACGCCTAGCTGCAAATGATCAAAGGAACGTAAACGACACACTACAAAATGTGCACTAGCTACAAAGGGAGGCGGAGAAGGAGGAGCCGAAGCAGGAACCGCAGTGAGACGCACGGAAAACAAAAGGAGGATGTCCCACGTACCCCCGGCCGTATCGATCACAGCATTAAATGCGAATGGATTAGATTAGACTGAAGGCAGACATTGTCACACTGGAGTTGAGAGACGAAGGTCCAGCCGTGTGCTATCGGAAGGTGACATGCGTGACAAACGGCAAGTGTGAAAGATCACGGTGGTTTTACTAATATCTTAATATCCAACAAGATACCCTTGGGCCCAAAGCTGTTACTAGAAGCAAAGCCTGAACTCCTTACTATCTGGCCGCTTGTGGAGAAGGCTGGCTAGTCCCTGCGTTGAATGCCTCTGTGAGAAAAGAAAAGACTGGTCTCAACTCCACATTACGGAGCTCTAAAACGAGGAGCCAAGTAAACACAAAGAAAACAAAAAGAGGGAGCATGATAAAGATTAGCACAAGGTGAATGGCATGGAAAATGCACAAAAAACCAAGAGGAAACAGATGAGTCCACAAGCTGGTTCTTTGAGACGATGAAGATGAATAGACTTGGCACACCTCGGTGGACTGGTCAGAAGGAAAAAGGGAGAAGACACAGACAACCAGGGTCAGGAGCGAAGGAGGTGACACGATGGTAGGAAAAAATAGGAAGATAACAGAGAATAGTAATGAACCATTTTATGGCAGCAAGTTCAACGTCTTAGGTGAAAAGGACAAATGCCGTGAAGGACACGAACTACCAGATCTCGCTCGAGAAGAAATGCGTAACTGAATAGCTCTCTGTCTGTTCAGGACATTGAACCTACAGTCAGAACCTTAAATCCCTGTGAGATTGCAAGGGACCCAGAACCGCCCAGATGGCTGCAAGGAGTAAGAACGAGGTTGGAGGCTTACATTCGATGATTTCAAGATTCATCATGACCTACAGTAATCAAGACAGTGTAATATTTGTGTCAAGATAGACAGAGAGGGGGCGCTTGGGTGGCTCGGTTGGTTAAGCGTCCAACATCAGCTCAGGTCATGATCTCACGGTTTGGGAATTCAAGCCTTGCATCAAGCTCTGTGCTGACAGCTCAGAGCCTGGACCCTGCTTCGGATTCTGTGGCCCGCCCTCCCCCCCCGCCTCGCTCACTCGCTCTCTCTCTCTCTCTCTCTCTCTCTCAAAAATAAACATTAAAAATTTTTTAGAAAGATAGAGGAATGAGCAGAGTAGAGTCCAGAAACAGACCCTGCACACGTGGACAGCCAGTCATCAACAAGGGAACTGAGACAATTCCATGGAGAATGGATAGTCTTTTTAGACAATGGTGCTGGAGTGAGTGCATTCCTCTTATCACGTGTCTGTGTCCATCCATCCATCCATCCATCCATCCGTCCGTCTGTCTGTATCCATCCATCCATCCATCCATCCGTCCGTCTATCATCTGTCTGTCTGTCTGCCTACCATCTCTCCTCCCATCCATCACTTACCTGACTATAAAACTTTGACCTGTGCATTTCAGCTATACAAATATTAATTCAATATAGATCGAAGACCTAAATATAAAGTCAAAAACTATGAAAGTCCTAGAGGAACGGCTTTGTGACCTTGGGTTAGGCAAAGATTGTTTAGATATGACACCCAAATCATAATCTTTGGTAAGAAAAAGTTGACTTTATAAAAAATTGAATTTCTGACAAGTAAAAACCTTCTGTTTTCTTTAAAAAAATTTTTTTTAAAAACATTTATTTATTTTTGAGACAGAGAGAGAGAGACAAAGCATGAACGGAGGAGGGTCAGAGAGAGAGGGAGACACAGAATCGGAAGCAGGCTCCAGGCTCTGAGCCGTCAGCCCAGAGCCCGACGTGGGGCTTGAACTCGTAGACCGTGAGATCATGACCTGAGCCAAAGTCGGAAGCTCAACCGACTGAGAGGTGGGAAGGTTTTAAAAACACTTTGGAAAACAGTCTGGCAGTTGTTGCAAAGCTTAACCCTACACCTGCCACATGGTTCAGCTAGTTGCCCGAGAGAAAGGACGGCATACATTCCTATGAGAAGACTTGTGCGCAGGGGTGCCTGGGCGGCTCCGTGGGTTGAACGGCTGACTCTTGAGTTAGGGTCAGGTCATGATCTCATGGTCGCAAGGTTGAGGCCCGTGTCAGGCTCTGTGCTGGGCAGGGAGCCTACTTGGGATTCACTCTCCCTCTCCTTCTGTCTCTCTCCCAATCATGTGCTCTCTGTCTCTAAAATTAAAAAATAAAATAAAAAAAGACTTGTGCAGAAATGTTCACAGCAACTGTATTTGTGATAGTCCCAGTAACCCGGGTCTCTACCGGCGGGCGAATATGGAAAACGTGCTAACACGGTCATGTCACGGAATAGTACTCAGCAGCATGAAAGGAAAGACACATGCCAGCACACGGACGAATCTCAAAATGATTACGTTGAATGAAAGAAGGCAGAAAGATTTCAAATTCCATGATTCTGTTTGTACAAAACTCTAGGAAATTCAAACTTAGGTCACATTGAGGTGATGGATGTGCTCATTCTTGTATTGTGGGGATGGTTTCACAGACACGTGTTTGTGCAAATAATATGCATGCCTAACGTGTCACTTATCAATTTTATACTTTAAACATGTGCGGTTTATTGGATGATAATTGTAATTCAACAAAGTTCTTATTTTTGAGAGAGACAGAGAGAGAGAGAGAGAGAGAGAGAGAGAGAACAAGTGGGGGGAGGGGCAGAGAGGGAGGGAGACGCAGAATCCGAAGCAGGTTCCAGGCTTTGGGCTGTCAGCACAGAGCCCGACACGGGGCTCGAACCCATAAACCAGGAGATCATGACCTGAGCCAAAGTCAGACGCTTAACCGACTGAGCCATCCAGGCACCCCAACAAAGCTGTTTTTGAAAGAGCTAATAAATACTTACAACACAACCCTTCTGAATTATTTTACGATATTTAGTTACCACATCAATTACTTATTTTTACGTCACTGACCGGCACGGCTGTGCTCCAGTAAAACTCCTGACAAGATGGGTGTAAGTGTGGCTCTGGTCCCGGCCACGGCTCACAGCCACCATCGCTGCGTGGAGAAACCCCATCTAGCGCACCTGCAGGGGGAAGGAGCCTCCGTCCCAAGTCTGCCCTCAGTGACGTCCTTGGTAGCTTGAGGCCAGCCGTGTTGGGAGTGGGCACCACTTCTCCCCGGGTGCTGGGCCTGCCCGGCTCTGCCTGGGGGTCTGGGGAGAGGTTCTGTGAGGGGCAGGGGCCTGGCGGAGTCAGTCTGTGATGGGGACACCGGAGCAGAGCCTGGGGCCAGCGCCCAGCCGGGCTGCACGGGGACCGTCCCCCGGGGGCCCCCACACTGCACAGCACAGCACGTGGCACCCTCAGCGGCCCTTGCCGAGCCTCAGTTTCCCCTTCCCAGCTCCCTTGGGGAGGTACGCCCTCCCCCCGCGCACAGCGGTGACCATGAGCCCATGGAATTCGGGGTAGGGTCCAGCTGGAGACCTCCTAGTCTTCCTGCCCACGTGGGCCACACAATCGTCTCCTGCTCGGAGAGAAGGTGGAGCGCGGGGGGCTTCTGGCCGCCAAGCCAAGGGGGACGCGCCGTGGGAAGGGAAGCCAGTGCCCCGAGCCCACACGTGGCGTGGACCTGCCCCTCCCCGTTGTCGCTCCAGTGCCTCCGTCCTGGTGGCTCAGGTGCACGGCCACCTCCCTGCCTGGCCCTGGGAGAGCAGTGGCCCCGAGAGGCGGGTCCGAGCCCACGGGCTGGCAGCACGGGCATAGCCCGTCGGAGCGCTGAGCTGAGGTGGCCACACAGCCCACAGGTGTCCCGCCCTCCACCTGGGCCCCTGGTGGGGACGGGCTATCACACACACACATTCCACAGCGACAGGCTTCCCGAGAGAAGAACCTGTCCTTACTTGGGATGGCGGCTGTAAGCCTGTCCTTGGTCAGAAGGTCGGCCCTGAGCTGCCCCGGGGCCTGCTCTTCCCCGGCACCTGCTACCCGGCCCCAGGGTGGGTGTGGCCCTTACCCCAGGGACGGGAGGCCCCATCATGGACCAGAGCTTGCCTTCAGAAGCCCCGCCCGGAGTGCGGAGTGTGGGGAGCCTCGCTCCGGTCAGCTGTGCCCAGTGCCCCCAGCGCCCCCCGGCTCTACACCCAGGCTGGACCCCACTCCCAGGGGACTACCTTCGCCTCGGGCAGGCATCATTGCCCAGTGGCCCTCATGCCCCAGCTGCACGCCTTTCGGCGGCCCCTCCCCGCCCACGCGCAAAGCGCACCTCCTTGAGTTGACATTCAGGGCTTCTCCTGACCCGCCCACCACTGCCCTTCCGCTCTCCCGTGCTCCAGGCCCTGAGCTGCCAGCCACTTCCTGCTCCCAGCCCACTTTGTTGCCTCCGTGGGGTCCCCTCCTCCAGGAAACCCCCCGTAACACCTCTGTGGAAGCAAGCTGGCCCTCCCCCTGACTCCTCGAGTCCCCCGGCCCATGCTGGTGGGGGGTACTGGTCACCTGACTCGGTGCCAGCTGCAGCTGGGACAGCAAACCCCTGAGTCCCCTGAGCGGTGGGGCCAGGCCTCCACACCCCTCTCTGCGGCCAGCTGGGACAGGGGCTCAGACCTTGGCCTTGCCGCAGGATTCTATCTTTAACTGCCGGACAGCCAATTCCTCTCTATTTTGAGAGGAAAAAAATTCCACTCTGAAGTCTGGTTCAAAAAGTCCTCGCCCAGTGAGGCCCGTTCCCTGGAGGGACCGCTGGCCTTTGCCGTGCTCCCCAAGAAGAGGGGGCTGGGAGGAGCAGGCAAGTGGGGGACGGGGTGAGGGAGGAGGGGAGGCGGGGGAGGGAAGGAGGGGCCCGGGCTGAACTCAGAGGGCACCGCGGCCGGCCCGCCGCCGCCTCCTCTCTGCTCCGGCCACAACCGAGTTTTATCATCACACCGTGGTTTGGACCGTTTGGCACTTCATATAAATAGAACGAGGCAGCGTGTCCTTGTGTCTGGTTCCCATCACTCAGTCTGATGTTTATGAAATCTATCCACGTGCCGCTGCGTTCATTCATTACCACTTCTGCGTGGGCTCGGCCGTAGGAAACGCCCACCTCTACGGCTTACGGGCCGGGTCGTCTTTGGTGCGACGCCTGAATCATCTCCGCGCGCGCACTTTTGATGAACACAGGCACCCACGCGTTTCCGTGGGAAACGCGGCGTCCTCCTGTGTTCTCCCCTCGGCCGCGGGGCTGCTGCTGGTGCTCTGTAGGGGCTGCAGGCGCCCCCCAACGGCGTGGGGCTTCCCCCCAGCCTCACCAACATCTGTTTTTATTTGAACCCTTCTGGTGGGGACAGAGTGGCCTCGTTGTCGTCTCCCAGAGATTGTAAAAGGTTACTAGACATCCTTTTTTTTTAGAGCGGGTTTAGGGTCATAGAAAAGTTGAACAGCAAGTACGGAGTTCCCACCCCACCACACACAGGTGGTTTCCCTGGTTGTTAACGTCGGACGCTCTTAACGGGCACGACTGATGAACGGATATCGCCCTGTTCTTGTTAGCTGAGCCCGCACTTTACATAGGGGCTGTCTCTGACGTCCAGTTCTGCGGGTTCTGGCAAGCGCACGGTGTCACGTGTCCTCCCTGACAGCCCCCGGGAGCACCGGTCCGGCCCGGCCTCCAACCTCTCGCACCCTGACGGCGTGCTGTATCTCCCGTATCCGTCCGTAGGCTTGCCTTGCGCCGAGCGCTCCTTCGAAATGCAAATCAGACCGTGTCACTCCCCCTGCTACGAACCACCCATTCATTCATTTGTGCGTCCAACAGTATTTGTCTGGTGCCCTGTGTTTATCCGGCCTGGCGCTTCCCCAAGGTTACAAGACGGCCAAGAAGATTTGGTCCCTGCTCCCAAGAAACTCACTGGCCGGTGGGCGAAGCCGCAGGCGGATGAACGAAGCCGCCGCAGGCCGTGTCGGGTGTTGGAGAGGCAGGCTAACGTGGGGAAGGAGGGAGACCGTGTACGCAAGTGGCCAGGGCGTGAGCGGGCCTCTGGGGGGAGAATGACAAGTGCTAAAGCCCCAAGATGGCCTGGAGCTAGAGGTGCTCGAGGAGGCGACACGGGCCGGCACGGCAGCCCCGTATGGCAAGGGGGGGTGGGTCAGAGAGGTGCAAGCTTGGGGGGCTCAGGTTTGCTGTAAGTCTAGCCCTGGGGTCCTCTCCCAGGCTGTGCACTGTGCCTCACACAACACCCCAGACCGCGGTCCTCCAGGACGGCAGGGCTCCGTCCGTCTGGGCCACCGCAGCGAGCCGTGCCCGGAATGGTGCGTTCGGTGAAGAAGGCCTGTTAGAGCAGGAAGAAGGGACCCACAATTATGGGCAGGGCCTCGGGGGTGCTGCTGGTACGAACTGCCCGAGACTCACCCGCCCAGAAGCCAACACCTGGGGGCAGCGAACCCAGGGCTCAGCCCCAGGCAGGCGGCCTTGCGTGTGAGGGAGGAGATGTGCTGTTCCGGTGCCACTGCTGCGTAACGAGCGTCCCGCAACAAGTGGCCTGAAGAGCCCCCTGTCTGCCGTGCCGGCTCCCTTCAACGCAGATCCGGCCCGGGATCCCGTGGTCGGTGCAGCTCCCTGCAGGGATGGCTTTTTGAAAGGGATCCAGGACGGGGAAACTCCAGAGGGCCTGAGGCCGCCTCCTTGGGGCATCGTGGGTGTTCTTTTCTGTGACATCTCAAACGGGGCTGGTAGCTGACTCCGGCCTTCCTTGGTGGGCGGGGGGGGACTGGAAGAGAAGGGGGGCCCCAGTGATAAATCTCCCTCTCAATTTCTGACGCCCTCCTAGCCTCCCAGGTCTCTGTCCATTCTACACCCAGGATGGGAGCAGTGAGCAGGGGAGGGCTCTGGAGGGAGGCTGGGGTCTCCTTGCAAGCTTGAGTGGGGCAGGATGAATCCCAGCCCTGGCGAATGGTTTCTGGAAAGTCAGGGCTACGAGTAGCTGCTCCAGTCCCAGGTCCAAGCGCGGGCCGTGTCCTGAGCTCTGAGCCGAGAACCGCGGGCCCGTGATTCCTGCTCCTAAGGACCTGGTCCCAGGAGCTGCCCAGCCCAGCGGCAGCAGTGATCAGAGAACCCACCTTCCCTGTGTCCTTGAAGGTGGCCCCTCTTCCTCACCTTTTCCTCCCCCACCCCAGGCCTCCTGTGAGCTGAGGGGCTCCCTTCCCTGGTCTCTGTCCCAGCCCTTTGTCATGTAGATCCACTGGCCTTCACAAAGTCCTGCCAGTAGGACCCAGGACTCAGGCCTTGCTGCCCGCCTAAGAGGCTGTTCCAGGCCTACGGGGGCTGGGGTGGGACAGGGGCCTCGGTGATCATTAGTGTGAGCGATTGGTAGCACACTCGGGGGGATGACACAGGTTCCCCTAAGCCACCACCCACTGGGGCAAACCTTCGTGTTCTGCCATAGTGCGTACGTCACAGTCCGAGGGCATCTCACTGCCCGGCCTGCTGAGAGGGCAGCAGCCAGCCCGTGTCAGGGACGCTGAGCCACGGCCCTCTGGTGTGGCCTCCCTGACCTCCACGTTCCCACAAGCGGCCAGACGCCCTGCCTGCCGGGGAACCCTGCCCGTCCGTCTGCTGCCGAGCCGGGGCCTCTCCTGAAAGGGGGGGTGCTCCCTCCTGCCCAGGTCCGTGGGCCTGCTCTGCCCTCTGTCCCCACCGTGGTGGCACCGTGTGTGTCCAGGGCAAGGCTCAGCCACTCTGACTGCGTTGGGAGCTGGAATCCAGTTAAGGACAATGAGCTCCCTCCCAGGCTCAGGACTGGAAACCACAGGGCAGGGCAAAGCCTGGACTTGAGCCCCCGTTGACGTGGGGCCCATCGACGCTTCAGCGTCTGTGTCTGTGAACTGGGACTATTTCTCCCCCTGGGGCGGCCATCGTGTCAGCGCCCGGGCTGCACCTGGAGCATAGTAAGTGCTCAAAAATGATGACTCTTCGTTTGTTTGTATCTGGGGTTTTCTTCATCATCCATGACATTTGCGGCCGTCGGAGATGGTTTCCAACCTTGGGAACCATACTGAATACTTACCGAGCCGAGAAATGTCCCTCTGACCCTGACTTGCCGAGGGTCCTCGTTGGGGATGGGTGATGGCTTTTGTCAGATGCACTTTCTGTGTAGTTTGATAGGGTCACATTATCTTTCTTTTCAGCGTGTTGATGTGGCGAATCCTTTCTCTGATTTCTAAGCGTTGAACTAGCCTGGAGTACTTGGGATGAACCCCACTTGGTCGTGTATAGCATTCTTTCTATGCCTCATTTGACTTGGTTTGCTTATATTTTGCAGGGGATTTTTGCAATGTGTTCAGGAGAGGTAGCGCTTAATAGTGGTTTTTGTTTTTTGGGTTTTTTGTCTTTGTCTAGTGTTGGTATCAGGGTAACACCAGCTTCATAACATAGGTTGAAGAGCTTTTTTCCTCTTCCTCCATGTTCTAGAAGAAATTATGTAAACTTGTGCTGCTCTTTCTTTCTTTCTTTTGTATTTTATTTTATTTAAGTTTACTTATTTTGAGAGAGAGAGGGAGAGACGGAGGGGGGGAAGGACAGAGAGGGAGGGAGACACAGAATCGGAAGCAGGCTCCAGGCTCCGAGCCGTCAGCACAGAGCCCGACGCGGGGCTCGAACCCACGAACCTTGAGATCGTGACCTGAGCTGAAGTCGGCCGCTCAACCGACTGAGCCACCCAGGCGCCCCTCTTTCTTTAAATGTTTAGTAGAATTCTCCAGTAGAATCGTCAGGTCTGGGAGATGCCTGTTTTACGAGCTTTTGAACTATGGATCCAGTCTCCCTTGGTTACGACTGCTGGATTCACCTCTTCCGTCTCGGTTGAGTATTGATGCTTAGCGCTTATCGATGGTCTGCTCCTTCTGGGGTGCAGAACTCACCGGCAGTGACTCACCGCCCTCTCTTGTCCTGGCGAGGCTGCGGGAGCCGGTGACGGGCCCTGGCCGACCCGGGAGCGGAGGCTCTGCCCTGTCTCTTCCATTTTTGTCAGCTTCCCCGTCTTCCTCGCCGACCTCCGCCCCGGCCCGTGGCTGGTCTTGCGCCTCTCACTGTCCTCGTGTCCGGCTTTTTGCAGCGGGGTCCGTGGGGGCCTGGGGATGCTGTCTGGGGGGTACGCAGCGCTGTAACTCTCCCTCCGAGCACTGCCCTGTCCAGACCACGCACCGCATGTGGTGCCTTCGTCACCGCTCACACCGTGGGTTTCTGTCTTTGACCAGATGCGACGAGTTTGCACTCAGTGCTCATTTGAACCTCTTCTAGCTGCGCACACTTTCCGGAAACTGGTGGGCCCCTGCGATCGCTCCCCTGGCCCTGGGGGTCTGTTGGGTTTTCCTGGGTCTGCGTGCTCTCCGTGGCTCACGTGGGGCTGTTTCTGTTGACTTGTCTCCAGACGCACAGACTGTGTCCTCCTCGTCTCCTCTTTGTCACTCAGCCCGTCTGCTGAGTTTTTGCTTCTGTTACTACGCTTCTCAGTTCTGTCGTTTCTGTTTGGTCCTTTCATATAATTTCCATTCCTTTGCTGGGGTTTTCTATGTTTTCATTTGCTCCAGGAGGACTGGTAAGTGCTTTCCCGTAGCGTTCCCACGTGGCCACGCCGAAACCCTCACTGGAAAGTTCCGGCATCTTGTCCCTCTTGGTGTTGGTTGCAGCTACGTGTCTTCTCATCTGGGCTGTGATTCTCGGTCGTACCCTGCACGCTGTGGCGGTGTCTTTTTAAACATTTCACTGTAGCCTGCTGCTGCCCTGTCCAGGGTTATCACGCGGTCCGGGCCCATGCCGTGGCTGAACTTGATGACGTCTCAGTTTTCAGAGCGTTTGTGGCGTTATTCGGATTTCCTCGGTTTATCTGGGGCCTCTGGGGCATCCTGGGCCTTCCTGAGGTGAGGGGCTTCCCCACGCCCCGCTGTGGCTCTGGGCAGGGAGCTGCCGGGCCGGTTGTTGATGTGGGGATCCCCTTGCTGGGGCCCCCTAGTGTGTCTTCGTGGGAAGGGATCTGGCCTGAGGGGACAGGGGTCGTTCCAGGGTGGGAGCACTGGGCTCCAGCTGATGTGCTATGAACACTTTGCTTCTGGTTGGACATCAGGAGGTGCCGGGCTGTGGCCCCTGGGTCCCGTTGGCGGGGCGTGGGAAGGCACCCAGTCTATACCGCCTCTCCAGTCCTGGGGTTCCTGACCACCCTGCCCAGGTCCCATCTGGAACTCTCCTTTCGTTGCCTTTTTTATTTTCTGGGTTTGCACCTGTGCTCCGTGGAAAGGAGCTGGTGGCTCTCAGGCATCTTGTTGGGCCCAAGTCTCCCGACGTCCTTCTGGGAGTGGACCCTGTCTTCTTGGGCCCACGTCTCCCGACGTCCTTCTGGAAGAGGACCCTGGCAGGTCTCTTGGCTTTGCTTTAGCACCCTCCCCTGTCAGGGTCCCTGCGCCACCGGGCTGTTCGGAGGCAAGGTCCATGAGTGCTCAAGGCCTGAAAAGCACGGGAGGCTCGGGGGCCCCGAGAGGTGGCCTCTGATGCCATCTACCTGGTTCCTTCAAACCTTGTCCTCCTGTGACTTGCACGTCTCACGGGAAACTCCCGGGGTGGGAACCACGGCAGCTCTGAGCCGACGAGGTGGCCACAGGGTCACTCTGAGCTGGAGAGGAGTGAGGAGAGGCCTCCTGCTGCCTGGGGAAGCCTGGCCTTCATTCGGCTCGGTGGGTGGTGCAAAGAGGGGCGGGGGGGGGCAAGGAGAACTTGGAGGGTCCACATGGGGGTTGGAGGTTCCGGTGTAGTGAGTGCAGCCGGGTGCTGGGATGGGCTCTGCATGGAGCCCCCGCCTTCCTGCCTGTGCTGCCCTCCCGTGGCCCAGAGCCCCCGCCTCCCCAGGGGCTGAGGGAACCCCCTGTAGGGCTGTGGAGGTTAACACCCCACGAGCCATGTTGCTAGTGGGCCCAGGGACACGGGTGAATTCCTCTCTACCTGTCGGCAGGTGAGGCCAGGGCTCCGACGGGGCTGATAATAGGCTGTTTTCTGGGGAAGCTGTTTCTCACCCAGGAACCAGCCACCTGTCTCTCCTCCTCCCCTTGTCTTGCTGCCCTGGGGCTGTGCCCACAATAAAGCTTGTGCCTGTGGGCTCTGCCCTGAGATCTGCGTTCCAGGAAAGCCGGGTTCCTCTGACCTGCCTCGGTTTTCCTAAGGCTGGGGCGTCCTGAGAAACAGAAGCCCCCCCTCCCAGCCCCCCACCTTGCTGCCTTTGCACCATCAGATTCATGTGTTGGAGCCCTAACCTCAGTGCCTCAGAATGTGGCCTTATTTGTAAATAAGGTCATTGCAGATGTAATTAGTGAAGACAAGGTCATGCTGGAGTGGGGTGGGTCCTAGTTCAACATGACCGTGTCCTCATAAAAGGGGGATTTGGACACAGACGTGCACGCAGGGAGAGCGCAGCGTGATGAAGGACGAAGGGGTCAGGAGGAGGCGTCCACAGCCGAGGAACCCTAAGGACGGCGAAGCCTGGGGGGGTGAGGGGAGTGGCCTGGAACAGCTTCTCCCTCAGAGCCTCCGGGAGGAGCCCGGCCTCCATTGGGGACCCCCCCCCCTCCCAGAGCTGGGAGGGTGTGCATTTCTGTTGTCACAGCCACCCCAGGACATGATGTGGGCTTCTCATGTCTCGTAGACCCCAGCTCCCTGCTCTCAAGGCAGGCCTGGCACCAGAGTGCCAGGACAGGGGCCTGGGGGGCCTCTCACCGAGGGCTGAAGGGCCTTGAACTGACATCCAGTGCCTGGAAAGCCACTCGTGGCAGCTTGGTCAGAAACTCGCTCAGAGGCTGGCCTGTGGGGCACATCCCCACCCAACACCTCCCGCGGGTCCCAAGACGCTGTGACTTACACCGAGGACGGCGTCTCACCCACGCTTTCTGACGATGCTTGTTTTCTGTGCAGCATCCATGACCCAGGCTGCCAGCCAGCAGGGAGGTGCCACCCGCAAGGCTTGGGGCTCCTGCAGGGTCGCCGGCCTGGCCTCCACTTCCTCTGCCCTCGGCAGTAGCCGGGGCAGCGTGGGACCCACGCGCCCTCCCCCCACGTGGTGGCCGGGGAGGAGGCTGCATCTCCTGGAGCCCAGGCCCCCGCCCAAGTCTTCACTTTGCCAGGAACTAGAGCCAGGTCTTGGGTGGGTCACTTTCCCTCAACTTCACAGACCAGGAAAGTCAAGTTCAAAGGGTACCGCTCCAAGCCCTGGGGCTGCGGCCAGAGTGATGACCGCCTTTGGGCACCTCCTCTTCAAGGGGTGGCTGTTACCACGTGACAGATTAGGGACCGGCTCAGAGGTGCCAGCACAGGACAGGGCAGGTGACGGCAGGGACATGAGCAGAACCAAGCAAGAAACATCTGTGGCACGAGTCCGCCCATGCAGAGGTCCTGTGGGCCCCCTTGGGGCCCCTCCCGGCCCCGGCCCGGTGTCCCTGCACCTGAGGGAGCGCAGGGACGGTGGGCCTCATCACCTGTGCTGTCTGGTGGGCTTCCAGGAGGCGGAGTCTCCCCTGAGGCCCAGTTTGTAGTGTCCAGAGGCTGGGCTGGGGGCGCAGACTGGGGCAGCGGCCTCGGTCAGTGGAACCAGAGCCTGCCTGAGGCTTCATTACAAATGGGCGTTCTCCCCGTGGCCAAGGCCCCACGGGCGGCCCACGCGGAGACCTTGGGGAAGGGGCCTGCGTGGCCGGGGTCGGGGACTCGCACGGGGGGCTGGCCAAGGGCTTGCTGTTTCAGAAGTGGACATCCGCCTCAGGCTTGGGGTCCTGGTGGAGGGAAGGGTGGCCCGAGGCCTGGACTGGTGGGGAGGTAGGGGGCTTCTGTCTCCCGGCCGTGCCATTTCAGGATGGGTGTGGGGACCTCACAGAGGCCTCGCAGGGGCCGCGTGGGACCCCGGAGTCGCTCTTCTTGTCCCCACAAAGCATGTTGGTGTCTTACCCTGGTGCATTCTTATGGATTTCTTGACTGGAAAATAAACGGTCGTAATGACGGTAATTTGTGCTGTTTATTACCTCTTCCGTTCCAGGCAGTGTGCACGCCCTTGCTAATTTTACCTGATGAATTTACGAGGTGATGTTGTTATCCACCCATTTCGCAGATGAAAAACTGAGGCTCAGAGAAGGTGAGTCACTGGCCCCACATCTCAGACCCAGTGCGTCTTTGACTCTGAGAAGAGCTGTTAGTGGTCTGCTGAACGCGGCCTGCACTGGGTGCCCTTGTGGTGGGAGAGGGGCCGGGAGCCTTCCTCTGACTGTGATGAGCCCCTCCCCGGACCCCCTTTTCCTCTGCCTCTGCTGGAGGTGGAGGCCGAACCCCACCCCCTGGCCCACGTGGACCGAAGGCCGCACGCCCACGATCCCCGCGGAGCCGGGACATCGGAGGAGGCCCGGTCGGTCCACTCTGGCCCCTTCGGGACTGCTCTCGGCCTCACTCTCCTTATCCAGGCCGACCGTGGTGCTGGGTCAGAGATGGCCCCCAGCCCCTCCTGTGACGGGGGGGGGGGGACCCGACTTGGAGCCCCACCGGCTTCATCTCTGCACAGGCAAGGGCCTCCTCCCTTGTCCTGGCCCTTCCCTGCCCCCAGAAAGCCTGAGAGACCATCCTGGTCAGGCCATCTGTTTCCTGCCCCTTCGGGAAGGCCGTCCCGCCCAGGCCTTGGCAGCAGAAATCCCGCATCTCCTGTCCCCACGCCCCTCCGTGCCCGGGGTCCTGGCCCTGGGACGGCTGGCTTAGTGCGACCACGGCCCGGCTGCCTGTTGGGCTCCCGCAGCCCCTCCGGCGGGGCCTCCGCCCTTTTGGCGTCCGTCTCCTGCCCCTGCCCTCCTGGCCCATTGTCTTTCCCCAGAAGCAGGGTGTGGGGCAGTCCGGGAGCCCGGGACCATTCCTTTTCCTGCTGTGGAGCCAGTGACGATGATGTCCCACACCCCGCCCCTGTGCACAGGGGCCACGAGCTTTCCCTGTCCGGGGGTCTCAGCCCCTACTCGGAGGACGGGCCCCATGCAGAGCTTCCCTCAGACGCAGGCCTCGTGCCCCCAGCCCGGAAGTGGCTCCTCTTGGGCCACATTCCGAACATCGGTTTGCAAGGACTTGCCCTTCAGAGGTGAAACGCCCTCACCTGGGCTAAGCTCCAGATTCAGAGCCCCTCTCGGGGCAAAGCCAGGGAACCTCTCGGTGCTACCTGAAGATTCTGCACGGACGCTGCCAGCCTCCGGCCCGGCTCCTGCTCTGGACACAGCGGGCTTGGATCTGTAAGCTGTGTGGTTCTGTTCTCCTCGGGAGGCCGCGTTCCTGCATTCATCCTGCAGACACCTACTGGGACGTGGACCTGCTCGGCCCGGGAACAGACGGGGGCAGTGCCCGAACCCACAATGCGCCTGGGCCCGCGGGCATCTGATCCCAGCCCAACACACAACCAGCGCGGAAATGGGGACGCAGGTTGCTTGAGGCCGTGTCTGCTGGGCTGAGTGAAGGGAGCGCAGACGTGAACGAGGCCACGGTGGCCGGGGTGGGGGCGCGTGGCCACGGGCTGGGTCAGCACAGGCCAACAGAGCTGCTTGTGATGATGGATGTCGCACATCCACGCTGTGACCCGAGAGCCCGGGAAACCGGCTTTCTAGTTGCCCTGATTTGTAATTACCTTAAATTTCACTAGGATCGCACGGCCAGCCGCTGTTGTGTTGGGCAGCGCCGTCCTAGGCAGGGATGGCCATGTGCCTGTCCCCTGGGGCTGGAGGCCGCTCACGTGTCTGAGAAGCCAGAGGAGGACAGTCAGAGGCACAGCGGGCAGCGAGGTGCAAGAGGGTGGTTCTTTTTGATTCTAGATGACGCGTTTCCGGTTTTTTTCAGCCCCGGGAGCTGCGGGTCAGTTGTAGTATGCAATCCCGAGTGAGGACGAGAGTTGCCCAGCCGACCCTGGGCTCGCACCCTTGCTCCCCTTAGCGGAGGACGTCAGGGGGAAGCTACGAAGGGGCAGCTGCTCCTGATGTCCCAGAAGGCAGGTGCATCAGCGAGGCTCCCAGAGAAACAAACCACTAGGTTCCTGCGAAGCCCTCCCGCTCCGTCCAGACTTCCTGACTCCGTCCACTGATCCCAGTTCACCTCATCCAGAAACATCCTCACGGACACGCCCAGAGCGATGCTTGACCCGATGTCTGGGCCTCCTACGGCCAGTCAAGTTGACACACGGAATTACCCATCATAGCAGGTGCCTCGTCCTGCCCTAAACATGCGCCTCGTCCTGCCCTAAACATGCGCAGGATGCCGTGGGTGTGAGTCAAGGAGCCGTCTCTGTCCGCAGCCCCCGCGACCCAGGCCCTGGGTTTCAGCTCTGCAACTCCGCTTTGGCCGTGCCTGATCCAGGAGAGACAACCGACCGGAGACGCCACGTTCAGAGGCTACCTGGAGCCCTGTGGCCAGTGCAACCAGGCTTCCAGCAATGAGCCGGACAATCGGAACTTCTCTCTGTCACGGGGCTGGGACTCAGGAACTTGAAGAATCACTAGTGAGTAGAGTCGGTGTAAGGTCAGGGCCTCACTTAAGGCTGACACACAAGGGAGCAGAAGCCAAGGCTGGAGGGAGCTGGGTGTGCAGACCGAGGCGGGGGGTCTGAGAGGCCTGGAGGCCCCTCAAGTGAGGGGTGCTGCTCTCAGCCGCTTCCAGATGCTATCCTCCAGCATCAGCACTGACCTGACCTTAGACTTCCCTTTTCCCATGATAATGACAGCCAGTGTGAGCCGACACAGAGCCCGGCATGGAGGGGACACAGAGCGAAACAAAGGTTGGCTAGGGTCAGTGCTGGGGGGCGGGTAGGACCAGACCCACAGAGGCCAGTCACAGGGTGCCCTTGGCCAGGCTGGAAGACACTGACCTGACTTATGTCCACCCTCCCCACCGTGGACCCCTCTTCTGCAGCCTGGCCTGTCTGTACCATAGCCTCGTCTCTCCAGGGAGGAGGGCACCACCGACCATCTCTGTTTGCCACAGAATTAAGAGGATGAGGACCGTTTTTGCCAGGGCTGTCTCCAGTATTGGGTGAGTACTTGTGTTGTAATTATTAGCAGCAGAAAATGCTGTGCTCGACCCCCCAAATCATCCTGCCTTCTACTTCTCGTGTTGAAACTCCCCTGGTGCCTTGCATGGAGATGGACAAAATGTAGGCGCACAGAAAATACTCCTGGATGGACTGCAAGTTTCCAGTTGCGTTTGTCTCCACATTTTCTAAAGTTTGCCACACTACCGAGTTATCTATCGTTCCATCCATCCCTCCATCCACTCACCCACTCACCCACTCATCCATCCGTCCATCCGTCCATCCGTCCATCCGTCCATCCATCCGTCCACCCACCCATCCACCCACCCATCCATTTATATGGCCCTAGGAAGCACCTAAGTCTACTATTGCTGATGAGATGATCCTTATAACAGGCTATTGACCCATTGCTCAGGCAAGGAAGCTGAGGCTCAGAAAGGGGAAGGGATTTGACAATGTTTACACAGGTCTTCACAGGCTCTATGCACCGTCCACTCTTGCTGGCAGAGTTGGCACCAACCCCATCTCCTTCCGCTGTTTCCTTGTTGCCTGGGGCCGGACCTTGTGTCCCAGGCCCTCCAAGCAGAAGACGTGTCCCTCCGTTCCCACACCTCAAGCACCGGGCTGGCACAGAGCAGACATGACACTAGAAGGACCCCTTCTCCCGTGCCCCCCCTCCCCCAACCTGCAGCGGTGAGACGGCGGAGAGCAGATGTGGAGCCAGGGATTCCCGGGACGCGTCAGGAGGGGCGGGGGGGGGGGTGCTGTGAGTGGGAGGGGGTGGCAGAGGCCGCTGTGGCTGGCGTGTCCCAACCTGGGCCGTACAGCCGCCCTCAAGTCCAACAAGCGGCCGCCTGCCTGCAGCCCTCCTTCCTTCCTTCGGGATGCCTGAGCCCAGCCCACAGGGCCCCTCCCCACGCCTCCCTGCCCCGAAGCTGCCGCCCACCTGCCTCTCTTGCCTTTCCTTTCCAGCTGGAGAAGAAGAAAACTTCCTTCTCGAGAAGCCGACAGCCACCGGCCAGGGCAGAGCCTGCCTGCCAGCAGCCTGCAGGGCACCCCCCCCGCCCCATGCCTGAGGGCTTTCTAGACCCTGCAGCTCCTCTTTGGGGGCTGTCTGCCCCCCAGCCTCTGGGGTCCCCGTCGCCCTCTGCAAATTGTGCTTCGCCTCCTACCACTTGTGACTCCCCGTTCCCTCCCCCGGGTCTGTGCTCCACGGTCCCCATGCCCGCGGGCCACCCTTCCCTCTGCCCAGTGAGCTCCTCACCACCCTGCCAGGCTCCTGCGGAGACGTTCGGACTCACATCAGCAGGCAGCGCGGAGCAGGGGGAGGGTGTGGGCCCAGGAGAGGGAGGCGATAGGAGTCAGAACCACCCCTGCTGGCCCCTCACGTGATGACTCTTGGGGGGTGCTGGTCTGCCCCCTCCCTGTCGGGCCCCCACACCAGAGAGACCACCTCTGCTCTCCCCCCGGGCTGGGCCCACCCAGAGTTCCAAGGCCCGGGACCTGCTCCTCGCACGGCCTCTGGCTCTCGGCTCGGCCGCAGTTTTTCCACGGCCCCGGCAGCGAGTCATGCCATTGGGCGCCGAAAGCCTCCATGACTTCAAGTGAAGGTTCACATCTTAGCCCGAGACGTCCCATTAGCTTTACGTACTTTTCAGGGGTTGCTTGCCCTGGTGCCTCCCTCGTGTCCTACTGGGCTGTCCTCGTTTTCTCCATCTGTAAAACAGGCAAGTGCTGATGCCCCCCGCCAGGCTCCGTGCAGGGCCCACTTCGAGGACTCGCCCCGGCCTGGTCTCACGTACCTCGGGGTTATCGCTCTCTGAGCTCTGACCTCACCAGTCAGAGGGCTGGAACCCACCACCTTCAAACGGAAACGGACCTTGGGGTTTGGACACTCAGGGCCAGTGCAGTCGAGGGCCCCCCTAGGGTCACCCAGCTGCCGGGCAGAGGGACGGCACAATCAAGCTTCCCGCTGGAGGCCGTTCGGTGAGAGCTGGGCTGCTCTCCCAGGCCTCCGGGAGACGACTTTTGGGAGGGCAGCATCTGTTAGCGCAGACTCCGGTGGGGTCCGTCTGCGGGATCCCTGTCCCTATGGCCCTCCCTGTGGGCCTCCCTGTAAGCTCCGTACCCCTGGGCTTGCCCTGCAGCCGTACCCCAGTCTCTTCCAGCCGGAGGGAGCCAGGAGGGGCGGCCGTGGGCCCGTCTGATGATGAGCTGTATGGAGGGCGGGCTTGGTGAGTCAAGCGGCAGGGTCCCCACACCCTTCCCACGCACCCTATTTACTCACCCATCACTTGTGCGCTCCAGCAGGCATAAGGCAGACGGTCCTTGTCTCCCTGAAGTGAACATCTCTGGTCGGCGTGACGAATCTGGAGGCCAGGCGAGACTGTCACTGCAGCTGAATCCGTGTGTCCGCCTCCCTGTCCTGTCCGTGCCCCAGCCCCATCACTGTACATCCAGGGCCCCCCCACAGCGAAGGCTCGGTCCCCACCTGCCCCTCCGGCCAGCCTTAGCATGTGGGGGTCGGGGCTAAAACAGAAGCCTGAAGCCCGAGTCAGGGTCATTTGTTTCCATGCCCTCCTTGTGCAGCAGAGCACGAGTCCCACAGCAGAACCGTGTCTCTTTGTGCCCGTGGGTCCTCAGCAGCTGGTGCAGACGTCCTTTGAGGCAGGTGTGGACGAGTGAATGAATGAGTGTGTGAATGAGTGAATGATCAAGAGACCTGAGATCCTTCTGGTCTCAAGTGGCCAGCAAAGCATCGTCAAACAGCCCAACGTGAGAGCGGGTGGGACGTTGCAGGAACCGTACAGATTCAGCGGAAATGTGAGTGTGAGGGAGCCGTGACCTGAAGGGAGACTCGGAACAGAGTCCTGGCTTCCTGAGACGGGAGGGTCATCGTGGAGGCCCCGGAGCTGCCCCATCCCAGGAGGAGGCAGCGCCCCTGAGCGAGCAGCCCGGAGCCAGGCCTTCGTTGGAGAAAGAAGGTGCTCCGGGCCCGAGACCCCAGCAGAGGTGCCCCGGGAAAGTGTCCCATTCCCGCGTCCGCTGTCTCGCTCGTGCCACCGTTCCTGCATCTGGCATCCACCCGTCACAGAGCCCAGGGCCCTCAAGCGTCAGGAGAACCCGGCTGGAACTATTTCTTGGTATATATAGGTCTTGGAAAGTATATTCACAATTGCTGCGCTTGGGGACACAAGCAGAGTGCTTCCTCGGGAGCTGAAGGTGAGACGCACCTCAGCCACGAAGACGCAGCGAGGGGGGCAGCCGGGCGGCCCAGGAATTTGACCTCCTCCTTCCCCCGGACATGCCCTGGCTGCCGCCGCAGGTGACATCGGGGCCTCTCTGGCCCCCGTGTCCAGGCTTGCCTGCACGCACAGTTGCAGAGTCTGGGGAAACGGTGTTGTGGGGGACAGAGGCCCCCGGGGTCTGAGGCCCGGACAGGCCAACGGAGATTTCACGGTGCCAAATGCAGATCAAAGACGCGGGCAAGCCCACGAGGTTGCGGTCCCCACAACAAAGCCTGGCGGGGACGCCTCAGCTGGAGGCACAGGGCTCGCGGCCGTGGCTGTCCTGCCGCAGGACCGCTGGTCACCCATGAGGCGGCAGATTAGGAATTTCCTCTTCTGTTTTTACTGCAAAGTTTGCCCTGGCAAAGGGTGTTTGCTTTGGGAACGTTTTCTCCCCTTTGAGCCTCTTGGCTGCACGTGAGAGGGTGGTCGGGCCGGGGTGGGACGTTCACAGCCCTTGGAGATGCTGCTACGGGATCAAAGCTGCATCGTCGCCCGTTTTTATTATTTGGGTGAACCGTGGCAGAGCTGGTGGGGGCGGGGCGCTGGTCTGCTGAGCTGAGGACAGCTTCCAGGAGAAGTAGCATTGGTGGTCTCTCTGGGCCCCCCGCCAAGCCCCCGGCCGAGGAGGAACCGGAGGCAGGTTGGGAGAGGGCCGCCAAGAAGAGAGGCGGATGAACCTGCACCCACGGGCCTGTGAGTCTCGGGGCTGGGTTGGGCCGACAGGCGGGCCCAGCTGTCCCCTCGTGTCCCTAGCGACAGCTCAGGGCTCATTTCTGGCAGAACCACCCCAGGGGCCACCTGCTCCCAGGCCCGGCCCAAGAGATGGTTCAGCTCATTTGCCTGGTCGGCAAGGGTCTCGTGGGCGGGCCCCTCCCTCACCGACCTCAGGGCCTCCCAGCCTCTGTGGCCCGGCTGGGGTCTTCCGAAAAGGACGAGCGGGGGTCGCCGGCCACGTCCCCAGATCCACCTCCCTCCTGGTGCGTGGGCAAGGGTGCAGATAAGTGGGCTTCTCCCACCAACATGGGGCTGGGTTGGTTCCACCATCCCGGAGGGCCGTGCCTGTCCACCCTCATGGTGTCTGTGGGTATTTCGGCACCCTAAGTGTGTGCCACACCCCAAGTGTGCCAGGCAATCGCTCTTCCGGTGACGGTGAGAAATACGACACAGACTAACAGCTCACCGACAGGGGGCTAAGCAGGTCGTGGTAAAGGAAGGAGCACCACACGGAACAGAACCTTCATCGCATCGGCTCATTTGTGCAAAGCCCGCACTTTGCGGTGCGTGTGATCGCACCGCACGGAGGGTCGGTGCCTGACACGCGTCCCCCGTCGCATCACGCGCCAGTGATAGTCTGGCTATCAAATCCCAGGGGACGTGATTTCCTTCAAAATTCTGGATACTTCATTTGACTTGCAGCGCCCCACCCCCCCACCGTGTTGTGGGAAAGCCCGAAGCCGCTTCCTTAGCCCTCCTGTGACAGGACTGGGTCCCAGGCCGTCTTTTCCCAGCTCTGGGTCCAGCTGTGACCGCTGCCCTGGGGCATCCTGCTGTCCCCGGCCAGCAGGCCTGGAAGTTTCTGAATTGTTTCTTCAACGATTTCCTTCCCTCCGTGTTCTCTATTCCCTTTTTAAAAGTCCTATTAGGGTGTTGAGCCACCAACCTGGTCACCCACAGGTTAAAAACTCTCTTTTCTCTAGTTTTCTGTCACTTTGTCCTTTGGCTTTGCTTTCTGGAAGATTTCTTCAACCTCGTTGTGCAGATTTTTTTTTTTTTTTTTTTTTTTAGTAGGCTTCATGCCCAGCGTGGAGCCCAACCTGGGGTTTGAACTCATGACCCTGAGATCAATGCCTGAGCTGAGATCAAGAGTCAGACACTTAACCGACTGAGCCACCAGGCGTCCCCTGATCTGGTTTACTATTGAATTTTTTATTTCTAAGAGCTTGTCTTTGTTCTCTGGGCTTCCTTCAAAGAGCCCAGTGCTGTGTTTCAGCTCCGACCCCGCTGCTGGGTGCACGGAGGGTATCTGTGCTGCCCTCTCCTTTGATGAGCGTCTCCCCCACCCCACACCCTGGTCTCGCCCGGCAGGCGGGTTCTCTCTGTGTCTGTTTGGGTCTGTGTTTCACACAACCTGTTTCCTGCTGCAGCTGGGTGACTGTGCTGCGAGCTCCGTGGGTTGATCGGGCCAGGCCATTTCACCAGGAAACCCTCAGGCCGCATCCTCCCTTGGGGTCAGTTTTCCGGAAGACTCCCCCCTCACACACCCACCCGC
This sequence comes from Lynx rufus, assembly GCF_022079265.1. Lineage (NCBI taxonomy): Eukaryota > Metazoa > Chordata > Mammalia > Carnivora > Felidae > Lynx > Lynx rufus. The sequence continues at coordinate 239,869 of NW_025814842.1, read as the reverse complement.
AGAATCTCCCCTTCGTCCTGAGGGCTCCTGGCATCCCAGACCGGGGGTCTCTGAGTAAACCCCCCGAATCCTGCTGGGTCGGTGGGGGGCAGCCATGGGGATGCAGAGTAGGGGGTGCTCACGGAGGGTCCCTCCACCTGCTCTCCTGCCCTCGTCACCCCCATGGCTCCAGACGCCTGGTGCCACCACCCCTGGCTCCCCCTGGGTCCTTCATGCAGCCTCCCCCCAGTGTCAGCCCCCCATTTCCACCTTCCTCTGGGCTGTGGCCCCAGCCAGCCATGGGCTCCCTGCAGAAATTCCCCCAAAACTCCATTTTGGTCCTGGGACAAATGTCCATCTCCCCCCGCCCCCCCCCACCCGTGTGTGTGTGTGTGTGTGTGTGTGTGTATGTGTGTGTGTGTGTGTGTGTGTGAGAGAGAGAGAGAGAGAGAGAGAGGAGGGGGCTCTGCCCCCCTCCCCCCCGTGTGTGTGAATGTGGGTGACAAAGGGAGAAGCCACAGTTTGTGTCCTGCCCCTGCTTCCTCCCTGGAACCAACATTCCTTTTCAAAACGTTTTCTCGAAAACAAAGAGTCTATTTATGACATGTTCCATTAAAGGGGGGGTGGGCTTGGTGTCCAGGTGGGCCTGGGCTGCATCCAGGGCCAGCAGCTTTATAACCTGGGTGACCTTGGCCACCCCTTTGCCTCTCGGAACCCTGTCTCCTTATCTGTTTAATGGGAGCAGAATTCCCACCTGGCAGGGCTATTGTGGGGCACAGAAGAGATAATGCGCCATAAAGTGCCCGCCGAGGGCTTGGTGCGCAGCTGGCGCGGCCGTGAGAGCCGGCTTTGTGTCCTTGTTTGTGTAGGTGTCTTATCTCCCTCTGGCCGAGCGAGGCCGGCCGCTGGGCTCACCTCGCCACCAGCCCGCAGGGCCACGGACGCCGCCGACTGGGGCGCAGGGTTTCTGCTCCGGGGACTGGCACGCGGGTGCGGGCTGGGTCCCCAGGAATGCGATCAATCTCCCGGCCCCAGGGCTGATCTCCCACCGCTGATAGGCCACCTGCAGCCTGGAGAGGCCACCCCAGGGGCTGGGCTGTCAGCACCAGTGGGGGCCGCCTGTCCCCGCAAGACCAGACATGTGCCCCGAGCCGCATCCGGGATTCGGCAAGAGCGGCTTCCTTGCGGCTGCAGCCCGTGTCTCCTCTTGTCCAGGAATGTCCTGCCGTCCTCCCTCCCGCCCAAGCCGCCTGCTCCCAGGCCCCTCTGCCATTCGAGTCCCCACTTAAGGCTCCACAGGTTTGGGCCAATGACACGTTTCCGGCCCACAGACCCGAGCGTCTGGAGGAGAACTGGGTGTCGCCAAACGGTGGGGGTGGATTTGGGGGACTCTTCCTTGGGGTCCTCCCTGGGGGGGGCGTGAATCTGGGTTCAGGGTTTGTAGGGGGAGCAGTGCCTGTGGATTCAGAAATTGTGTCCCAACTGAATAAAACAACCTGTCACTTAGCTGCCGGGTGGAATTCAGGACATTTGTCCCAGGACCAAAATGGAGTTTTGGGGGGAGTTTCTGTGGGGAGCCGCAGGTTTGGGCCACGTGCTTGGACCCCAGGGGGAGGCTGCCAGTTGTGGTGACCGTGTGGGTCACCACATGCCTGCAGCTGAGACACAGATCCGTCCTTTTCCTCCCACCCCCTTGGTGGTGTCGAGTGCCAGCTGGTGGACCGGACCGAGGTCTGGAAGGCACACGGCGAAATGGGACCCCTACGGGGCCCGTGCTCAAACCGGGTGCCCATAGAACACTCTGTGGGACCCTAGGGGCACTTCCCAGACACCAGGGTTCTGATTCAGCAGACCCGGCTGGGCCTCAGGTCCCCGCTCTTGTGACGGCTTGGCGGGCTTTAGGCCAAGCCGGAGAGACCCCACTCTGAGCCCTGAGGCCACGGGACACGTAGCCTCTCCGGATGGGGCGCGTGCTCCCCCCGTGACCTTCCCTCTGCAGCAGGCGGGGCCTTCTCAGCCCTAGTTCAGATTCGTGGCGCCTACCCCATGCCTCGGGCAGCCCCCCCCCTCGCTGGGCTTCTGTTCCCCGGCCTGGTCAGTTTGTCAGTTTGCAAAGCAGCCTTTCCCCTGAGGCCCGTGGTGTGCCTAACAACCATCCCACAGAGGCTGTCTCGTGTCTGCGGGCTGTGGGACCTGCCCGGGGAGGCTGGTGAACTGGGACTGATTTTACCCTCACAAGACCCTCGGCCCCTCAGGGAGCTCATCTGGGGAGCAAAGCTGACCAGCGAGGAGGTCGGCACCCTCTGGGCAGGCCGGGGCTGGGTTCAGCTGGGGAGGGACTGGCTGTTCGGTCCCCTCCCTGCCACCATCTGAGAGTCTCACTGAGGGTGCGGGGATGGTGGCAGCCGGTGAGACTCCCTCTGCCCGTCTGCCAGAGCACAGCCGGGCTCCGGGGCTGGTCCGGGGCTCCCCCTCCCTGCGGGCATCAGGGCCGCTCAGCCCGTGGACCAGTACCCAGAGCTTCCGGCCTTTGCCCCCCGCACACGCTCTCCCTCTGGGCCTTTCCTGCCCCCGCCTGTGCGGCGTCCCCACCCTCCCCTCTCGGCCTGAACCCTTTCCTCCTGCCCCGAGGCCCTTCTGGTTCATGGGTGAGAGTCCCTGTCAGGTCTCATCTCGGGAAGGCAACGCTGTCCCTGGGCCCACGGCAGCAGCAGCCCCGGAACCCACGAGGAATGTGAATTTCTAGGCTTTAACAAGCCCGAAGGCGATTGTGATGCTCGGGGTGAGACCCGCTCCCCACCGTGGCAGGCTGGGCTGGGGCCGGCAACTCAGGAAAACGCCGGGATGGCTGCGGCCTGATCTCGGCAGCCAGGTCGGGCCGGCCACGGCCACGGATGCTGAGTCTGCTCGGCCGGTGGGCAGGAGAGCACCGCACATCTTCGCGTGTGAAGATTCAGATAAACATTTATCTAAAAGGAAATTCGAAGCTTTTGTGTGCCAAACACCCGTGGCCAAGGTAAAAGGCTGATTACATGGGCATGCGATTCGCAACAACTACAGTGAGGGGTTAACATTTCAATTAGGTGACGACACAGGTGATTGAATGATGAAAAGTGCCGAGATCCCCCCGAGTGGAGTGTCAGAGGTCAGGAACGGGCCTTTCGCCAAGAGAAGGAGCCGAGGACGGGCAAAGGCTGGTGGAAAAAATACATACGGCGGCGGTCGAGTGCTTGGAGCGATGACAAAAGGGAGGAGGATATTTGCTGGGGAAGCATCAGACTGGTGAAATGATTCCCTTGTGTGGCTTCTTTTTTTGTTTTAATTTTTTTTTTAACGTTTATTTATTTTTGAGACAGAGAGAGACACAGAGCATGAACGGGGGAGGGTCAGAGAGAGGGAGACGCAGAATCCGAGGCAGGCTCCAGGCTCTGAGCTGTCAGCACAGAGCCCGACGCGGGGCTCGAACTCACGGACCGCGAGATCACGACCTGAGCCGAAGTCGGCCGCTCAACCGACTGAGCCACCCAGGCGCCCCTCCCTTGTGTGACTTCTAATAAAACTTCTTTTTCCTTATTCTGCACTGATCCAGCATGTATCGGTTTGTTGAAAATAAGAATAGTAACAACGTGTTCAGTTATGTGTGCTCACGCACGTATCCTACACGCGTGTCTTCTGTGTGTGTCTTACGTGTATGTGCCACGTATGAGAGGACGGAATGGTAGCTGTAAGACAGGAACCGGTGGAGAAAGCAGGGTCGCCTGTTACCATGGGGCCCCCGCACCCAGCCTGTGGGGCAGGGTGGGGATATTTGAAGGTGAACTTGCATTAGCAGTGAACGTATGTTGCAAACTCTGGGGCAACCGATAAAAATAATAAAAAAGAGGGGCGCCTGGGTGGCTCAGTCGGTTAAGCGTCCGACTTCGGCTCAGGTCACGAGCTCACCGTCCGTGAGTTCGAGCCCCGCGTCAGGCTCTGTGCTGACAGCTCAGAGCCTGGAGCCCGTTTCAGATTCTGTGTCTCCCTCTCTCTCTGCCCCTCCCCTGTTCACACTCTGTCTCCCTCTGTCCCAAAAATGAATAAACGTTAAAAAAAATAAACAAATAAAAAAGAAGTATAAGCTACGAAATGCTTATACTTACAAGATTTATAAATATTATATACTTATAACGAAACCATGTAAAATGCCCAGTTAAAACCGCAAAACGGAGAAAAGGGGTGGAAGACAAAGCCAGGAACAGAGGACAAGGGTGACAAACCGAAAACCACCGAATCTGGTGGCTATTAGCCCATCTGTGTACCAGCCACCGCTTGGGACGTCAGCGGTCCACGGGCTCCGGCGAAAGAAAGATCGTCAGAGTGGATCTGAAGACAAGACCAGCCGGTGCGGTCCGCACGGAGCCCACCCCAAACGTAAAGACACGTACACGTGAGAAGTGGAGAAAACAGTCGCGCCCATCCCAGTGGGGAGGAAGGAGCTTCTCCGGCAGCGAGCGTCATCGTGGCTGGAGTGGGCGTCACGCGAGGGAGGCGGGGCTCCCGAGCAGACAGGATTCCTAATGCTGAGCGGGAGGCACGGGTGGGGAGGATGGGTTTTCGGCAGATGGCCCTGGGACGGTTGGGTATCCACACACAAGAAGTGAGACGTGTGCCTCTGGTTCACACGACTGTGACACACACACACACACACACACACACACACACACACACCTGGGCAGATTGAACGCTACCATGTCGAGACTATAGCAGTTTTAGGACAGAATACGGGGGACATCTTCATAATTGGTGCCCTGTACAGACTTCTTCAACAATTCACAGAATAATCGTCATAAAGGCAAAGATTGATACAAATTAAGATTAAGAAATTCTGTTTCATAAAAAGGCACCATAAAAGGAGACAAGGGACAAACCTTGAGGTAGGAGGAGGTCTGCCCTACCCACGCCGAAAAACGGAAGGTCCAGCACATGAAAAACAAACTTTAAAAAGGCATCAAGGGGACAAAGCACCAAACTAAATATGGGCCAGTGATTTCACCAAAGAGGAAGCCCAGATAGGATCAAACCTCATTAGTAACCAGGAAAAGCCAGTGAGAATCACAATGAGAGACCGTTACTCATCCAGCAGGTTGGCAAAAGTTTAAAAAGTCTGACCATACCAAGGGCTGGCGAGGCCACAGGACCCTCACGCCTCCGGGTTGGGGCCCTTGGCGCCGGTGTCGGGGAAGGCTCCCCGCTCAGCTGTCTGTCTCGGGGGACGTCTTGTGCGGTGGACTTGGGGGCTTTGTGGGAATGTTCGAGGCAGTGTGATTTACAGAGCAGAAAGCTGGACGCGACCCAGACGTGCACCCCCAGCGGCGGGAAGGACGTGTGCGAATTCACACGGCGCGGTCACCCCCGGCAGCAGGAAGGCTCTCTCAGCGGAGGGGAGGGGCCGGCCACACACCGTGGGAAGCGTGACCTTGTTTGTTAGACTGACTAGTGCATGATCAAACTGTATAGGAAGCAAGGCAGTGACCTCACGCGACTCAGGGCAGAGAGCGAGAGGGGAGAGAATTAAACTTCGAGACGCAGTGGAATAGGTTCTCCTCGGGGCTGGGATCAGGCTGCCACCTTCTTGTTCCCCTGTGCCCCACCCCCCCCAGGCGGGTGCACCTGCTTCCGGTGCTGGCCGTGGCCAACAGCAGCCGGAGCCCTGTCTCCGAAGGTCAAACGTCCCGCATCCCTCCCTTCCTCCCCCGAGAGCGTTTTCCATTGACTTTGGCTGCTGCACACACAGGCCAGCCGCCCACCTCAGATCCCGTTCGCAAGTGGTCAGGGTCTGAGTAAATACGTCGCCGGAGGAGCTGGGGTGCCCGGCTGGGCCCTGCAGAGTAAGCAAACCCTCCAGGAAGTGGCCTGGCCACCCCGAGTGCCCACACCCGTCCCGGGCACCTCCCCGGGGCCTCTGGGGAAGGAGGAGCACCCCCTGCCCGGGGTCTTGGGCTCTGCTGGCCGCCCCGTGTCTGCAGGGCACCCTCCGGTCCCGGACCAAGACCCGGAAACCTGTGCGTGGCTAGCCAGGGGTCTCAGGGGCGGGGGCAGCCTGGGGTCAGCTGCGTGTGCAGATGCTTTCTGACGTTCTACCCGTGAGATCAAAGTGTTTGTTTAATTTTCAGAGAAGAAATAGCTTCCAAGCATCTTTGAGAAGACAGTGCTTTGGAAGGAGGTGGTCCGGCGCTGGGCTACCGGGCAGGCTCGGCAGATCCCACGGTCTCCTGGGCTTCGGTTTCCCCCGACTCTGTCCCTGAGCCCCTCTGAGGCCGAGAGCCTCTGACACCGGCCCCTGCCGTTCACCCTCTCTCTCCCCCACAGGTGGGGCAGGTTGGGATCGACGGTCCAGATGGTAGGTGCAACACAGGACCTCGTAGGCCCCTTGGGATGTGGTTGGAGGCCGACACCCGAGTTTCCCCTTCCATAAACACACAGGCTTACCGGGAGGGGTGTGCCACCATGAGGGGAGCCGCCTCAGGAGCAGAAACGTTGAAGAACCCAGGGCCCAGGGCTGGGCCGGGCCTGACCTCTTTTTTTTTTTTTTAATTTTTTAAAATATTTATTTTTGAGAGCGAGAGAGAGAGAGAGAGAGAGACAGAGCATGAGCGGGGAGGAGCAGAGAGAGAGAGAGGGAGACACAGAATCCGAACAGGCTCCAGGCTCCGAGCTGTCAGCACAGAGCCCGACGCGGGGCTCGAACTCACAGACCGTGAGATCGTGACCTGAGCCAAAGCCGGACGCTCAACCGACTGAGCCACCCAGGCGCCCCCGGGCCTGACCTCTTGGTGCCCAGGGCTGGCATCTGGAGATGGGCTCCCAACGGTCAGGGTTCAGAAGGAAAGGACCCTGTCTCCTCTCAGAGCCTGCTATGGACAGAATTATGTGTCCCCCGGTTCACGGGCTGCAGCCATACCCCCAGCGTGACTGCGTTTGGGGATGGGGCTTTAGCAGGTAATTAAGGGTAGATGGGGTCAGATGGGCGGGTCCCTGGTGCCATGGGACTGTGTCCTCATGGGAAGAGGGGGAGAGCTCTCTCTCCGCGCACATGTGCCCGGGGAAGGCCGTGAGCCCATCGCAGGGGTGTGGCCTCTGCCTGGCTGGAAGAGAGGCCTCACCAGAAACATCCCGCAGGATCTTGATCTGGAACACCCAGCTACCAGAACGCGAGGGTCTGAGTAGCACACTCAGCCTGACAGGAAGGGGCTCTCAGACCAGGGTCTTGGTTGGTGCTCGAGGCCCCTTATTGTCCCTGCACCGCCCCTGACGAAGTTCCACAATCCAAGCTCCAGAAGTGCTGGAAAGTGTGTTGATTATGTGTAGAGGTAACAGGTCACCCCAAAACTTGGTGGCTTGTGAGGACAGTGACCACATCCCTGTCTCGTGGCCTCTGTGGATCAGGAATTTGATGCTGGGCTGTCTGGCTTGGGTTGTGTTCAAGAAGCGTGACCTTCCCAGGCGGCTCCGTCGTGGGGCTGGGACGCTAGTCCTCTCGGAAGAGCTGCTTCCGCAGAGATCAACGGGCCTGCCGTGGGTCACACCCTGTCACCTCCTCACGTTTACGGTGGGACTGGCCACATACAGGGGCAAGTGACAGGCAGCTGGGATCATTGGGGGCCCCCTGGGGGTCTTGTTATCACAAAAACCTTCTTGAGAAACGTTTTTATGCAGAGGGAGAAAGGGAGTTACCGGTGCACCCTGCCCAAACCATCTTGGTGAAGTTTTCTTTCTTTCAGTCTCGGGGTCCCACAGGAAGGCCTTTGTTCCTAAGGCACTCCTTCTTCCCAGAAGCAGGTAAACGGGCCTGGAGGGGACTCAAACGTCCTTCCCTCCGGGGAAAGTGCAGGAGAAGCGGTGTCTCTCGAATGGCTCTGCCTGGAGCGGGGCTGGGTTGTTGACACTTTCCGATGGGGGTGGGGGGACTGCTCTGCACGGGACGTCCCTGGAGCTGTGGCAATGGGCACATGATTGGCTGGAGAAGCCCTCCAAAACCCAGGGCAGCTGGGGTCCGGGCAGGTGGGGCCCACGCGGGACAAGCAGGGGCGTAAACAGCACCTGACCTGAACTTCTGGCCAAGCCAGGGGCATCCGTGGTTAGAAAGGGATGGAACTGTATTTGGAAGAATGTCCTCCACCTGCCGGTTAGACTGTTTGGTTTTCCGCAAAGTTGCAGGTCCCGAGCAGGGCCATGGGCCTCTCCCCTCTCCCTTGGGAGGTGCAGCAGAACAAAGGCGGCCCCTGTCAGCCTCTCTAGGTGCCCGTGCACCTGTCTTCCCTCAGCCTTCTGGGGTCAAAGACAAACACCAGCCAGACCGCACCTCTGGGAGGGGGCTCAGTGCTCACAGCCGCTGGCCCACTCCAGCCTCCATCTATGTGGGCGAGCCTCCAGGATGCACCGAAGGCCATGCCTGGCTTCCCTAGCCACCTAGCCAAGGATCAGGATAGGCCAGAAGTGTTGTCGAGCCAGTGCTCTGGGAGCTGCTCTGGTCAGCGACCCCCATCATGGTAATGATGATGGTGCTGGTGAAATGGTGATGGTGATGATGGTGATGTTGATGGTGATGATGGTGGTGGTGATGTTGGTGGTGATGATGTTGGTGGTGATGATGTTGGTGGTGATGATGTTGGTGGTGATGATGGTGGTGGTGATGGTGGTGACAGTGCTGGTGAAATGGTGATGATGGTGATGGTGATGATGATGGTGATGATGATGGTGATGATGGTGATGTTGATGGTGATGATGGTGATGGTGATGATGGTGATGGTGATGGTGATGATGGTGATGGTGATGATGGTGATGGTGATGATGGTGGTGGTGATGATGATGGTGATGCTGATGGTGATGGTGGTGACGGTGCTGGTGAAATGGTGATGATGGTGATGGTGATGATGGTGATGGTGATGTTGGTGGTGATGATGTTGGTGGTGATGATGGTGGTGGTGATGATGGTGATGGTGATGATGATGATGATGGTGATGGTGATGATGGTGATGGTGATGATGGTGGTGGTGATGATGATGGTGATGCTGATGGTGATGGTGGTGATGGTGCTGGTGAAATGGTGATGATGGTGATGGTGATGATGGTGATGTTGATGGTGATGATGATGGTGATGGTGATGATGGTGGTGGTGATGATGGTGATGTTGATGATGATGGTGATGATGACGGTGATGATGGTGATGTTGATGGTGATGATGATGGTGATGGTGATGGTGGTGATGGTGATGATGGTGATGGTGGTAATGGTGATGGTGCTGGTGAAATGGTGATGATGGTGATGGTGATGATGGTGGTGGTGATGTTGGTGGTGATGATGCTGGTGGTGATGATGGTGATGCTGATGGTGCTGGTGAAATGGTGATGATGGTGATGGTGATGATGATGGTGATGATGATGGCAGTGACCTGGGTCCAGGTCTGATCACCACCATGGAGAGGACCTGAACTACAGAAGAAGCCTCAGGAGCCATGAGGGGTCTGAGACCCACGTGGCTTTGCCTTGGTCTCCAGAACAGAGCTGCAAAGTGAGGCTCAGAACAGCTGGTGCCAAAGGACAACCCTGAAGGGGAGCAGGTGGTGGCTGTGCCAGGTGGAGCAGTGCCTCTCTTTCTGGAGCATCTTACAGACCCGCAGAACCAGCTCTTCTCCAGAGACAAGTGGGGAGAGCTCAAGACCTTTCTCGGCCAGACTTCCCTGCACACCCAGAGGCATCTGTGCAATATGTGGTCGTGCTTTCTAAACATGGAAACCCCAATCAAGACGTCCATTTATCAGGTATGTACCATGTGCAAACCAGTGATCTTACCTGGGCCGTCTCCTGTGAGCCACTGAGATGGGCGCTGTGTGGCCTCCACCGTCCAGCCAAGATGACGTGGGAGTCGCAGGAAGCCATCCTGCTCAAGTGAAAGGGCAGGGACCCCCCCCCCCCCGCCAGGCCTTCGTCCCCAGTACCCAGGCTGCCCCGCATGCCCCCAGTCACCCTTCTGTGGGCCCGCAGGGGTCTGGTGAGCCCGAGGCACTGTGCCAGTCTCGGGCACATCAGAGAAGTACATCCTGTGGTGACCGAATGCACATTACACTCCCTCCTGGCATCTGTTCCCTGGCAACTTGTATCGGCCTGGGAAGAATGTCCGGGAGCTTGTCAGTGTCTGCTGCTTGTCCTGAGGGCTTTCCCTGTGGGCGCTGGGCCTGCAGTCCTGAATCATGAGCATCTGTACCATCAGCAGACGCCCCCTGGCTCCCTCCTCTGTCCCTGTTTGTCTTTGTGCAATTCAGACTCTCCCAGATTCCTTGGAAACAGGGCCACGACCAGCAGCGGCACAGAGAACAGAGAACAGGAAGCAGAGAACAGAGGGTACGGGGCAGAGGGCAAAGGGCGAAGAACAGAGGGCAGAGGAATGACCTCCCTGAGCTACTTCCTTCTCTACTTTCCTCTAGTCCTGCGGACCCTGACCCTGCGTGGCCTCAGAAGCAAGTGCCCCCAACCCTGGGACCCTTCTGTCCTGGGGCTGTGCTCCAAGCCCTTCCATCCCGCTGTGCCTGCAGCCCACCCATCATCTCAGGGACCAGCTCAGGGCCAAGTCCACAGCCTAGGGGTCTAAAGGGCACTCCCTCACCCCGCACCGCAGGGGTAGTTGGGGATCCCCCCGGACGCTGGTTCTGTGATCCTTTGCCGATTGGTTCAACGACCTGAGTTGCTGCACCCAGGAGAGGACTTGGAAGTTGGCACAGCGGAGGGAGGCCCGCCCGCCAGGACCGGGTGGGTGCCAGGAGCAGACCCAGCTCTCTGAGGACGAGCAGGCCAGCTCCCCACCCCTCAGCCCCCTTCCAGGGACCATTGAGGGCTTTCACCACAGGCTGCTGAGCTGTTTGCAAGCAAATAAAGGGGAGAGAGGTTGAGAGGAAGGCTTCCCTCCTGTAATTAATTCAGGTTAAGTTGAAACAGGCGCACAGAGTGCTGACGGCACACGGGTGCAGTGCCAGGCGCCCAAGGCTGGAGGCCTCCGAGGGTCTCCGTCCTGCCCCCTCCTACGTGGGGCTGGCTCGGACCGTGACCAGAGCTCTTGGAGGTGGTAGACATGGGGTGGCATTAGCTCCCCATCTGGGACCCCCAGGTCATCCCGAGGAGCCACGGGCCCAGGAGGAATCAGCAGCCCCTACCTAGCCAGGTGCAGGAAGGAGGGGGGACGAGATGTCCGTGGCTCCCAGGCCACGTGGTCCAATGGTCTCGGAGAAGCCACGGAGGGCCCTCCTCGAGACCTTCCACTAAAGCTCTGTTCTTGGCTGAGTCCCGCAGGGGACGTAACAGTGAACACTTGGGTTTGCAGTTTCCAAACATTTCTGCATCTGATGCCTGAGGACGTGTGGTGCCCCAACGTTGGAGGGGCCTGGGCGCAGAACAGGCAGGATTCGCTCCGGACAACGCAGAGGGCAGAGGCTGAGGGGGTCTGAGCCGCCGCCACCCCTCTATAAGCCCCTGTGGGGCTCTGGGCGCAGGGCAGCTAGTGGGCACGAGTGACTTACCCTGGTGTCGGGGTCCTGCACCCCAAACCCTCTGGTTCCATGAGGTCGTCTCCAGGCAGCACGGCGGCCAACGGTGACGTTGGCATTTGACACAGAAAACTTGCAGACCCACCGTGGGAGTGGGAGGCCCCATGTCCGTCTCCCCTTCAGTGACATCTGTGCCCCTACCCCTCCCTGCCCCCCTCTCCCCTGAACCCCTGTCCCCACTCACATAGCACTGCTCACTGGTCACAACTTTCTCCTGGGTTGGCTGTAAAAACAAAAACAAGACCAGACAGCAAGGGGAAAAAAAAAAAACCCAGAAATGATCACTCCTTCGTATCATCTTTTAAAAAGCAAGAACAGTAGAAATCTCCGTGGTACATTTTGCTTTTGGTGCAAACTTCGACCCAGGACAAGTGGACGTTGTGTCTGCAAAGGTGGGGGAGTGGGTGAGAAGGGGCGACATAGCGCTTCGTCCCCTGGGGAGACTTACACGGGGTCTGTCTCCTGCCCCCAAAGACCCAGTACGAGGTGCCATAAGGACGAAAATGGGTGTGAACAAATAACAGTGAGTAAATCATCATTTTACTGCGAAACTGAACTGGAAGAGAAATGATTGTTATGAATATAATTTCAGTGAAATGAAAGACAGAGAATTGAAAACTGGTATCAGGGTTAGACAATTGAGCCAGGATTAATTATGTGAGATTAATAGAGTTTGCTCTGGAAACTACTTTCTGGTTGAACATTAATCAATGAAGGCAAGGTTATAGTAACCGTTTTTATATTTAAATATCATTGAGGCCCACACATCTTCCCTCTGCGTGCACACCCATGTGCCTGCGCACACAGGCTCACACAATGCTCTCACACGTGCACATGCACACACGCGTGTTTCCACACACTTGCACAGGCACATACACACGCATGCACACACGTGCACACACGTTTACATGCACATCCATGCACACACACGCAACACACGTATAGGCCCTGTCCAGGGCCTGCTAAGTTCTCCCTCCTTCGCTAGAACACGTCTCTTTTTTAGGGGAAAAGTCAAGCCTCTGGGGTCAGAGGGACCTGCTCTCCGGCTTCAGGGCTTGTCTGGGACTGAACGGGAGTTCAAATCCTTATCAACATTCCCCAAACTTTCTCCGCGCCAGCCTGGTGAGCCATTTCTCCCTAGGAATTTGTCCATTTCATCTAAAATTACCACTTGGTTGAGATAAATATAATTGTTATATTATATTATAATAAAGTAATTCAGTTGACATACAGTAGAGAGATGATGGAGCCCAGTGGGGTCGGTCTGGCCCAGGCCCCCTGTCGGCTGCCCCCAGGGCTCCCTGCCCCTGCCCTCAGGGCCTCTGGGTTGCAGACTCCCAGCCTTGTTGGAGGAGGTCCCCTGTTGGTCCCCATCCCTCCACTGGGGCCTCTCCCACCTCCTGGACAACCTTGGGCCCTCCCCCTGCTCTCCCAGGGAAGGACCCTAGCCTGTTCCTCTCTGACCGCCTGGCTTCTTTGGGCCCAGACTGGAGATGGAGGGACTGGACCCCAGATCTGCCCGTGGAACCTGGCAGGCTTCACCCAGCTCTGCCTCGCACCTGCCGTGGCACCTCGGGCTCAGGCGGGGCGCTCTGCCAGGGGCCCCGGGGCGACCCAAGGTGCACAACTCCTGGGATTCTGCAAGATGCCCTTCCGCGGGCCCAGCTCTGTCAGCTTCACCCCAGGGGGATGCGGTTTTGGAGGCAACGTCTTCCTCCCCTGTCCAGATACTCCGTGAACGTTATGAGACAGCACTGGGGCGTGTGGGGTGGGGTCCCTCCCGACCCCCGTCCAGTTTCCTGAGTGTGGAATCGGAGGCAGGTTGACCAGTCTCCATTTGCCCCTCGCCCACGAGAGACCCAGAGCTCTGCCACCAACGGGTGAGGGCCCACCGCCCGTCACTGTGCACCAGCTGTGTGGTCACCTGGGAAGCGTGCCCCTTGCCAGACCCGAGTATGAGGAGGGCAGGGGCGGGTCTGTCTGGGCCCCTGGAGCCAGGCCTCGCCCTGGACCCACCCGGAATGGCTGCGGGGGCTCCCCTCGGAGCTCCTCCTGGCTGGGGGTGGGGTGGGGGTGGGGGTGGCTAGGGGCACAGCCTCCCCTCCCCTGCTCACTTCACAGCCCCGGGCGGATGCCTGCCTTATCTCTCCCGAGCCTCTCCGGTTTCAGCCTAGTATTTGTTCTGACATTAGGTGGGGTTTATCTCCTGCTCTGGAGTGTCAATAAAACCCCAGACGCTGCTGGGAAGTCTCTCGGAGGCTCTGGGGCCCCCTGGGGCAGGTTGGGGGGGGTCACAGCCCATAGAGGGGACTTACTTCTCCCCAGACCCCAAGCAGCAGAGGGTGTGAGGGTCTGAGTCCAGAAGCCGCCAGGGCGGTTTCGCAGGTGCCTCTGTTGCTGCTTTGTTTTAAGGGTGCAGGTGCCCAGAGCAGAGAGGTAAGTGAGCCTGCAGCCCACCAGGTACAGGAGTGGCGGTGGGCAGGCAGGCAGGCGGGAGCCTTGTCACATCCCCGCAGCACAGCCCAGGCCTGGTGGTCCCGGCCGCCTTGTCCCATACTTGCCCTCTGCAGAGTGGCTTTTTCCCAAAAGAATTTTCTGGAAAGACCTTCTCCGCCCCCTTTCTTTCTCAGATGACCCTCTGAGTGTAGGGCCTGCTCATCTGGCATGAGTGCAGAGGTCTGGGGAGATTGGCTGCAGCCTGAGGACCCGATGGAGGGGACAGGCCCTCTGTTCCCCCCCCCCCCCCCCGGGGGCCCGGGGCCTGGAGCGGACACCAGCCAGGAGCACCACTCCCGTGCCTCGTCCCCTAACCCAGCTCTGTCCCCTCGCTTGGTGCCCCAGAGGCCCCGCCCGTCGGCTGCCCAGGCCCTGACGAGGAGGATAAGCTCTCAAACCAGCCCAGACCGGGCCCTACCGCGGCCCTCCAGCCAGGAACACAGTGGGCCAGAAACACGGCAGGTGTCATCGGAAGTCTGATTAGATCCTCCGCGGAGCTGGAAACGTAAATATTGATAGAAGTCGGGAGGCCTCAGTGATCCCTGCCATGGGCGATGATGTCACCTCCAGCACCTGTTTGTGGGCAGAGCTGTGGGGACACGTGACAGTCCTTCCTGCCAACGCCAAGTGGAGCCGATAGTGCGGCCGCCCGCAGGGCTCCCGGGGAGGGCCCCGGGGTGAGGACGAAGCACGTGGCTGGGCAGGGTGTGTGCTGAGCTGGGTCCCGGCCTGCAGGCCCTGCCCAGCCCAGCTGGCCCGGCCCGGCCTTGGCCGGCGGACGCGGGGCCAGACAGAGCTGCTCTGGGCCTCCCGGAACTTATCTTGAGTCAATAGGACGCTGGGCGGTTATGGAGGCTGTTGACAAGAGCCCGGAGACAAGGGCCGCATTCAGGCCGCAGCCCGGTTCCCCGTGAGCTCAGCCGCTCCACAGCTGGGGCCGGGGACAGGCTTGCACCCACTGCCAGGCCTGCTTTCCCCTCGGGTCGAGGGGGGGCAGGTGGGGGACGGGTGCAGAGCGCCAGAAGAGGGGCCCAGGGCAGCTGCAGGGGCCTCGGAGGCAGCACAGTCGCGCTTGCCGCGTTCCGCGTGGGACGCGGTCAGTGCACCAGCCCCCGCGGGCCCGCCTTCTGCCAGGAGCGACAGGTTCCTAGGCAAACGCGTGTGATGGTCAAAGAGGCTGGGAGGTCGCCGGAGTGAGAGAGCGCAGACCCCGGGATTTCTGGAGCCTCGGGCCCGAGGACACGCCTGGTGTGGCTCCGTGGGTGGGAGTGGCTGCTTACTCGTGGCTGCCCCCGCCGTGGACAGGTGACCACAGTCTGGGGCAGGTTGTCCATTTGGCCACCGGCCAGCGATCCTCGACCTTGACACGTGCGCAGGCCCCCGGGGGTCTTGTTTGGACACAGCTTCTGAGTCGGGAGGTCTGGGGCGTCCCCAGCTGGTGACAAGGCAGGAGCCTTGTCACATCCCTGCAGCACAGGGGGGTGCTGGTGATGCCACTGCTTTGGGGGCCCCAGGCTGAGTGCCAGGCTGAAGAGGACGAGGGCCGAGAAGCCGCTTCTGAAGACACGGCCTTCAAGTTAAGGACGTTTAGTTCTGCAAAGAGCCCGAGTGGGGGGGACGACTGTCTCCCCTCTGGTGGGAAGGGCACAGGGCAGGGACCCTCGAGAGCCGGCGACCTGGGCTCTCGGGGTCAAGCAGGCCTCTGCCACGAGCCTGCAGGGCTTGTCCTCCGGGGCCGCGGGGCTTCAGCGGGGCTTCGGCGGGTCAGTGCTGTCTTCCCCGGACCCTTCACAGGAAGCGCACGTCCACCCGGCACCTCAGCCTGACATCCTCGGTGGCTGTCAGAGCACCGCAGGCCGGGGGGCCTTCGCACCGTGGAGGTCCACTTCTCGTGGTCCTGCGGGCGGGAAGGGCACGGTCCTGCGTGGGGTCCCGGCCCAGGCCCCGCCGCCCACCGGCCGGGCAGCTCCTCCTCCTGGCTTCTCCGCACGGGGGTCTCTCTGGCACCACGAAAGTGCGCCCTCGTCCCTCAGGGCAGCCTTGCAATCATCAGCAGATCGGAGCCCGGACCCGCGTCCCCACCTCCACCCTTCTGAGGACCGCGCTGAGGGACGTGTCCTAGGTCCTCGGGTCACCATGAAGGGGGGCCCCCAGCTTCTGCGGCCAGAATCTGCACACGGGTGCACCGTCCAGTGACCGTCTCCCTGCCCCAAGCCCACACCGGGCGCCCCCTGCATCAGCCTTCCTGTGGGCTCTGATGTGAGGAGCCCCAAACCAAGGCCGACGTGGGGGTCTAAGCCTCTGCCGGGGGAGGACGTTGAGACTTAGCTGGAGGCGACTGGGGGCCACGGCCAGGCTCCTGTGGGGTGGGGGCTCCCTGGGCGGGCAGCACAGACACGACTTCTCCCTCCAGCTCAGAGCACTGAGGATGGAGGGGCCTCGAAGGGTTGGTGAGGAGCTGGGAGGAATGAGCACCTGCTGGTCATCTGAGCGGCCGAGAAATGCTCTCTGAGCACCGCACTGTTTGCTGGGACGACCCGGGAGCAGAGCAGGGTGACCTCTGCCCTCAGGCGTGCAGGCTGTAAACAGCAAAGCGTCAGAGGGTTCGGTCTGTCCTTGAGGAGGGGATTCCACCAGAAGCTCAGGCTGACCTAAAGATGTGCAGAACTGGGCTCCGGAGGTCACTGAGATGGCAGGTCGGGCACCTGAGGGCTTGGAGCTTTATGGTGGCGGCAGTGACACTGATAAGGGTCATCACGGAGCACTTTGCACCTGCTGCGGTGCCACTCGCCTTACAGGACACAGCTCCCAGGTAAGCCCTCTTGGCCACCAGACAGCCTCTTCTGCGGGGGGGGGGGGGGGGAGGCCTGCCCTGGGCCACACACAGGCAACCAGCAACATGGAACCCAGGTGTGCCCAGCCCCAGCCAGGAGAGCCCGGAGGACCCCAGGGGGACGCCACCCCACGCCCATGTCCTTAGGACGCCAGACAGCCAGTATGCTCTGCAGAGGTGGCCTTTGTGTCTCCCTCGCCACCCATCCAGCTGTGTCTGTACTGAGCCCTGTGCCCCCAAGACCTGGGAAGGTGTGCGGTGAGTGGGGCAGACCCGTGTCTCCTATCCCAGCTCTGTAGCTCAGGGACACTCAGCTATCTTCCCGGGCCCCAGTCTGCTCCTCTGTGGAAGGAGTCGGAAGTCCTCTCGGAGAGGGGCTGCATGAGGGCTGACATCACCAATGTCATTGCCCACCTAGGTGCTCGTGGAGGCGTGGCTCACGCGGACCGGCTCGCTTCGACATCCCTGTGGGAGAACGCGATGCTGGGGGCCCTCGGTCTGTCCGGGAAGGGCTCTGGCTGGCTCCCGGTCCGCCGGCTGCCTAGGGGTTACCGCGTCTCCCCGGCCTGTGCCCAGAGCACAGCCACCCCGAAAGCCCCAGCCAGGCCCTGGCCAGTGCCCTGAGCCCATCAGCTCCAGCGGCCAGCTGCACCTGAGTATTTAATTTGCACTCATTCTCACGCCTTTAATACACACAGCCTGAGACAACATTGCCTGGAAAATGGGCTTATCTATGATACAGTTTTTGTCATTTTTTGAGGAAAAAAGCCTCACATTTCAGCATTTCCAGCTACTTCCCATTTCTTCCCCTCTGTTCGGTGTTTGTTGCTAAATGGATGGACAGGAATTCTGGGAGAAACTCAAGGCCATCCGCCCCGTTTCACAGTAGTGCGTTCCCAGTCTGTGTCTGCTCCCACAAGCCCCCCACCCTGGGGATGTGCTGATGTGTCCTGCTCTGGGACAAATTCCTGACACGGGGTGCCATGGGGGCTCAAGCACATGGCCAGCCGAGGACATTTGCCACATGTGAGTTGCGGGCATGTCTGGCTCTGAGGCCCCTGCCTCAGTGTACTTGCATCAAGGCTCTGTCTGTGGACCCCAGAAGTGCTGGCCCAGTAATGTACCAGGAGTGACCCCCAGCTGACTGCGTCATAAATATGATCAGTACTCCAGCCTTGTGGTCTCTCAGAGGGGCCCAGTGCAGGCAGGCCGGGGGCCAAGGGAGTGTCCTCTTGCAAAGGCTCCTGTTCTCAGCGATGCCCTCACACTCCTGCTGCCTGAAATCTCCTCCCAAAGAAACCACCTGCACCCCAATCCTTGTCTCAGGCTCTGCTTTGAGGGAACCGCGGGAAGAGGATCATGTCTGTTTCCACGTGTGAGCATGTGTGCATGTCATGTACCTGTGTGTACACGCATACACAATTAGGTTTACATGTGTAGGGGGTAGGCTGGATAATGTGCCCCCCCCAAAACTGCTCAGATATCCACATCCTAATTATTGGAAACTGGCAATGTCACAGGTGAGTATATGACAATGGGGCTTTGATCCGAGTAGGGCTGTCTTGGGTTAGGTGGGAGGGCCCCAAGTGCATCAGGTGCACAGGGAGAAGGGGGAAAAGAGGGCGGGGACAGGTGTCTCGGGCAGAGGAAGTCTCCAGGCCAAGGCCAAGTGGCAGGAAGGACGTAAAGGGGGGAGAACTGGAGAGGCTGAGGAGGGACAGTGTGCAGTGCCAGGATGGGGGCGGGGAGGCAGGGAGCCAGGCAGTGCAGAGCCCGAGGGGTCGCCCCTGCTAGGCCCTGGGGGCGGAGGGGCGGCGAGCAGCCGAGATCGCCTTGTCAGCCCGTTTCATGACAGATGGGAAGGGCTGACCACTGGCTCCAACCTCCAGGATTCACATTTAGGAGAAAGCCCAACTCAAACTACCTGAGGTAATAAAGGCGTGTATGGGCTCTTGAGACTGGGACGTGGGCGCTGATGTGGGCTTCAGGGCCCGTGCGACCCAGCGCTCAGAGAGGCGACGTCGCACCCGGCTTACCCAGCGCGATGGACCATCCGGCACCTGTGCCGGGCTATTGCCATCTCATTGGCTGGGGCCAGGTCACATGCCCGCGGATGAGCCAATCCCTGGGCCAGGGGCGGGGCTTCAGAGCCAGGTTCCGGCTGCTCCAGGGGCTCGCTCCCTCCTACCGCCCCAGGTGAGGGTCGGGGTCTGCGGAGCGGGGTGGTGGAGGCCCGCCAAGGGGAGCCCCAGAAGTGGAGGGGCAGAGGAGTGGGGTCCGTGCCCCAGGTCTGGGGGCGCTGGGGCTGGGGGCCTTGGAGCACGTGCGCTGGGTCTTCCCTGGGTTTGCGGTGAAAGCGCAGAGCCGCGCCTCTCCCGGTGCCTCTTCTGGCGGTTGCTCTGTGCCTGTGCGCACTCGCTTGTGCACGTGGTGGGCGGGTCCCCCTGCGTGCACACGGGCGGGTTCCGGGGTGCAGATGCTGCGGTGGACGTGTGTACGCATGCACATGTGTGCGCCTGCGTGTGTGAACCAGGGTGGGGAGGTGGGGCCGCGTTCCCCTGCAGACCTGCGCTTGAGCCGCCGCCAAGTCGTCTCCATTGTCATGTCAACCAAATATTTTCAGCCTCCACGCCCAGGAGCCTCCGGAGCACGCTGTCTCCTCGGCTCGCAAACCCCGGCCAGACTTCCAAACCGCTAGGCAGATTTCGATCCCCTTTTTTTAGCTGCCGAATGAAAAAAATAAGCAAACACAAATCTGCTGATCCCAGGCCTCCTCCTCTTCTGGAGAATTTAATTTCTGAGCTTTGATCTGATACCAGGACCCAGAGGACTTGTTATTTCTAAATAATGAGCTGAATGTTTGTGCTCCGAGCCTGAACTTTTCTGGTTTGGGGAAAAATATGACTTTCCATAGAAGTTCTTTGATGCGGCCAGTGGTGTTGTCCACACAGGGATGAAAAGGCCTTTGAGAGGGCTGGCGGCGGGCGGGGGCGGGGAGTGTGGGGGGGTGGTGGGGAGGCAGGGCCTGAGGCAGCAGGGCAGCCCTTAGGAGCAGGCCCCTGAGGGGCCTACCCCCGCAAAGCTCCAACTTGGGGGGTGGAGGAGGGGCAGCTAGGTCCTGCCCCTTCCGTGGGGGGGGGGGGGCTTGCGCTCCCTGAGCTCCAAGGCCAGATGGTCAGGGACTTGGGGGCAGGATCCCCCGAGGCCAGCATGCACTGGGTGTCCAGGGTGAGCCGTGGGGCCCACTGCTGTTGTGCTGGGGAGATCCCAGGCCACCCCTCAGGACTCTTTTGGAGGAAATTCTCCTACCACCTTAGTCCCTCAAACCGAGATTGGGGGCTGGACCCCTGCTCTAAGGGCGGGGCTGCTGAGGGGTTGTCACTGGCACTGTGGCCTCTTTAGGAGACAGAGCTGGTCAAGGTGCAGCCTCCTGGGAGGGTGCAGGGCCGGGTGAGCAGATGCCCTGAGCCGCTCTTGTAGGGGCCCTGGGCCTGCACTGTTTCAGCCACGGTGGTCCAAGGCTTGGTGAGGGTGCTCAGGGGAGGGGAGCCCACTGCTTCGTCGCTGCCCCAGGGTGCTTGGCACCTGCAGGGTTGCCGCACTTTCCCTGGGAAATGATCGTTCCAGGTCAGGGCTTGGGGCGGGCCCGGGGCCCCCTCCTTGCCCAACCCCAGCAGTGACTTCATGCCCCGGGAATGGCTGATTTCACACTTCAGATAGCATTTCTCCTGGAAAGCAGCCCTACAGGCTGCAGCAGGCATCACCGGAGGTCAGGAGGCAAACACTGTCAGTCATCTGCCACGGCGCTGAGCTCCAGGCAGCCGGGGGAAAACACCCGCTGTCTCTCTGCCCTGAACCTTGTCCTCCCTCGTCTGCTGGCGGAGTGGAGGCCAGGCCAGCCTAGGTCTCTGCCCTTCAGGGCTCAGACACGCCGGAGGCTCAGTGTCCTCACCGCCCTCCCTGCCCAGGAGGGGAGCCCCTGAACCAGCCTGACCTGGCCTGGGCGTTTTCTGCTGTGGTGTCGCGGGTGGGGGCCCATGGGTCCTCGAACCATTGAGTCGTGGGTCCGGGCCCACTGAGACATGGTCGAAAAAGAAATGGAATAATGTAATTGACAGGTAGCGTAGTCACATGGGTCACAACTCTAGTCAGGCTTGCAAATAGCAAGGAGCCCAGTGGGAAAACCAATGAAATGCAAATGAAGTGTGGGCTTCAGCTAACCACTTGCCTTATTGGCTCATGAATTGCGACAGACGCGCCACACGCATGGAAGATGTTAGCGACAGGAGGGAGTGGGGCCTGGGGTTCCTGTACAGCTTTTCTGTAGACCCGAGAATGTTCTAAAAGAAACTCTTTATAAAGAGGTGGGCCTGACCACGCAGGCATTCTAAGGAAATTGGACTTTTGACTCGTGCTTCTGCAAGTGCTGTCCCGAGGGCCACTGATGCCGCGGGGCCCGGACAGGATCTCGCAGCCCAGAGGGGGGGCGGTGGGGGCCAGACCAGAGGGCAGTGGCCAGTGGGGAGCAGGTGTGAGTGGAGGGGGTGGTTCTGAGCGCCTTGCCTGCAACGCCTGTGGGTCTTTCCGCTGGGGAAGCCTTCTTGCTGGGGTCCTGCTGCAGAGTGCCTGGCTGTGTGAGGGGCCCCACACCTCGATGTCATCGTCCTCCCCCCCCGGTGGCATTGCCAGCCCTGCTGAACCTGCCCTGTGTCTTAGCGGCCTCCCTCTGTTTCTCGGCACCCCCGCCCGCACCACTTCACAGCGTACCTGCTTCATAGGAGAGGCACCGAGCTCCGGCCTCCCGCTGGCCGTGACGTCCCCGGCCTCCACGCCCTGGCCGTTTGGCCGTTCCGATGTGTACAGGCAGAGGCCTTCTCCCACCTGGCTGACCAAAGCCCGAATCAGACTCTTCATTCGTTTTAAAAACTGTGTTTATTTTATGGACCCGATATGATTTAACAGTTTCCTATTAATGGGCTTTTAGGTCATGTGAATAATGATGCAGTGAATAACGTTGCATGGGACTCATCCACCTGTGTGCGGCTGTATATACCGGGTAAGTGCAGCTGTATACACGGGGTAAGTGCAGCAGTATACGCGGGGGAAGTGCGGCTGTATACATGGGGTAAGTATGCCTGTATACACGGGGGAAAGTGTGGCTGTATACATGGTGTAAGTGCGGCTGTATACACGGGGGAAGTGTGGCTGTATACACGGGGGGAAGTGCGTCTGTATACACGGGGGGAAGTGCGGCTGTATACACGGGGGGAAGTGCGGCTGTATACACGGGGGGAAGTGTGGCTGTATACATGGGGGGAAGTGCAACTGTATACATGGGGGTAAGTGTGGCTGTATACACAGGGTAAGTGAATCACTGGGCCAGAGGACACAGGTGTTTACCCCTCGTATTGGTGGTGACACTTCCTGACTGTGAGGGTCGCACTAATTTGTGTGTGTGTCAGCTGGGTACGAGAGTGTCTGTTTTCCCACGAGTTCACTGATATGGAAGGTTGTCCAGCACTTTGCTCTTTCATGATCTGATAATTAAGTGGAATCTCCCTTAGTTGTTCTGTTCTTAATTTTTTTTTTTAATTTTTTTTCAACGTTTTTTATTTATTTTTGGGACAGAGAGAGACAGAGCATGAACGGGGGAGGGCCAGAGAGAGAGGGAGACACAGAATCGGAAACAGGCTCCAGGCTCCGAGCCATCAGCACAGAGCCCGACGCGGGGCTCGAACTCACGGACCGTGAGATCGTGACCTGGCTGAAGTCGGACGCTTAACCGACTGTGCCACCCAGGCGCCCCTGTTTTTAATTTTTTTAATGTTTACTTATTTTTGAGAGAGAGAGAGAGAGAGACAGCGCAAGCAGAGAAGGGCAGAGAGAGAGGGAGACACAGAATCCCAAGCAGGCTCCAGGCTCTGAGCTGTCGGCCCAGAGCCCCGTGTGCGGCTGGAACTCACAAGCTTTGAGATCATGACCTGAGCCAAAGTCGGACGCTTAACTGACTGAGCCCCTCCCTTATTTCTAAGTTACATTCTCTTGTTGTATGACTGAGCATCTCGTTAAAAAGCCAGTTGCTTATTTGGATTATTTTCCCATGTTTCAGTTAGGTCGCCGGACTTTATCTTATTGTTTTGTAGGAGCTCTTTACATATTTTAGAGATTAGTTCATGGTTTATTATAAAATTGTTAATATCTTTTCCCCAGTTGGTTTACTGTCTTTCGGCTTTACTCGTAGTATCTTAATATTTTCTTTATGTATATATCCTGCGTGTTTCTAGTTATGTTTATTCCTAGGCATTTGTTGTTTTGCTGCTACTAAAATATGCTGTTTAATCTCTCTGCTTGGTAACTGAGACCAGCACTCTTGGCAATGCTAAATAGAGTCAAGCCAACCAACTGGGCAAATGACAGATGTTTAATGGGCACCCACCTATCGTTTAAAATATTCTCTGAGTGAAGAGGCTTTATTGGGTGTTGAGGAGACCCAGAGATGAAGATTTAGTCCTTGTGAATCATTCAGAATCTATTGAAAAAGACAGGACCCCAAAACGCCCATCGGACGGTGACCGGTGGGTGATGCCAGGCAAGTGGTCGGGACCGGGTTGTCACAGATGAACTGTGCTCGCTACTCAGGCACCTGAGGGGTCGGGCCACCCAGGGGGCAGCTGGGCAGCTGGCTGGACCGGGTGGGATTGCTGCCCGGGTGGAACCTGGGCCCGGGACGTGGACCTGGCATTTCCACATGACAAAGGAATACACACCGTGAACGTGAAAGCTCCCCAGTGCCTGAACAGCAAAGTGGCGAAGGGTCCTTTGGGGGATGAAACCCAGAGTGAGAGGGACTGCGGCTAGAAGAGCCCCATTCCGCCGGAGAGACCACTGTGGAGAGCCGTCCCAGAGAACACATGCACAGCACACGCGGCGAGAGCCGTGCAAGCGTGTCCTGCCGTCCTTCATCCCAGCAGTGCGCTGCGAGGGGGCCTACCGCCTGGCTCAGAGGGCGGGTTGGCAGATCAGTTAGGCCATCCATACCTCGGGATCCCAGGCAGCTTTCCGCGTGGCATTTTGGAGCACGTAGTGACCTCAGAGGAGGTCGTAAAGACACGTCTATGGCTACAGATGGCCGTATGCTTGAGGACGTATGTGGGGCAATGTCTGCGTGCGTGCATATGAGACAACGAGAAACAGGGTGGCAGCAACCACTTTGGAGAGAGAATTACCCTCTTGCTCCCGCAAAAGGCCACCTGACAAGAAAGCAGTACCTTTGTCCCCGCCCGAGCTGTGGACCCGCATCGGGGACCCCTCGCTTGGATGCCCTGACACCTGCCGTGCTCCTGGCCGCCAGCACTGGTGGGTGGCGGGCGTGGGGGCCCAGCTGTCCCGCCAGCCACTCGGCGGGCTGTCGCTGTTCTGGGAACACTTGGCTGAGCAGCTGGGTCCCCCCCCCGCCCCCCAGAACCCTGCGCACCTCTCAAAATGTCCGCTTGGGGGGACTCACAGAGGCCAGTTTGAGGCAAGGTTCTTGTTACTTTCTACGGAAAGCCGCCTGCTTTAAAAGTGTGTTTCTTTGGGGCACCTGGGGGGCTCAGTCGGTTGAGCATCCGACTTCGGCTCAGGTCACGATCTCGCGGTCCGTGAGTTCGAGCCCCGCGTCGGGCCCTGGGCTGACGGCTCAGAGCCTGGAGCCTGCTTCCGATTCTGTGTCTCCCTCTCTCTCTGCCCGAAACCTGTTCGTGCTCTGTCTCTCTCTGCCTCAAAAATAAATAAATGGTAAAAAAAAAAATTTTTTAAAAAGTGTGTTTCTTTAACGAGATACAAAAGCGAGATTGAGGTGAACTCAGCCGAGTGGCCGGGGCCCCTTCCTGGCTCTGACACGTGGCAGCGGGGGGCCTGCCAGGCCTTCTGCTCTCTGTGCCCGACTGCATCACCTCCGAGCTGCTCCCCACCTCAGGGCCGTCTGAGGTCGGACCAGCCACTTTGTGCCGCCTGCTGGGAACGGTGCCTGGGGCAGCTGGTATCCCTTCCGCCCTCCCCTGTGGGTGACCCTCCTCCGTGGCAGGGTCCACAGCTGGGCGCCGGGCACTGGGCTTGACCAGGCTCTGGCCTCCCTCCCACGTCAGCGCCCTGACGGTCCTGGTGTGGGCAGAGTCCTCTTTCCTTGGCCGTCGGAGCAGGGACGCCCGTACCCACTGAGACCCCAGAGCCCTGCAGCCCGTCGCTTCCCCCTTCTGGAGGTTCTCACGGGTCCACGTTCCCCAGGCCCCTCGTCTGTCACAGTCACGCGTTCATCCACCCGGGCGGTCAGCTCGCAGCTCGCAGCACTGGGGCACCGCGCAGGGCACGTGGAGGTGAGCTGGGCCGCCGGGGGAAGCCTGCGGTCTTGCTGCCGGGTGCGAGGGCGCCCCACAACTCCGTGGCGGAAAGCAGCACGGTCCCTCCACGACCGCGGGCGGATTCTGTCCGCCGGGAATGGAGGGAGGGCCAGCTTGTCGGTAGGAGACCCACACCTCCCTAGGGTCCTGCAGGGAGAGCCACGGGGCGGGGGGCCGTGGTGTCGTCTTGGAGGAGCGCAGGCGGCCACACCGTGCGGCCGTGGGGGTCAGCCGCCAGGGCAGGGTGAGGGGCCGGGCGCGCAGGCCGGCAGGGACGCGGGCCAGGCCAGCACGAGGGCGACGAGGTCCGCCGAAAGCAGGTTCTGTGGACGATGAGATTCGGGGGACGTCACAAAGACTCACTCTGGCCACATCGCACGCGAGGGCCTCCCCTTTACGGGAACCACACCTCTCCTCGTGGTCTTGGCCTGAGGTGGCCGTGTGCGTGGCATGTGCCCCACGAGATACGCCCGCCAGGTCGACCAGGACGTGCGCAGTGAAACAACGCCCACACGTAACTCAAGCAAGACAAACATCTCGAGTAAGGCTCGCGGCACAGATAAGTGCGGGAGAGCTCCCGAGGCTCTACGTGCTGGCCAATCAGGTAGGTTTGCCCCCGAGTTACCGTGTGTCGGGAGATGACCTCATAACATTACAGCTCGTTACTGATTAATCTCGTTTGATACGGGGAGGCTGTCTGGACTTTTCGTAAGGGCTACTTGAAACTGCAGACTGGCCAAAGCTTTCGGAATCTTCTTGCTTTTAGTTTAGTTTTTATTTTGAGAGAGACAGAGAGAGCAAGCAGGGAGGGGCAGAGAGAGGGAGAGAGAGAGAATCCCAAGCGGGCTCTCAACCGTCGGCACAGAGCCCGACCCCAGGGCTTGAACGCACCAACCGTGATCTCAAGCGACTGAGCCGCCCAGCCGTCCCTGAAGCTTCCAGAATCATGACGTGCATTTCAGGGTATTTGAAAAGCACAGGAGGACATGGGCCGGCGTGCCGGGCACTCCGGGCTTGGCGATTACCTCAAGCTGCTGTGTAAGGAAAACCCCAGGGCTCTCGTTAACTAATGGCATGGAGTCAGCAGGTCTCGGGCCTGCTGGTGGGGCCTGCCAGTCTGTCCATAAACCTCCAGCCTGGAGCTTCCTCGCCTCCTCCCAGGGGTGGAGGTCTCAGTCTGTGTATTCTGGAGGGTTGGTGAGGAGGGAATACTTACAGAGAAAACGCCGAGGACCCCGAAGGCAGGGGAGCCACCGTGTCCCTGACCCGCTGTGTCCTTTACTGAGCAGTGTGACGACAGCCGGGCAGCCGCATCAGGTTCCCCACATGGGAACGGCTTGTTTCTGGGCAGGGGCCCCTTCCGGGGTCTTTGGGAGCTTGGCCCCAAGTGCCGGCTGGCTGGCGAGCAGAGCAGCGGGCCGGCTGGGCTGCTGCTCTGATGCCCGAAGCGTCCCAGGGAATAAGGGCAAGGACGGAACCCAGCTCCAGCTGCACACAAGGGGAGGGTGTCCACGAGGAACACAGGGACAGGGGCCAGACCAAACTGGCTTAACTGAAACAGGGCTGACGGCAGAAGGTACTGGGAGTCCCTGAGACACGGCAGGGTGGGGGTGTGTGTGTGTTTCTCAGAGTTGGTTTGATCCATGGCTCAGTGATGCCGTGAATTTCTTTCCATCTCTGTGTGCCTTCTGCATAGCTGGCCTCGTTCCAAATCCAGCTCTCCCTCATGGGCACAAAGTGGCTGCTCCAGTTCCAGACTTGACGTCTGAGGAAAGAGAAGGTCTGTGCCAACCGTCTACATAGGGAACCACCCCGACTGGACCTTTAGCTTACGCAGCCACGCTTCCCTGGGGCCTGGGACCAGGAGAGGAGGGCGTGATGTATATGAGTGAGTCTAGGCCCTGTCTGAGAGAGGGGGCGCGGGCATCTCTAGGCCCCACGCACGCGGGCTGTGGTTACCGGGATGGGGAGGGAGGAGGGATGCGGGCAGTCTCCGTGCTCAAGACCGTGGAGACAGGGCCAGAACTACGCATCCCAGGGCCGGACAGAACAGAGCCCGCGTGCTGCAGCAAGGCATTGGGTATTATTTCCTATGAACTCGAAGGCGAGAGATGCCTTGCGGGCAGGACAGAGGGAGGTCTGTGCAGGCCAGTGTCCCCTGCCTCACCTGGGAGGAGTAGCATGTCCTGGCAGGAAGCTGGCCGTGAGGCCCCAGAGGGAGGACTTGCGGGGTGGGGGATGGGGAGTGGGGAGGGGGGATGGTTGGGGGTGGATGGGGGAGGGGGAAGCCGGCACCCCTACCCACCCTCCTGACACTCAGCTCTGGCCCTCGCTCCGCCCATTCTGCCCTCACAACCGGTCAGCCGGGTGGGCACTTCTGCACTCCCCCCTTGCCCTCGTGGAGACCTCGGCACAGAGCGGTGGCTCTCAGGATCACATGGCCAGTCCGCGGTGGCAGGATTCGAACCTAGTCCCGTCAGCCTCTTTCCAGCGTAACTCTCAAGCGCAGGGCCCGCTGCTCCCGGAGAGGAGACCTTGCGTGTGGGTCATGGAGGCCGTGGGGAGGGAGCATGGATGGGGAGCCCGGCCCCAGGGAGCTGCCCAGCTGGGGGCTCAGACTTGTGGCATTGGAGACAATAGAGCAAGGAGGTGGTCTGGCCAGGTGGGAGGAGTTGTGGGAGGCTCTGCAGGGGCTCGTCCAGCACCACCCCCCCCCCACCCTGGGGTACCTCTGCCTCTCCGGTGAGCTCTTGTGCAGAAAACCGATTCGCGGCCCTAGAAATGAAGTTCATTTTGTTTGGCGAGTGTGATCGATCACTGCCCTGCAGGGAGACCTGCCTCCTGTCGTGTATAAACTCCCTTCAACTCTCCCTCTTTCCTGTGTGATGTGGGGATTGCATTTTCCTGCCAGCCAGTTCCAACATGCTGCTGGCTTCCTCATTAATTAATGAGTGCCACACAGTCTCGGATACCTTTTGTGCCTGTATGATAGTCGCGATCTTACCTTTCAGGAACAACCCCCCAACACCCCCTGGTCATCTGAGGTAGGGTCTGGGGCTCAGTGGGCAGGGCCTGGCGATCCTGGGGATCCTGGGGACCTGGGGAGGGCTCCAGGAAAGATGGAAATGCTAAGCTGGAGGAGGCTCGCACAGCCGCCCGCCTCGCCCTGCACCCCCCTCCGGAGAGCCCCCCATGGGGCTGGGATGTCGCAGCCCTGCCTCCCCCTGCAGCTGTCGGTGACCTGCTCATACAGGTGCTACTGCCTCCAAACTCCTGGCAAATCCACTCTTACTCACTCTTACTGCGGTGTTAGTGGCTGATGGACATTTTTGGGCCTTTCTGTGGGTACGCCCTTAAACCCACAGGACACGAACAGTGTGCCCTTGACCTGGATCTGGGGGCGCAACCCCAAACAGCCCTCCCTAGATTCAGATTTTCTTCAGCATTCCTGTTTTTTAAACCGGATTTAATGGAAAATCCGAATTCAGTGCCGGAGAACATCTGTTTATTTTTGTACAAAACACTAGTGGGACAGGTTAGCATCTGTGTGGGATTTCCAGACTCCATGGCTCCCTCAAAGGGGTGCCTGCAGGTACCAGTCTGAGAGACCTCCCTAGGGTCTCCCTCAAGGACGGCAGCTCAGGCTGGGGTCCCTCCTGGCCACCACTGGGAGCAAGACCCTTTCTCAGCCTGCCTGGGAGTAGATCCAGAGACCCTAAAGTGGCGTTTGGGGGTGGACAGGGGAAAGGGGGTGAGGTCCAACGGGACCTGGACACCTGGGCTGACTCTGGCCTCCCGGCTCAGTCTCACCACGCATCCCAGTGGACAGTGGTCCTCCCGCCCACCCCCACCAGAGCAGAGTGAGGGGCAGTGGCAAGCAGGGCCGAAGGGCTCTGCGGGGCCAGGAAGCCCGTCTGGGCTGGGGGTCAAGAGAGGTCACCCGGGCCTCGGCCCAGGTCAGAGGCCCCCCGGGCCCAGTGTTTCTGCCCAGGCTGGAGCTGTACAGGCTGTGGGAGGAGCCAGGATGCCTCAGCCCACCCCCCCACTTGGTCTCTCCGGGCTTCCAGCGAGACGTCTGCTGTTTCCCTGGCAGTGTCCCCTCGGAACCGGGGTGGCGGTAATGAGTTCAGGAGAACCGGAGTCCAGGGCCTTAGAAAGGCCTGGCCGAGTCCCCTCAATTGGCGGAGGCCTCCCGCCGCCCCACTCCCCAGCTCCGTCGCCCATGGCACACGTTTCAGGACGCCGACCCCCGGGAAGACCCTGCAGCCCAAACCTGGGTCCTTTCGGTCCGGGGGGCGGGGCCGGACAGGGGGCGGGGCTTGGGCCGAGGGGCGGGGCCCGACCACCACTCTGCGCGCGCTCCAGCTCCGAGGACGGGTCCTTCCCTGGCGCTCTGCTGCCCCCTGGTGTCGCGGCGCGGGCGTGCACCTCTGGCCTCACCTGTGGGCGAGCAGGTGCTGTGCGTGTTCCTGGAAGGCCACCCTGACGCAGTGACAGGGAGAGGGTGGGGATGGAGGGGAAGCTGCCCACCCCTCTGGACTCAGCTTTCGTGCCTCGAGGGTCCCTGACAAGTGCGTTGCTGCCTGCGGTGTGGGACCACCTGCGCTGCACCCGGGGAGCCGTGGTGCTTCGCCCGTGAGGACATTAGCTCCCACTGCATCCGCTCACTGTCCTGGGGCATGGGGAGAGCCCCCAACAAAGGTCTGGTGTGTACATGGAGCCTGTATTGTAATGGGGAAGGCAAGTGAACAAGGAAACCAATGCCCCAAATTGTAATGTAGCTAATCAACCATAACGCCGTAGAGCGTAACATCATCATGTCTCATGTGGGAAGTGCAGTTATGAGCAAAGCCAAGGGAGAGGCCAGTGATTGCTGCCCTGCTGGGTTCCACGGGGTGGCATTTCTACAGAGATGTGAGTGAGGACACGGAGTGGAGATCATCCCAGGCCAGGAGACAGTGGTGCAAAGGCCCTGGGGTGGGAGCAGCTGGAGCCCAGTGAGTGGGGGAGAGGCAGGCAGCACGGAGGAGAAAGCGGGGTGAGGACGAGCGGATCCCAAGGCCTCGTGGGACTGTAGTACAGACGTGGACTTACTGTAGGTGTGTGAGAATCCTAGTGGGGACCCAGGGCACGGCAGGGAAAGCGTGGGCACGGTGTGATTCTCGAAGTCCCACTGTGGCTGGAACAGGCGGGGAGCAGGGCCCAGGGGAGAAGGCTGAGGGAGGAGTTGCCGGGGGGGGGGGGGGGGGGGGGTGAAGGCTGACTCCCAGGTGTCAGGCCCAAATCACCCACAGGTGTGCTGGGAACAGGGCCAGGTGACGTTTTGTAAATGGCCCCACTTTTGAGCCTCGGGTGACATTGCGCGCATTATCTCTTCATTTAGCACAATAACCCAGGGTGTTCCGTGCCTTATCTGACTTGATTGGCACAGCCACCTTGTGAGTCAGGGTTATTGCCCCCGTCTCAGACACAAGGAAGCAAACGCTGAGGGAGTGACACTGTCCCAGTTTCCATGGCAGCGAGAGTGTGGTCAGGGCTCACCCAGGTTAGGTCGTGTGTGTGCGCACGGAGTGGAAAACTTGGGAGGTAATCCGTATGGCGTGGAATTCACGATTTTAACTTGTACGGTTCAGTGTACCAGTAGGCCGACAAGGCCGAGCAACATACCTAGTTCCGGAACATGCTCACCACTTCAAGAGGAAGCCCCTCACCCGTTAGCGGTCGCTCCCCAGTCTCTCCTCCTCCCTTCCCTGGGCTTCTCCAGATTCGCCTGGGTGTTTCCTGTAGCACTTGGCCCCGGCGACTGGCTTCTGTCACTCAGCACGCCTCTGGGCACGTCTGTGCGGTCGCAGGGGCCAGCACTTCTGCACCTTTTATGGCTACGTGATATTCCACCGTCTGGACAGGCCACGTTGTGCGCGTCCGCCCACCCATCCGCGGGCATTTGGGGCGTTTCCACCTTTTGGCTGCCGTGAGAGTGCGTCCACAGGCGTCTGCTCAGCCCCGAGACTCGCACGTACAAGTGGTCACAAGGCAAGTCTGTGCCTCCCTCTTGGAGCAGTGGCCGCACGGTTTTCCAAAGTCATGACAGGGAAACTACAGGCCGGTATCCCTCACAGACGTAGAGTCCAAACAAAATTCTGTAAAATTGGTACCAACGTGTGTAAGAAAAATAGACCATGACCAAGGGCGCTCGTCCCAGGAACGCAGGGTGCTGTGACGTTTGCGAATCCATCAACGTAGCTGACCATGCTAGGACGTCGAAAAGAACGGCCACGTAATCATCTCCGTAGGTGCAGAAAAAGAATTTGACAAATTCCAATACCCACTCCCAACGCAAACTAAGGATACAGGTAACCTTCGTTGACTTGATGAAGGGCGTCTGTTTATAAAACCCAGTGCTGTCACACTGAGCAGTGAAGATTGAATGCTCTCCCTTTGAAGTCAGAACAAGGGACGGAAGCCAGGAGGGGTGGACGGCAGGAGGGTGGGGGGTAGGGAGGGAAGGAGGGGAAGAAGGAAGAGGGAGGGAAGGAGGGGAGGAGGAAGACATCTTCAGACTGAGAAAGGACCACTAATGGAAAGGAAGAGCTTAAGGACATAATTCAGGAAGGAGAAAACTGACCCTAAAAGGAAGGTCTGAGATGCAAGAATGAGCGGTCAGTGGAGAAAATGGCCAACATCTGGAAACTCTTTTCAAGCACTCACCGAGCAGGGCGATAAAAAGACAGGGGCCGTGCAC
Organism: Lynx rufus; assembly: GCF_022079265.1. NCBI lineage: Eukaryota > Metazoa > Chordata > Mammalia > Carnivora > Felidae > Lynx > Lynx rufus. The sequence continues at coordinate 207,866 of NW_025814842.1, read as the reverse complement.
AACCTGCACAACTGTACTCAGAAGCCTTGTGGAGTCTCATCGGTTACCACGTCCACCTCCACGCTGGAGGTGCCGACCGCCCGGTAACGTCTGTTCTTCTAGTTGAGTCACAAACCCATCTGACAACCGGAGGTCTAAAACGTAACGCAGAGACACCGGATGGCCTGCGTCAGGGCCTCACTCTGGGCACATCAACGTTTGGAGCCTGATAATTCTTCGCAGTGGGAGCCGTCCTGCGTGCTGTAGGGTGTTCACCAGCATCCCTGCCTTTGCACAGTGCACACCGTGGGCACCGCCCCCCAGTTGTGATCACCAGTGTTGCCTCCAGACTCTGCCATGCGTGTCCTGGGGAGGAGGGATCACTCCCTGGAGCACTACGGGGAACAGAGCAAGAAGGAGGACGGTGAGCAAACTGTGGCTGGCACCCACGTCCCTTTCGTGTTTTCCCCAACCGCTGTGCCCTTCGCTCCCTCCGTCCTCAGGCCTGGGTTCTGCCCTTGGCAGCCCGGGTCTGGTCTGTGGTGACCCTGTTTTGTGGCCGCACTTTCATCCCCAGCCCTGCCGTGTTGAGGGGCCCCTCGTGCGCTCAGCTGGGGGCAGTGGCACCGGGAACGTGGTCAGGGAGACGTGACCACTGGTAGGCCTGCGGGCTGGACCGGGACACTCGGGGGCTCCTTGCCCATCCTGGGAATGTGCATTCGCTCCCCTCCCCCGCTCCCAGGGCTGCCCCGAGGACGTGGCCTTGAGACGGGGAGGTGGCGGTGAGAACACCGGCTTCGTGCAGGCCACCGAGTCCAGCGAGGGCCTCTTCAGCTTGGGCGGGCGGATGCGGGGCCGCTCGGAAGCCTGATTCCAGCCCCAGGGACTGCTGTCCCATCTCCGGGGGAGCAGTCCCCCTTGGCGATGCCTTGGGAAGGGTTTATGCCAGACGAATCCAGGGCGGAGCAGCTGAGCAGCCACTGGACGCATTTTTCTGTCAGAGAAGTCCAGGTGGGTGCCTGGGGCTGGCTGGGGGTCAGGGGACCCCCGTCCTGTCGCCCGCTCACCCTCCACAGATGGCTTCCGTCTGAGTTCTCCAGGAAGCCGGCAGGCGGTGGGCGGTGGGCCGGGGCCGGGGGAGGAAGCCTGTTCCTCCCGCTTGAGGATCCGACCCGGAGGGGGCGCATGCAGCTGTGTCCCGGCCTTTGAGCCTGGTCACAGGGTCCCACGCCACGCAAGTGGTGATCAGGGGCCCACGCGGCATCCCCACCGCGGCCTGAGAGGAGCACGCGGGGCTTGAAGGCCAGGCCTGCCCGCTGCAGCTCCAAGGCCTACGTGCGCTGGCCCCGGGTCACGCCGGGCCGAGATACAACCCCTGCGTGAATAGGGGCGTGCTCTTCCCCGCCCGCCCTCTGCCCTTGGACTCCTGTCCTCTGGGTGCTCAGCGCCACAGGCCGGCCACGGGTCAGACTGCAGGGTCCACGTCATGCCGACCACGGCCAGCTCTCCAGCACCTTCCCCCAGCGGGAACCGTGCTTGAGTGCTGGGGGGACGGTGCCGCCATAGCGTGTGGCCGGCTGCTTCCGGAACTGCTGACCCCCAGGGGCCGTCGGCCGAAGCTCCAGTCTTCGCCCGCGGGAGCAGGAGCAGAGAAAGGCGTCTGTGCAGATGCTCCTGAGCTGTGCCCCCTCCGCCCGGGCTTGGCAGGCGGCCAGTCCCTCTTCTCTCGGCCGCCTCGTTCCTTCCATTTGGGAGTGTTTTCCGGGGTGTGGCCGGCCAGGCGACCCTGTGCCCTGTGCGTGGGCCTCTCCCGCTCACGGGTTCTGTCCGCCTCTGAGATCGCCCGGGCTTTCTCGACACTGTTTCCATGTGAGTTTTAGAATGGGCCCTCAATTTACAAAACAACAAGAAGGAGCTACCTGCTGAGATTTTTATTGGGATTGCACTGAATCTACAGGTTGGTTTTCAGGGAACCGGCAGTTTTCAGCCCTGGGTCTTCCAGCCCTGAGCTTGCGACACGCTCTCCCTTTACCGCCCAGCTCCTCCCGGTAACGTCCGTGCTCCCCGTGCTCCTGTGTGTATGAAACAGTCGTGAGGGGCGTTCCTGCCACGCTGTGCAAATACAGCCGACCAAACACGGCAGTCTGTGGTCTTCTGCGTTTCTGCCTAAGAAGCCACGTCGCCCGCCATGCGATTGTCCCTTCCTTTCCTGTTTCTGTGCCTGTGAGTTCCTCCTGCGGCTCGCGCTCCGGTAACAGCGTGCACACCCTGAGTAGGGCCGCCTCCCTTCCCGTGCCGGGGCATCTGCATTTTGTATTTACTGTCTTCCTGCCAGTTCGGGTCCTCTCGATCCTCGAGTTTGCGTCTGCGCACCTCATCCGACGTCGAACGTGACAACCTCGTGTCTCGACCCAGCGACTGGGCTGGCCGACGTTTCCGTTGGGACCTGTTTGGAGCTGCAGACGGGGCTCGGGTCTGCCGTCCCGAGGCGCCCCTCTGTATCTCTGCGCGTCTGCCTCGTACGACGTCAGTGAAGTCGCATCAGCGGACGTCCTGCTGGCTCGTGTCGTCCTGGCCTGGATTCCTGCTGCTTCGCTTCTGACCTTTCTGTGACCTTGTGCTTAGACTGGTCTTGTGAGTGTCGCTGAGTTTTCAGTCCCTTTACCTTAGATGTGACGTACGTCAACTCTCTTACTGTCCGCTTTCCCTTTCGCCTCTCTGGGTTTTGCTCCCTTTTTTTTCTTGAGTTCTTTTGAACGAATCAAATGTTTTCTTAGCTCTTGCCTTCTGTTAACTTGTTAGCGAAAACACTCCTTGTTACAGCTACTCTGGCAATACAGGTATACTGTTGACCTGCTCTTGTCTGTTGCCCTCCCCCGTCTGGCTGCAGCCTCAGAGCCTTCGACTCCCATCCCCTCAGAGCTGTCCCTTTGTCATGATTACCAGGTGACGCAGCTCCACGGGACAACGTGAGCGCTGGATGCCCGCTCGCACTCGCCCCTGCTCGGCCACACGGGTGTCCCCGCTGCCCCGTCCCTGGTCACCTGCGTCGGTGTCCCTCCTGCTCCATCCAGCCCCACTGCCCTCCCGCCGGCATGGACTTTTGTGCTAGCAGCCCTCCAGTCGAGTTGCCTTCCCCCCTCAAGGCCAGACTTACATAAAGTCCGGGTTCTTCTGTAAAAAATTAAACCTGACATCCTTCGGGAAGAATGCGTAAAGATGAGGACCCTGGGGCCAGGATGCCTGTGTCCAAACGCTGGCCTCACAACCCGCAGACTGTGTGACCTCGGGCATGGGCTCCACCTCCTGTGCCTTGGATTTCTCATCTGTAAAGTGGGGTGATGTGGCACCAACCGGGTAGGGCTGTTGGGACCCTTCAATGAGTGAACATGGGCCCAGCGCCTGTAACAGCATGTCAGAAGCTCTGTGCAGGGAAAGCCACCATTACCATGATCGTTATTTTGGGTGACACCCCGTGAGCTGAGTCAGAAAATAAAGCCATGGTTACGGGCCATATAGTCAGCAAGTGCAGGGCCCACGCGGTGAGGAAAGGCAGCGTTCGAGGTCCGTCCTTCCGCGTTGCCGGGGTGCTGTGGGCAGGCACACTCTTTCCCAAGGGGAATGAGGGGCTGTTGGAGCCCCTTCTGGGAGGTGCTGTGATCCAGACAGGAAGGAAAGAGGTTTGAGAGTCAGAAGCCCTGGGGCAGGTGGTGAGAGTCGTCAGGCGGCCTAGCCTGGACAGAAGGGCAGCGGGGAGTCTTCCCGGAGGAGGCAGCCTGAGCACTGAGTCTCAGAGCACAGTGTCCGGTGGCCAGGCTGCAAAGACAGGTGCCTGAACGAGGGACTAATGTTTGGCTCCTTAGCAGACAACAGAAAGCCGGGAGCCAGGCTCAGCTCGGGAACCCGGAGGACGCGTCAGTGCGGGGTCGGGGAGCAGGGCACGGCCAGGGTCTCTTGAGCTGAGACAGGGAAGGGGCCACTTTGATCTATTTATTTATATTGAGAGAGAGAGACAGCCCGACCAGGGGAGCAGCAGAGACAGAGGGAGAGAGAGGGTCCCAAGCAGAGCCCGACCTGGGCCTCGACTGCACGGACCATGAGATCGCGACCTGAGCTGAAATCAAGAGTCAGACGCTTAACCGACTGAGCCACTCGGGTGCCCCAGGGCTGTGATTTTTAAAAGTGTTTTTAATGCTTGTGTTCAGTAACACATTTGACACACACACAGACTGTGTGCATCGTCTCATGGGAGGATAATGTTATATACAAAGTGTATCTGAAGCCTGTCACACCTGTGAGGCTGGAGCCCCACCTCCCTCACAAGCCGCTAGGCCCTGGGCCGGATCCTGTCGGTCGGGGGCCCCAGGGGAGAGGAGGAGACCCAGTGCCTGGGAAGGTCTTGGCCGAGGAGAGACCGGCCGGTGGAGCTGAGCTTTATGTCCAGAGACGACCTCCCCGGCCCCTCAGGGATGATGCCAGGATGTGTGCTGTCCGTGGGGCATTTGGAAAGTTCTTGTGGCCCGGCCTGTGTTTGTGACGCATCCTGGGTTCTGGTCAGTCCCACGGACGCAGGACCCACACCGGCCACAGTCACTGTGTCCTGGGAGGCTACAAAGGCTGGGTCTGGGTGAGGGTCCATCAATCTCTAGGTGATTATGGACGTGATTTCTTCCAGGTTCCCTGCGCTCCAGTGACCGGCACGGCCCCGCCCTAAATTACATCTCAATCAGTGTAAAAAGGCGTTTGACATTTCCCTTGATTTATGTACTAACCTTTACATTCAGCGGGGCGGCGTGCTGATTGCTTTCCTCGGCCACATGGTGCTGGCTCCCCCTGCGAGACCCCAGCCGCCGCCTGCCCTGGGAGGAGACACTCCTGCGGGATCTGGGCCCTTGCAGGAGCCACTGAACACTCGTCTTGGCACAGAAAGACTGGGAGAAGCCGCCGGGTTTGCACCGATGTGAGCCGGTCGTGAGGGCGGCGACAGACCCCCGTCTGGGAGTGAGGGAGCGTGAGGTCCCCGAGACCCCTGCGCGTGCCTGTTCCGCCCTCCCCAGCCGCCTGTCACTTGGAGGGTGAGACACGCACCCCCAGACACATCCAGAGAACCCACGCTTTGCACACTCGTGTGCACACGCACAGTCACCAGCCAAACCTGCACTATGCACGGTTGCACGTGGATGCACAATAGTGCACACTCAGAGGAGCACACGGTCGCAGGTACACGCTCATCCTCAGGCACAAACCGGCCCTCGGCAACACCGTGTTCACACTCACACCGAGAACGCCACACTGGTGAACAGATGGTGGGAGAAGCCCCTTCTGCTCCTGGTCCAGAGCGCCTGGACAGACAGGGCTGGGCATCACGCCTGCCGGGAGGGGCCGGGCCGGGGTCAGCAGCTGGTCCTCGACACGCGGCCCGAGCCAGACTCTGTGCAGCAAATGTGTCGGCAGTGACCCCGGGGAGCTCGGCAGGGGATGGGGCGGATGGGCAGCGGTGTAAGTGCAAAAGTTCAAGCGCAGGGAGGGCCGGTGTTGCCTCAGCTCAGACGTGTGGCTGGAGGGGCGGGAGCCCCAGATGAGTCTGCCCTGCCTCCTCTGTTGGACGGGAGGCTGTGTCTGCGTGGGACACACGAGACACGGTGCCCAGGGCTCGCCCGCTGCCGTGCCCGCCCTGGCTGTGCCGGCTCTGAGCCTTTCTTATGGTTGGGGTGGCCATCCCTCCAGCCCCCCCCCACCCCCGCCCTTCTCCTCCCAGCTGGCCGCCCGGGTCAGTGCGGTCCTGGCCTCGGCAGCAGGGTCGTGTCCCGGGGGACCACCCTCTCTCTGGGACACAGGGTGAGGCAGAATCGTCTCCACCCCTCCCCCGACGTGTGAGTCTACAGACCAAGCCCCCAGCGCAGGGGCGGGGGCAGACGGGCAGCACAAGGGTCTTAACCACCTGAATGCCCTCTTGCAACTGCCCCAGCTGCAGGGAGACCAGGACTGTGGTTCCCACACTCTGTCACGCATCAGAAAGTTTGTGAGAATGCAGACTTCAGGGCCCTCCTCAGCTGTACTGATTCAGAACTTGTAGGAGAATCTGCATTTCTTTCCCAGGGGGTTCAGACTCAGTGGCCTGTGGACCAGGCTTCCACCCTGTGCTTGAGCATGAAGGCCTTTAAGCTGCTGTGTCTGTCCCACTGGTCATGATTCTTGCATTAGGGATATATTTCTTGGGCTAAAGCATTTATCCCCCATTGAGGAGCAAATATCGAAACACTTGTATAAACAAGGCTCCTTCAGTCGGGAGTGTTAGAATCGCAAATCAAACTACCTTGAGCCCCGTAGAGTGTTACTGGCATAGATAACTGCAAGGCAATGGCTGCAGGTGTGGCTGGATCTAGGTGTTCTCCTGCTGTCAAGGATCAGTCTCCCCATCTTTTTGCTCTGCTTCTGAGTGTGCTGCTTATTCTCCAGTGGGATTTTCTTAGGCAAGGGCGAGATGGCCGTATGTAGCCACATATAGTTCAAGTCGTGTTCTACCTGCCTTCTTGCCCACTGTTTCAGCAAAGGCCCTGGGACTGGGGTCTCTTCAGTTGTGTGGGGGTCTTGTGACCCTCCCTACACCGATCTCTGTGGCCAAGGGGAAGAAGCAATCTGACTGAGGAAGTCTGGACCCATTCAAGGATGAAGGGTGTGCCAGGTGGCCATAGGTGGGAGGGTCTGTCCCCAAGGGAGCAGGGTGGGGACAGCCAGCCACAGGGACTGATTCCAGTGATGATCCTCTGGGCGGAACAGACCTTCTTCCGTCGGAGGTGCGGGCTCCTCCGAGCAGATGCTGGTTGCCCCAGTTCTGGCCTCAACATGGCACCCTCCCCACCAGCGACACCCTGCTCTGGGAGGGTCCCGGGCCCCTTGGTCTGCTCCTCCTGCCGAAGCCCCCGGGTGCTAGGGGAGAGCTCCAGAGGCAAGAACGGGAGCCAGAGAGGCAGATCCAGAAAGAGCCAACGTAGGACGCATAGGCTCCAGTCCAGGATGGACCAGGAGTGCTGCTGAGGGACACAGGCGTCTGCAGCCACCCCTTGTCCCACGGTCTGTGACGTGAGGCCCTCAAAGGGCCATTGGTGGGGGACAAAGAACCACACAGACCCACCTCTTTTCTCAGCCTCTCATCTGTAGAATGGGGATCAAATCCGCCCGCCCGGCCTCTTTTGCTTCAAGTGCTGTGGGCAGTGCCTGGGAGGGCCCCTCGTCTCTAGGACTGGACTACGGGGTCCCGAGTGCTGGCCCTGATGGGGGCGGCCAGAAGTAGAGTACAGGTGTCCCCAGCAGCCCCGCCGGGACTGGCTCACAGACAGGGTGGACCACGGTGCACGTCCCGCGCGCGGGGCACTGGGCTTCTGGGGCTGGGCCTGGCCCGGTCTCCCAGCCTGGCCCAGACCACCCCCTCCGCCAGCCCTTCGTGCCCGGGTGCTGGGGTCTGCCGGTCTGCCCCTCTAGGCTGACGGGAGGACACAGCAGCCGGTTTCCCGGACAGCATCCGGCCAAGTCAGTTAATCTAAACAGAAAACAGCGGGAAAAATTGTTCCCAGCTTTTCAGCAACTGCACACACATGTGCCTGGCTTGTCTTCGTGTCTGGAGCGTCCTGCCCTGTGGGCCCAAGGCCCTGCAAGAGGCAAGGACGTGCATGCACTGAGCACCTACCGAGGGCAAGGTTGCCAGGAAGTCGGATGCCTCTGGGGGGGGGGGGCGGGGGGCAGCACAGCTCCTGGCCCTGCCTCTGTGGGGGGTGGAGGCCAGGGACCCACCCGGAGCCATGCGGCCCTGGCACATCCCTCTGAGGCTCTGCTCCCTCGTCTGTGTCGCGGGGGCAGATGAGGTGCCCCTGTAAGTGCTGCTTGCCCTCTGACTTGAGTAGGTGCCCCAATAGCTTTGTTCCGCCCGCGGGCGCCGGGGTCCTGGACAGAGGAGGCTTGTGTCGCACCATGGCTTGAGAGCCAGACGGGGTTTTGCGAGCCCGTGAGGGTGGAAGAGGCCTTTTGGGAGAGGCAGGTCCAGGTGGCAGGGCCCGCGGTGCCACGGCAGCAGGGAGGTCAGCCCAGCACCCGGTGAGATGCCCGTTTTCTCTCCGAGCCCGTGCATTTCCCATGGCGGGTGCTGCGTGCATGTGTGCAAACACATGCGTGTGTGCCTGTGCACCGGACCTCCCTGCGAACACAACTCCCCGGCCTGGGCAGTCTGGCTCTCCTTGTCGTCCTGCGCCTGTCTGGCCAACAGACACAAAGCGGCCTCTCGTGGGCGCCCCGGAGTCCCCACCGCGTGCAGGTGCCCAGAGCCCGGACCTGTGTCTTCGAGGGAGGCAGCTGCCCTGCCACCCAGAGCACCAGGCTGGCCTCCCGTGTTTCCTTTCTGTGTGTGTGGAGAGGGGCCCCAGCTGTGCCGCCGCCGGGCCCACTGGCCCCCAGTGTGCCGCCCCTTTGCCCCGACTTCTTGCTGGGTAGCAGAACTCCCTGCTCTCTGTCCTCCAGGGTTCCTGCCACCGTGGCCCGTAAGAGGGGGGTCTAGACCAGGACCCCCAGGGGCCCTGGCTCTAGGTCCATCCGTGTTTGCCGAGTGCCGCACGAGGCTCCAGGCACGGGGCCGGCGGCTGGCCACAGGCACGCCCCGAGGGACTGAGCCGGGTGTGAAATGAGGACGGCTGGGAATGGCCGTCACACCCTCGCCGTCTGGGATCAGCTCCCATGAACCAGCGTATGAGGGCGCTGCTCTAACGCTCATGTCCTTGCTCCAAACCCAGGAACAAAAACTGCGGTGTCTCTCAAACCCAGAGGCTCAGCGGCTTTGGAGGGTGAGGATAGGCGGTTGTGTGAGTCCTGGGCTCGTGGGAACGGGAACGAGGCGGAGTGCTCGCGGGTCCCCCGGGGACCAGGTGGGCACAGTGAGCTTGGGGATGTCCAGCGGTTGCTAGGAGCGCCTGACAGGGCACACGGGGAAGTGCGCGAGACGGGGAAGTGCGGCGGCCAGCGGTCGGTGTGGCAGCTTCCCCACGGGGCTCGCACCGACAGCTAAATCAGCTCAGATGTTCCCACTCAATTTCCTTTTCTTCGGAAACCACGTGGCTGTGTGACTGTACTTCATTATAAATCTAATTCTGCTGTCTCGGTTGAGCGAGCTCACATCTCGTGTGGACCCCGTCTCAAGTGGCCTAAAGCTGGAGAAACGCAGCCAGGCAAGAGCGCGCAGGGCCGTTAATTCTCAGTCGGCCGGACGCGGCCTGACAGGCTCGCCTTCCCTTCCGGGAGCTTCTCTAGAGCAGCGGGCGCTCGGGCGAGGCCCACCAGCAAAGATGCACTTGCGTGTTTAGAGGGATGGAAACTGTGATGTTGCAAATGTTCGCGGGTTGTTAACTTGGCTGGATACAAAATCAAGTCACAGGTGATAGACCGCGTGCGCCGTCCCCTCCCCCAGGTTCCTCGTGGAGTGTTTACGGCCCAGGCTCATCCCCGTGGGGAGGGAGAGGCGGTTCTCATGTCCCCCGCTTGGAAGGCAGGGGCCTGGGAAGATGGGCTGCACAGGTCCATGCTGCCTCACATTCCCACAGTGGAGGTCTCTGGGGTCAAATGGTGGCCGCAGCTGGCAGACGGTGGGGCCCCAGTCTGATTACATTTCACCTCTAGCCCGGAAGGTGTTATTACACCCTCGGCCTGGCATCCCAGGCACCTGGATGGGTTAGGGTGGACTGAGGACCTGCCTGTGCCCCAACAAGCTCTGTGAGGCGTCTCTGAGCCCCCGTTTCCTCCCCTGTGAAATGGAGCTTGGGTCTGCCCCCTCCCTGCCCTCAGCCACCTGCCTAGGTCACAGAGCAGGGGGCACCCTGGGAAGAGGCAGGTAGGGGCAGGCTCCCAGGGACTGTGGGGACCCTGGACGCCTGGCCCTGTACTCTCCCACCTCCCAGAGTGACCCCAGCTGTCACACTCCTGCCTGGCCAGTGACCCTGGGGCCCTCCAGACAAGCTGCCGACAGGTGTGGTCGGACCCCAGAAGCTCACACCCCACGGCACCCTCTCTCTGCCTCACCCATGAGATGGAGGGAGTCACCTGACCCACTTCGAATGGCTCGGGGATCCTCAGAACAGTGCCCAGCATGTGGGGAGCCCCCAGCAAAGACCAGCACCTGCTGGTACTGTCGTCCGGGCTGGACCCCGACTGCCAGGCCGGGGTCTGCGGGGTGAGCACAGCTGACCTGTGAATGATGAGATGCCCTTCCGCCCGCCCCCCGGCGACTTCCAGGCCTTCGTCATCTGTGGGGGTGGGTGGGGCTGCCCGCTTGGCCCGAAGGCAGAGTGCCCCCGCCCTCCCCACCAGGGTCCTGCACCAGGGGGGCCCTTTCCTGTCCTCACACATACTCTGGGCGGACGTCCTCTGAGAGTGGGTTGTTGTGGGGTCTCGGCCTGGTCACTAACCCTTGAGGATTTTCCTCCCCAGCCCTGCCTTCAACCGCATTTTGTCAGATGAGCACCCCTCTCCGGGGGAGCTGCCCCCTTGCCCCCTTGGACACCTGTGTGGTGAGTCCATGGCCTTGATGTAAAGTCTGGTCTCACTTCTGGTGGGAGGCCCCTTGCAGTCAGCCTCTGGTGCCTGGGGCAGTGGCTGCACCAGGAGTGAAAGCCAAGGGCCTCCCTCCCCGCCTCCCCTGCGAGGCCAGGCCCCCTCAGGCCCTCCCATGGCCCTCCCCACACCTCCCCTTCGAGGCCAGGCCCCCTCAGGCCCTCCCATGGCCCTCCCCACACCTCCCCTGCTAGGCCAGGCCCCCTCGGGCCCTCCCATGGCCCTCCCCCCATCCCCTGCGAGGCCAGGCCCCCTCAGGCCCCCCCATGGCCCTCCCCACACCTCCCCTGCGAGGCCAGGCCCCCTCAGGCCCTCCCATGGCCCTCCCCACACCTCCCCTGCGAGGCCAGGCCCCCTCAGGCCCTCCCATGGCCCTCCCCACACCTCCCCTGCGAGGCCAGGCCCCTTCCCTCAGGCCATCCCATGGCCCTCCCCACACCTCCCCTGCGAGGCCAGGCCCCTTCCCTCAGGCCATCCCATGGCCCTCCCCACACCTCCCCTGCGAGGCCAGGCCCCCTCCCTCAGGCCATCCCATGGCCCTCCCCACACCTCCCCTGCGAGGCCAGCCCCCCTCAGGCCCTCCCATGGCCCTCCCCACACCTCCCCTTCGAGGCCAGGCCCCCTCAGGCCCCCCCATGGCCCTCCCCACACCTCCCCTGCTAGGCCAGGCCCCCTCAGGCCCTCCCATGGCCCTCCCCCCATCCCCTGCGAGGCCAGGCCCCCTCAGGCCCTCCCATGGCCCTCCCCACACCTCCCCTGCGAGGCCAGGCCCCCTCAGGCCCTCCCATGGCCCTCCCCCCATCCCCTGCGAGGCCAGGCCCCCTCAGGCCCTCCCATGGCCCTCCCCACACCTCCCCTTCGAGGCCAGGCCCCTTCCCTCAGGCCATCCCATGGCCCTCCCCACACCTCCCCTGCGAGGCCAGGCCCCCTCAGGCCCTCCCATGGCCCTCCCCACACCTCCCCTGCGAGGCCAGGCCCCCTCAGGCCCTCCCATGGCCCTCCCCCCCTCCCCTGCGAGGCCAGGCCCCTTCCCTCAGGCCCTCCCATGGCCCTCCCACACCTCCCCTTCGAGGCCAGGCCCCCTCAGGCCCTCCCATGGCCCTCCCCACACCTCCCCTGCGAGGCCAGGCCCCCTCAGGCCCTCCCATGGCCCTCCCCACACCTCCCCTTCGAGGCCAGGCCCCTTCCCTCAGGCCATCCCATGGCCCTCCCCACACCTCCCCTGCGAGGCCAGGCCCCCTCCCTCAGGCCCTCCCATGGCCCTCCCCCCATCCCCTTCGAGGCCAGGCCCCCTCAGGCCCTCCCATGGCCCTCCCCACTTGCCGCCTCCTTGGGCAGCTTAGATCTGCTCCAGATATGCTCCTGTGGCCAGGAGAGAGGTTTCAGCAGAGCCGGGTCAGAATCCCGGATGGGAAACACGGAAGGACCCTCCACAGAGGGGCCATGTGTCGGGGATCTGGGGTGGGGGGCACAGAGGGACCAGGAGGGGACCCTTGCCCCAGGCAGGCCACCACCTGACCTCACCCTGCAATGTTTCTTTTCAGTTACATACTTTTGGTAACAAATAGGCCGTTAGGGCCCCCCCCCCCCCCCGGGGGACTCAGTGGGTGGGGCATCTGATTTTGGCTCAGGTCATGATCTCGCAGTTGACGAGTTCGAGCCCCACGTCGGGCTCTGTGCTCAGAGCTCAGAGCCTGGGGCCTGCTTCCGATTCTGTGTCTCCCTCTCTCTCTGCCCCTCCCCTGCGTGTGCTCTGTCTCTCTCTCAAAAATAAGTAAAAAACATTAAAAAAAAGAAACACTAAAAAATTTAGAAGTAGGCCTGTTTGGTCCCAGAGTCCTTGGCCTCCAGGTAATCTCACTGTCGTTGGGTCTGTACCCACACAGCCCAGCGTCTGTCCCGGGGGTTGGAACCAGAGGAATTTCCAAGGGAGCCCAGACCCTGGGGTGGCAGGACAGGACGGGAGGTGCCTGTGTCCTTGCACCCAGCTCAGTGCGGAGGGCCTCAGCCCACGGTGCAGGGATGAGGCAGAGAGGGCAGTGCTGCCCAAGCCCCAGAATGGGAGGCCAGAGTAGACTCTGTGGCAGCCGTACCCGTGGGAGAAGGACAGCCCTCCGGGGCCACCCTGCCCCTCTGAAGGCAGACCCCATCCCAGCCTGCCTGTGGCAGTGCCCAGGGCAGATCTGGGGTACCAGGGAAGGAGCGGGGACCTTGGGGGCTGCTTCAAGGAAGGGAGGTGCCCAGAGGACTCGCCCGGCCTGGGGGTCCGGCTTCCATGAGGCCCCTCAGAGCCCAGTGAGCCAGTCCCTTCCCTGACTCCCTCCCTGGGTCTGGGCTGAGCAGATGGGGGGCGGAGAGGGGGGGACGTGAGACGGAAGACAGACTTAGCAGTCGGGGTTCTGGGCGTGGCCTGGGCGTGGCCCTACTCCATCTCAGCTGCGTCTCTGGGGGTTCTGGGGTGGCCCGTGCCACAGATACAGACCCCGGGACTCCGGTGGGCAGGTGCCCTGTCTGAGCACACACACCTCGAGGCTCCCAGCCTGGTGCTGCTTCCGGCCCCCGCCCGGGGGGCGGGGGGGGGGACCAGGACCACGGGTCCGAAGGCCTCCAAGGTCACTCTGGGACAGCCAGCCGAGGCTCAGAAGATGCCAAGGAGGCCGGTGCTGACAGGAGCTCCAGAGAACCCCTCCCCCCTCTGTACACCATTCTCACCAGCATCACCCACCGAGCCCGGACCTGCATCTTGGTTTCACCAGCACAAGATGGGACAGGTCGGGGACAGAGGTTTGAGAACGAGAGCAGGAGACACGCGGTGCGTGTGCTCCAGTAAGAGCCAGTGTGGAGGCCACGTGAGCCAAGGCGAAGCGCCCGAACACGGGAGGGGGCTGCCCTGTAGGAGCTCCCGGTGCCAGAAAGAGCAGTGGCAGACAGGCGAATGCAGGAGATGCGTTTCAGAGTCTCGAGAAACGGATGTTCCGCCTGGACTTGGGGGCCGGGGTCTTCTCCTTCATTTCTCCCTGCCCGTGTCCTCTCCGGCCACACTGGCCTTCTGCACGCCCCCAGCCCCACGTCCTTCCCACCTCGGGGGCTTGGCTCACCACCTCCCGCCGGGAATGCCCTTCCCCCCGGCACACGGGCGCCTGCCCAGCCCGGAGGTGGCTTCCTGTGGGGCCCTGGGGCCTGGCCACGCTCTCTGAGCCAGCTGTGGAACCCTGAGTGCTCTCTCTCAGCGCCCCGCGAGCAGGCTTGCTTCCCAGCCCCGTGGAGGCGTACAGCCTGCTCACGGTTGCACCCCGGCACCTAGAACAGGGCTCCTGGACGTTTGTTGGACGAATGAATGAACAAATAGCCCCAGAACTGCTCGATGAAGGAAGGAAGGAATTTGAGGAGAGATGAGGCCTTTTCCCTGCTTCCCTGGGGGCAGATGAAGAGCCAACGGATGGCTTGGTGTGGAGGCCGCTGTCAGCCGCGGGAGGCCTCCCTGGACCCCGAGGGCGGACATGGGGCGAGGGAGGGCACTGGGCACCCAAGTCCTGCCCCTGCTCCGGTCCCAGGGCTCTCTCTCTGCCCCCCCGAATGTGGGTGTGGTCTCCGTCGGTCTCCAGCCGCCGTGAGGAGGGACAGCCCCCCACGGGGGCTGGGTGAGGAGCAGCTCAGCCTGGGTGCCGCCCAGCCGGGAACTTCGCTCGGTGCGATGGTGCTTTGCACACACACCTCCCCTGAACTCCCGCACGGCAGCGCCTCCCAGCTTTGTTAATGGAAACCTGGTGATCCGTAACCGTGTGGCAGACATCTGCTCGGGGGTGATGTGGGGGTAATGTACGTATCGGTGATCAATCAGTGGATTTGCAAGAGAGGCATAAAGTCTTTAATTACAACGGCGCTGGGCGAGTCTGCGTGGTGGCAGTGGCATTTGAATAGGCCAGAGCCAGCCCTCACCCCTGCGATGTTGTCTGGTATTAAATGCCACTCACTCTGAGGGCTGGGAGACTTTGGGAAGTCGTGGGGTATCACACGCTGGCAAATTGAAAATGTCCCTTCGCGTTCGAGAACATGATGGATACCCTTTGCGAAACAAACGTAACACCTCCTGGCGCCCAGACCTCGCCTGCCCGGAGCCACCCTTTTCGCCACCCGGTAGCGTCTGCCCCAGACCGCGTGCGCAGGGAGCACACGCTAACCGCCTGTCTGGCCCCCCCAGGCGCACCCCCACCCCCCACCCCCCACCAAGGCTGGACCTTCTTCCAAAATTACCCTGTTTAGGACACAGGAATCTCCTGTTCGCCGTCAGGCTGTGCTCACCGGCACAAAACACAGGAAGAACACGGCTAGAACCCGAAAGATAAAACGCACATCGTATTCGCTTCATCGGTAGCAGAAAAATACACCTTCGGACGCCGTGTGCCCCCACTTATGTGTGACGGCACCAGCCGCATCGCGCCACCACCCAGGCCGGGTCGACTACCGTTAAAACAGCGCTCTCCGCACAACCGGCAAAGGGCCGTAAATAGCAGGCGTGCACACGGACGACACACACACGCACACACGGGCACAGGGCCCCTCCGAGCCGCACGAGCCTTAGTGTGGAGGAAACGTTAGCAGCCCAGCCCCAGAGCCACAGGCCGGGCCCGCCTGCTCCCCGGGCCCCATCTGTAGCACAGGGAGGGGGAATCACGCGACCGTCAACCAGGGCCGGTGTGCCTGCTCCGGAGACAGCCCCAGACGGGGGGCCAGCGCTGTGCCCGGTGGGCAGCAGGACCCACTGGTGTCGGGTGCCTTCCCAGGCAAGAGATCCGGCGGCAGGCGTGTTCGGAGAGGTGCCCTTGTTCCTGCTTTCCAGAGGGCTCCTTGAGGCAGGGCTCCCCTCCTCCCACGAGGCTGGCAGGCTGCCCCCTTGGCAAGGCCTGGCCAAACAGAGAGAGCGTCGGTGGGCAGGCGGTGGGCGCATCACCACCAGGGGTCATCTCCGGACTCAGGGACCAGGCGTTTCACAACATTTGCAAGCAACGGCCTTCTCCCCTCTTCTCAAAACAATGACGGCAACCCAAGGAGTCTGTACAGGGTGGACAAGTGATACTGTGGCGGTTTAACGACGCGTCTGAATCGGAAGCAAGCTAGTCCGAGTGAGTCCCTGCGTGGCTCTGTCTCTACCTCCTGCCTGCCTTCCTTTACTGGTCTGGGTTTTTCAGAGTCCGATAAAGCCCGACCATGTAATTCCCAGCTGAGACAGCCAGCCTTCTTGGGCGTGTTTTTGTTGTTTACGGAATTAGCCAATCATTGTCACCTAGTGGATCAGATTAGGTGTAATCCATACTAATGTTCAAATTAAGTCATGGAAAGCAATTAACTCTGCAAAAATGGGCTGGTGAAAAATGATAAGGTTGGTCAAATAGTTTCACTGTGCATAATTGTGTTTTTTAAGATGCCCGTCTCCACACGGTAATTAAATCATTTACATTTCAAATGGAGTGTACCCACCTCCAATGCCTGTAATTGTGCACTCCCTAATTGTACAGCTCAAGTGTAGCAGAATCTGTCAGCCGCCTGCTACGTAGTGTCTGCTTTCTTGGGAGACCAGCCGGGCGGAACACGCCCAAATAGGAGCTAACTCCCTGCTCCCAAGAACCAAGAAAAGTGTGCTTCCCCCCATGTTGTCCCAAATTTGGAGCCCCCCTTGCTCCTCCCGTCTTCCTGCCTTCTTTCCTGTATAAAACAGCGCACGGGATTTCTGAAGCAAGCAATCGTTGGATATTCTGTCCGCAACAACTTCCGATCACATCGTCCGTAACAGGGCCACGGTCAAAAACTCGGGGACGACGTTCATGGGGTCAAGGAATATCTGGTTTCACCGTCTGCACTTTTAGCTCTGGGAAGACGCCCACCCACCTCGCCATCTGCATCCAGAGCTCACGGGCAGCTTCCAGGGTGTGGGGTCTGTGCAGCTAGTTCTCAGAAGACAGAGGGATGAGGTGCTGCCTTGTCTGTGAGTGAGTGTGGCCCCGAACCTGTATTCATATCCCTCAGAGTGGGGCTGCTCAGTGAACCTAGGGCAGGACCCCGTGGGTCTTCCTGCAAGGGAACTTGTGAAGGGTGAAGCCAGAAGACTGACCTCTTGTCCCTCCAGCCCATGCTGACGTTCGGCACGGAACACGAGTCTGCGGAAGTTAGCAGGATGTGGCAAAACCTGGCTTCTTGGCTGGAGGTGGGGCCGAAATCGCCCGGAAGCCCCGGGACCGACCGGGCGCCAGCCCGGCCTCATATGGTCCACAGGTGGAGGTTCATTGGCTGGGCCTCCAGCCGGGGGGTTCTGCCCTCCTGCTGGCCGTAGGGACCCTTGAGCCCCGGGAAAGGGCCCGGCGCCGACAGGATGTAGTCAATGCTGAACTTGATGCCCCTGTGCTCCTCCTTCCCCAGGGCGGCTGGGCTGGCAGCGGCGGGGGGCGGGCCTGGGGCCGGCTCAGGGGGCCCCTGCGGCCCCTCCGGCCCCTCCGCGCCCCCCGCACGCGCCTGCCCCGCCCCCTCGCGCTTGGGGCCGCGGCGCCGGCGCCGCCTCCGATAGTTGCCGTTCTCGAAGAGGTCCAGCAGCGACTCGCAGCCGGCCGCCAACGTCCAGTAGTTACCCTTGCCCTTCTCGTGGCCCTCCGTCCGAGGCACCTGCGGGAGAGGGAGGGGCTGGCTCCCGGCGCGCTCCCGCCCGCCCCTCCAGGCGCTGGCTGGCTTCACCGAGGGCTCCAGGGTGAGCCCCGGGGCAGGGGCCCGACCTTGGGGTGGGTGGCGCTGCTCACGGGGCAGGTTGGAGGCTTGCTGCTCTACAGTCCATCCCCGCCCCCAGCCAGGAAGGACTTGGCCCAGGAGTCCCCAGGCCGAGGACACCCAGGGGCCACTCCGGGGAGCGGGGTGGGGGGGGGGTGGGGCGATGGGGGCTCACCTTCACGAAGCAGCTGTTGAGGGACAGGTTGTGGCGGATGGAGTTCTGCCAGGCGCGCTGGTTGGCTCGGTAGTAGGGGAACTCGCGCGTGATGAAGTCGTAGATGCCGGACAGGGTCACCCTGCCCGAGGGGCTCTGCTGGATGGCCATGGCGATCAGCGCGATGTAGCTGCAAATAGGGGCGCATGGGGCCACCCGGGGCTGAGGCGGAGGCCGCCCCCCGCGCCTGGGGGCCCCTCTGGCCAGCCTTTCCCTGCGCCAGGGGCCCCTCCAGAGGGCGCGCGCGCCTCTGCCCCCAGGGCGCTCGGGGTTGTTGGGGAGCCTGAGCCCTGGAGCTCCCCGCTCCCCGCCTCTGCCCAGACCCCAGAAGCTCTCCCTCACACTTGGGAGTTTCTTCAGGGAGGCGGAGAGAGCCTTTCTGGCTACTTCTAAGCGTGCAGACGCGTCCCGTCTCCCGGCACTGCCCCGCCCCGAGAAGACAGCCATCCCGCGTCCCAGGCGCGTCCTAGAGAAGAAGGTTGCCGGCCCCCAGGCTCCTACCGCCCCCCCCCGGCCCCGGGTCACCTGTACGCGGGCCTCGTGAGCCGCTTCTGCTCGTCGGAGCTGCCCACCGGGTAGTCGTCGGCGTCATAATTGAAACAATTGTAGGGATACTGCGAGCTGTCAAACATCTTGGCGCGCCCGGCACCCGCGGGGGCCACCGTGGCAGTTGCCGCCTCCTCCGTGCCGTCCGCCAGCCCGCCGGGTCTTTGCTGAGGTCCTGCTGGACGCGCGCCAGCCGCGTCTGCACTGTGGGCTGCTCTCCGCCCGAGCGGGGAACCTGGGCTTCTGGGGTCCCCCGCCCGCGCCCACCCCGTTCCCTCGCATCCAATCCCGGCGCGGGGGAGGCCCCAGCCACCGGCAAGGCTGCGGAGGGTTGCGGAGCGGGGGCTTTTGGTGACCCTCTGACCGGCCCACGGACCCAGGGAGGAGGGAGCCGCGCGCCGCGCCGGGTGGTCTGACGGGCGGGGCGCCACTCCCGCCTCCCGCCCCTGTCGCTTCGCTTCGCGGCGTCGCCGCGCTCCGGCTCCCTCCGCTGGGCCCCAGGGTTCCAGGCAGAGTCGCTGGGCAGCCCTCCCACACCACAGTCCCGAGAGCCCGAGCTGGGGCTCCTCGCTGGGGCTCCTCCCTGCCCTGGTGGACGTCTCCTCAGAGCTCCCGGGTCTGTGCGCCCTGGGCGCGTAGGGGGACCCCTAGGCTCCTCCCGGGAACCCATCACCAGAGTGGACTCTTGGGTTGCCAGAGCCAGGAGCCAGGCCACAGAGAGGGTGAGAGTGTCGCTGCCCTCCAGCCCCCGGCCGCCCGCCTCCTTCTGCCCAGGCAGCAGGTCCAGGCAGGGTAGTTTGGGTCCAGCTGGCGCGTCCCTGCCTGGAGCACTGGGTCACAGCCAGGTCAGAGACGCGGGGTCCAGCATTTCCTCCAAGGCCCCGGGTCCCAGCGGCACCGTCTCTCCCTGCGCACAAGGGTGCCTTCTGCGGGGGGGGGGGGGCCCAGCAAGGGGTTCGGGCCTGTGCTGTGAGGGAGCCCCTGAGCGCTGGGTGCCCAGAGCTTGCGGTCCTGGGAGCACACTTCACAGCTAAGCCAGCGCTTCAGCTCCAGAGTCGCGATTCGTGCACAAAAGAAGACAAGGTGTGGGAACTTTAGGGGGGAAAAACGAGGTGGGATCTTGGTGGGCTTGGTGGGGGGGGTGGGGGATGGGGTGTTCTCAGTGGACGTGGACCGCCACCAGAGGCATTTCCGTGAAACCTCCGCAGAGTTCTGCATTGGCCCATGTCTGTGAACCTGCCTGAGGCCAGGAAGCCTGGATAGTCTTCATCTAGAAAATCCTCCCTTCAAAGCAGACTTTTAGCTCGGAAATGACCTGTGTCCCGTCTGGCCGGTGGGCGCCACGAGGGCCCCTGCCGCCCCTGGCGAAGAGGGGCGGGCAGGCCCGCGAGGTGCAGCTGGTCCCCCAGCGCACCCAGGGGGCTGTGCCCTCGCGCCTCCTAGCTTTGGTGCCACGGCTGGCTTCTGCTTGGGATGGGAAGCGGCCTGGGGCTCAAACACGTCCGATGGCTCCGTGTCGTCCTATCAGACGTCAGAATTACAGACGCTGGGCTGCGGGAGCACAAGAGGGCACAGCCCCTCCTGAGAACGTTTCGGCAGTTTGTTAAAACACGAAAGTGACCGCAGTCTTAGCCGGCGATTACACTCTGAGCATTTATCCCAGAGACATGGAAACTGAGATTTGCACAAACACCTGTACACACGTGTTCACAGCAGCTCTTTTTGTCACACCCCCGCACGTCCCCTGACAGGGAAGTGGTTACACAGGCTGCGGTCCCTCCACGCCACAGGGCCCCTCAGCCAAGCAGCCCGCCGTTGACACAGCAACAGCCTGGAAGGGTCTCCAGCTGAGCGCACAAGCCAGTCTCAAGGGCTCACAGACTACATGCTGCCGTTTATACGACAAAATGGAGAAAGGGAGAACAGATAGTGGTTTCCAGAGGCTGGGGGGCGGGGGAGGCGGGTGCAGGCAGGAGGGAGGGGCCCCTGTGGCCTTGACACGCTGTGCGGGTCCTGACTGCGTCAGTGTGGGGGCCTTGGTTACGGGATTGTGCCTGGAGTTCTCCAAGATGTCACCGTAGGGGGAACCGGGTGAAGGGTCCATGGGATCTCTGTTTTATTTCTTGTGACATGTGGAATCTACAATTATCTCAAAATAAAAAGTTTGACTACATAACCCTGCAGTGGTCCTGGAGACCCTCTGCCTACCCCCACCCCCACTACCATCACGGTGCTGAGGCCCGAAGGGGCCACCCATGAGGAGCAAACTCGAGACAGAGCGGTCACCAGTGGGTGCCAAAGACAGGGACTCCCATTGCCCCTGCCCGGCTGGGGCTTTTCTCTGCTGAATCCCCGTGACTAGGCGTGCCCCCTGCCAGCCCTGTTCTTGTCTTTGTCCTTCCCTCCCTCCCTCCCGTCAGGCTCGGGCGCATTCTCAGCTGGGTTCTGAGACTTGCTCTCCCGGGACCCCCACAGTCAGGCAGGAGCAGTGGACACAGACGAGGTGGCAGCTGGCAGAGCTCCAGGCCTGCCCCGTCCCGGCCAGCGAGGTCAGCCAGCAGCAGGGACCCTGCTCGCCGGGGCTTACGCTAAGGACCTTGAAGCCTTTGTCACACATATGATGGACAAGCATGCAACAACGGTGGCCACTTCACTCCGGCCTTCCAAATCTCAGCGAATGGCTCCTGTGGCCACCGCAAACCCTGACCTCACAAGGGGTGGGGGTGGGGGGGGGTCCCTGAGCTGGAGGAACCCAGAACCCCCGTGTTCCCCTTTTGCCTCACCTCTCGTGGGGAGTCGTCTCCTCTAGGCTGGGGCCACACACCTAGCCCTTTATACACCCATGTGTGCTGGCCCACCCTCCGAAAACGAAGGCCACATACCGGCCTGTAGAGAAACAGATGACAAGGATCCCAGGCCCTCAGCTGCTGAAGAGCAGAGCCCGAGTTTGAAACCAGTTGGAACTCAAGAGCTGGCATTCTCAAAGACCCGCGCTCTGTCTGTGTGTCACTTCCGGGACCTGATGCAGAACGGCGTCAGAATAGCATGACGTGGTGCGGCCGTCCTTCCCAGCTGCCGTCCGGGCTCCTTCACGTGGAGTGTGATTTGGTCCCAGACCGTCCTGGCGGGATGCTGCGACCCGTGTAAAGCGGGCAGACACGCTCGACCGGTTGGCCGGTTCTGGTGGAGTCCGTGTTTGGAGGTGCAAGCCCGGTCACCCTTCCGCGTCTGTGGGTCTGAGACCTCGTCTGGGCTCATAGTCTGGTTCTGGCTCATCCCTTGGGATCCAGGAGCCAGCATCCCAGTCACCCGCCAGCTGCTTTGAAACCCACCAGTGAGGACGAGCAGTCCATTTGAGCTCGCGAGACACAGAAGCCACCACCAAGGAGAGTTCTCGGAGCAACCGGCTGAACCCGCCTTCGGTCTGACGCCTCCCACGAGAAGCTAAGCCAGACACGGCCACCTGTTTCGTTTGGGCCCGTACATGCATCTAAATGCCCAGCGGTCACAAGGACCAAAGTTTTCTCACCAACTCTCGTGGGCCAGGACTGCTCTGAGTTCTCTGTGTGTCCACTCACTCAGTCCGTTCACGACTCTGCGTGGACTGGCACGTGGCCTGGTCAGGGCATCAGTCGTGCCTCTCACCGCTCTCAAAAAAAGACGCGGAACGAGTCGCCCTACGCCGACAACACTGGTGATCTCTGGGGGAGAGAACCAGCCATAGGAGCTTAGTTTCGACAAGTTCCGTGCGTTTCTGGCGTAATAAACGTACTACGTGAATTCACGTTGATCACTGTTTCTGTTGTTGTGGAACCAGTTGTCACAAACTGCGTGGCTTCGCTCGCCCCCCACTTGCCAGTCAAACTGCCGAGTCACGGCTGTTTCTGGGCGGTCACAGAACCGAGGTTCCAGGGAAACGGGCCTGTCTGAGGGCAGAGCACCTGCTCACCTGGGCACAGCGGCCCCTCCCCGCTCTGGCCGGCAGGGGGCGCGGCGGCGGGTGTCGGTCTGGTCAGGGAGCCGCCTGGAAAGGGAGAAGCCTGCAGGGTCCCTCACCTCATCTCCACCGAGGTGCTGGGAGACCCCGTCTTGGACTTTCCTCCTGAGGTCGCAGGGGGCAGGCGGGGAGTCTTCGGAGCATTAAAGGAACGACATGCGTTGTTGGTCGATTGCGTAGAAAGTACTGGTTGGTCAGTTAGGAAATTTTCTAACAGATTTGGGGGTCTTAGAATTCTGAAACACGTGCTTGACTTACTTGAAAATCAACTTAGTTATTCGGGGCCTGGCAGTGAGAAGGAAGGGTTCTCTGATCTTGAGCCAAAACGTCCTGAAAATACTACTCGTGATAGTAACATCAGCAGCAAACGCGGACCAGCAACGTCCTAAGATTTTTTTTTTTACATATATTAACTGACTTCTCAGGACGGACCCTCGAGTAACCCTCCTGGCCATTCCTGGCTCACAGCGTCCCCCCACGTCACACTATCTGTGTGTGGTGGGGAGGGGGTTTGAACCCAGGCCCTCCAGGAAGGTGACAGCAACTGCGGGTGTCAGAAGGCGGCCTGGGGCACGCCCACACGTGCGTCCAGAGGGCTGTGGGAGGACACGGAATGGGAGTGTGCAGGGAACCTCGGGGCACCAGCCGCGGGAACCCTGTCCGAGACCAGCGTTAGCGCCTCGGTGGGCCTCACCACCACACCCAGAGTGGCAACGCAGTGCTTGATAAACTCGTATTTGGAGCAGAGGGAAAGAGGGTGGGGAGGGGGAGAGGAACACGGGGCTTTCAGAGGGTCTCCGGAGCATCTTGTTACAGCTTGCTCACGATTGCAAGTTGTTGCAGAAAGTTTAAAAGATACAGAAAGGTATGAAAATAAAAATCACGTGCTGGAACATATCCTTTCGATTTCGGAAGGCAGGAACCATACCAACACGTAGTATTCTTCAAGAATTCGATTTTTCATGGTGAAGAGTGTTGAATGAATGTGGGGCGCCTGGGTGGCTCAGTCGGTTGAGCGTCCGACTTCGGCTCAGGTCACAATCTCACGGTTTGTGGGTTCGAGCCCCGCGTCGGGCTCTGTGCCGACGGCTCGGAGCCTGGAGCCTGCTTTGGATTCTGTCTCCTCCTCTCTCTGCCCCTCCCCATGTGTGCTCTGTCTCTCAAAAATAAATAAATGTAAAAAAAAAAAAAAAAAAGAACGTTGAATGTGTCAGAATTCGCGTATAAGTCACATTTTAAACGCAAATAATTTCACTCTGCGGATCCTCCAATGTGTGCCCGTGGATCTATTCCTGCTAAGTTTCCTTAAAAATCAGGTGCCAACCTGAAAGGGCAGAATCTGCCTTCAAGGCTTGCTCCTGCTCAGCAGGTGGTGGTAGGGTGCGTGCCACGTTCCTGACCTTGTGAGAGAAGTTCTCCGACGCGGCACGCACACACGGCAGCTTGCACTGTTTTCTGAGTGGCTGTGCTGGAGCCCCCTGGAGCCAGGAGGGGGGGGGATTTGGTTTTTTTTCTCCCAGCTTCCAGTGGGTGATCGTGGACCCTGGAACCCCACACTTTAGCCAAAGAAAGGACATAGCTAATTCCATAAATCCTGCCCCCAAAGGGGGAGGGTGTGCCTCACGCTCGCTCCTGCCCACGGAGAGCCCCTCTGTGATGGCTCAGGAAGTGCCTTGTGTCGCTTCCCACTGGCTGGCTAGGGTCACCGCTGTCCTCCAACCATTGCAGCCGGGGGATTGCAGTTCTCGCCCTGGAAATGCCAGCCCTGGTGCCTGGAAGCAAGGTCAGGTCTGCTCAGGTCACAGGACGGAGGCTCACAAGGGAAGCACTCCCTCCGGAGGAGCCACAGGTCCGGGAGAACGAAGGGAGGCCTGCCTCTGACCGTGAGGCTGCCAGCAGGCTGCAGGCATATTGCAGAGTGTGCTGTGGTGGAGAACAGACTGTCCTACGTTTTGCTCATTGCAAGGACGTATGCAGTAGCTCACTAGAAACAGGGATAGCTAGCTACGAGTAGACAGGTAGACAGGGTGAGCCCTTCCTCTCCTGACAAGCCAGCTTTGAGCAACTGTGCATAGATGGAAAAGCGTTTGCAATTTATGTAAAAGTTTTGACACAGTGTATTTTGTTATCTACGCTGGGTGATGCACCACTCCAGACTTAGTGGGTTAAGCTAACAAACATCTGACGTCTTGCAGGGTTTCTGAGAGTCAAATCTGCTGTGGCTTAGCTGACTGGTTTCACTCGGGGTCTCTCATGAGGCCGCAGTTACGGTGTCACCCAGGGTTGTGTCGTCTGAAGGCTCTTTGGGGCTCCCGTTCCGAGAAGCCTCCCCCGTGCCTGCTGTCTGGTGCCAGCTGCTGGCAGGGGTGGGGGTGGGGCGCTCAGGTCCTCACCACGCAGGCCTCTCCATCAAGCCACTCCCAGCAAGGCGGGTAACTTCCCCTGCACAGGAGATCTGAGAGAAGGAGAGGCAGAAGCCTAGTGTCTTCTGTATCCTAGTCTTGGAAGTGACCTGTATTCTACTGGCCTCTCAGACCAACCTGGGTGCCGCCTTGGGGGGGGGGGCCCACAGGGACGTGAACAGCAGGAGGCATGGACCACACGGTGCCCACACGGGGGCTGCTACTACCATGAGAAGTGGGAACCCTTGACTCCAGCAGCGGGGATGGCGTGGAGTAGAGAATCAGCAAGTGCTGAGGACCCAGTCGGCGGGTGCCAGGGCTCAGTGTGGGAGAGGGAGGTGCCTTGGAGGAATGTTACAAGTTCAGTGCACAAGACAAGCGGGGGGCTGGGAGGAGGTTGGTGGGGACTGAACCACGCGACGTTGCTCATCTGAAATGTTCAGTGAGGACTTACTATGTGCTGGGGGCCAGGCGGAGCAGAAAGCAATCCCAGCCTAGTGGGGGAGTAGATGGTCTCCATTCCCAGCCCAGTGGGGGAGCAGGGAGTCTCAAAAAGAGGGAGAAGCCCTGTGACAGGACATACTGAGGCACTCGGGAGAAGGACCAGGGCACTCCCCTCCACCGATGGAATGTTTGAACAGCGCTCAGAATAGGAATGAACAGCATCAAAATTGGCAAAGATGAAGTCAAGCTTTCGCTTTTTGCAGATGACATGATATTATACATGGAAAATCCGATAGACTCCACCAAAAGTCTGCTAGAACTGATACACGAATTCAGCAAAGTCGCAGGATACAAAATCAATGTACAGAAATCAGTTGCATTCTTATACACTAACAACGAAGCAACAGAAAGACAAATAAAGAAACTGATCCCATTCACAATTGCACCAAGAAGCATAAAATACCTAGGAATAAATCTAACCAAAGATGTAAAGGATCTGTATGCTGAAAACTATAGAAAGCTTATGAAGGTAATTGAAGAAGATTTAAAGAAATGGAAAGACATTCCCTGCTCATGGATTGGAAGAATAAATATTGTCAAAATGTCAATACTACCGAAAGGTCTACACATTCAATGCAATCCCAATCAAAATTGCACCAGCATTCTTCTCGAAACTAGAACAAGCAATCCTAAAATTCATATGGAACCACAAAAGGCCCCGAAGAGCCAAAGGAATTTTGAAGAAGAAGACCAAAGCAGGAGGCATCACAATCCCAGACTTTAGCGTCTCCTACAAAGCTTTAATCATCAAGACAGCATGGTATTGGCACAAAAACAGACACACAGTTCAATGGAATAGAATAGAAACCCCAGAACTAGACGCACAAACGTATGGCCAACTCATCTTTGACAAACCAGGAAAGAACATCCAATGGAAAAAAGACAGCCTCTTTAACAAATGGTGCTGGGAGAACTGGACAGCAACATGCAGAAGGTTGAAACTAGACCACTTTCTCACACCATTTACAAAAATAAACTCAAAATGGATAAAGGACCTAAATGTGAGACAGGAAACCATCAAAACCTTAGAGGAGAAAGCAGGAAAAGACCTCTCTGACCTCAGCCGTAGCAATCTCTTACTCGACACATCCCCAAAGGCAAGGGAATTAAAAGCAAAAGTGAATTACTGGGACCTTATGAAGATAAAAAGCTTCTGCACAGCAAAGGAAACAACCAACAAAACCAAAAGGCAACCAACAGAATGGGAAAAGATACTTGCAAATGACATATCGGACAAAGGGCTAGTATCCAAAATCTGTAAAGAGCTCACCAAACTCCACACCCGAAAAACAAATAACCCAGTGAAGAAATGGGCAGAAAACATGAATAGACACTTCTCTAAAGAAGACATCCGGATGGCCAACAGGCACATGAAAAGATGCTCAACGTCGCTCCTCATCAGGGAAATACAAATCAAAACCACACTGAGATACCACCTCACGCCAGTCAGAGTGGCTAAAATGAACAAATCAGGAGACTAGATGCTGGAGAGGATGTGGAGAAACGGGAACCCTCTTGCACTGTTGGTGGGAATGCAAACTGGTTCAGCTGCTCTGGAAGACAGTATGGAGGTTCCTCAAAAAATTAAAAATAGATCTACCCTATGACCCAGCAATAGCACTGCTATGAATTTACCCAAGGGATATGGGAGTACTGATGCATAGGGACACTTGTACCCCAATGTTCATAGCAGCACTCTCAACAATAGCCAAATTATGGAAAGAGCCTAAATGTCCATCAACTGATGAATGGATAAAGAAATTGTGGTTTAGGGGCGCCTGGGTGGCGCAGTCGGTTGAGCATCCGACTTCAGCCAGGTCACGATCTCGCGGTCCGTGAGTTCGAGCCCTGCATCAGGCTCTGGGCTGATGGCTCGGAGCCTGGAGCCTGTTTCCGATTCTGTGTCTCCCTCTCTCTCTGCCCCTCCCCCATTCATGCTCTGTCTCTCTCTGTCCCAAAAATAAATAAAAAACGTTGAAAAAAAAATTTAAAAGAAATTGTGGTTTATATACACAATGGAGTACTACGTGGCAATGAGAAAGAATGAAATATGGCCCTTTGTAGCAACACGGACGGAACTGGAGAGTGTGATGCTAAGTGAAATAAGTCATACAGAGAAGGACAGATACCGTATGTTTGCACTCTTAGGTGAATCCTGAGAAACTTAACAGAAACCCATGGGGGAGGGGAAGGAAAGAAAAAAAAGGAGGTTAGAGTGGGAGAGAGCCAAAGCATAAGAGACTCTTAAAACCTGAGAACAAACTGAGGGTTGATGGGGGGTGGGAGGGAGGGGAGGGTGGGTGATGGGTAGTGAGGAGGGCACCTTTTGGGATGAGCACTGGGTGTTGTATGGAAACCAATTTGACAGTAAATTTCATATATTGAAAAAAAAAAGAATAGGAATGAACAAAAATATGGTTGGTGTGGGGCAGAGAGCGCTAGGATGGGAGGCTGTGCAAAAGCCCTGTGGCACCATGGAGGTGGTGCGTCCATAGCTTCCACTGCCCTCCCCATGAGCCCCAGACTTCTTCTGTGTTGAAGAGAGTGTCTGTATGTGTTTACTGGTGCACAGAACTTCCACTCAATTCTCGGTGAGGATAATTCATCCATTCGGGGGTAGTTTTTGAGTGGCAGGCACCGTACCGATCCTCCTGGGACAATGAAGAGGCCCCTTGCCTAGGGCCACCGAGTCCTGGTCGCTGTAGGACAGGCGGGCCTGGTTGGTGCTCAGGTGGCTGGCTGAGGACCCACCTGCCAGGCAGATGAGCGTCCCCACGGCCCCTCCGCCCTGAGCCCCTGGATTGGGGTCACTGGCTTTTAGAGCGGGTCTTGCTGTTCGCGGGCTCTCCTCCAGGTGGTGCCAGTGGACCAGGCATGGGGAGTGTCCTTGGTGCAGGCCTCCCCAGGCCTTTCCTGGGGCCTTTCCCGAACGATGGTGACCGCGGGACATATCTGGCCACGGCGGCCAGTGGTGGGGAGTTGTCTCCTACCGCAGGCTAGCCTGGTCCGGGCCCCGCACCTGCTGTACCCCATCCGGTCTGACCTGCGGTTGGCCTCTTTAAAGGTTTCAGCCCACTGTTCCCGTTCAGAACGCCAGGCCGGGAGCTGTCCTCACCCCACTGAGACGGGGTGGACACCGTACCCAGTTCCCAGGCGGGCTCTGAGCCCCCTCCTTCCCAGGGCCAGCTGCAAGCAGAGTGGGGAGGGCCCTCCTCGCGACGTGGGGACTCTGGGGTCAGAGGCGTGTCGTCCCTCACCGCCCACCGCAGCCCACACCCAGGCGGAGGCTGCTCGAGGCCTCCTCTGCTCGCCTCTTCTGTTAAGGTCCCTCTGGGAGGGGTGTCCCTCAGGGACACGTGGAGGAGTTTCCCTGGGAGACTGGCCAGGGTGTGGGAGGGACGTGGGAGGGCAGGTGGGAGCCCCTTGGGCGCTGGGTACTGTGTTCACCCTGTCCCAGTGGGGTGAGGACAGCTCCTCTGCCTGGGGGCTTGGCCTTTGGGGCTCTGGCCCCAGGGGTCTGTGCATTCAGCTTACTCCCAGGTGACTGGGTGCCAGGTACACTGTGGGGGCCACCGGGGGTGGGGGGAGGAGTCCTGCAGCCCGTGAGGCTCCCTTGTCACCCTTCTGTGGGCCATGGGGGTGTCCTTTGCTGTTCGTGCATCTCAGGCTTCTGGATGGGGGGCCTGGAAACAAGAGGGGGTCCACCCACTTGCACTACTAAGCCCCACTACAGCCATGTTGTCCCCTCGTGAGGGTCCCTCGTTACACATTGGTTTCCTTGTTTATTTACTTCCTTTAATTTGGGTAGTGGTCCGAGCCAAGAGCCTGCGGCCTCTGTCTGGGTGCCCCCCCCACCCCCCGCCTCCCGCCTGCCCCTCACTTCTCCAGAATGAGTCCCCCGGCCCACTGAGGGGGCACTGGTTTTGACACCCCCCCCACCCCACCACCCCGTTTTTTGTTTTTGTTTCTGTTTACATCACGTTTGAGTTCTCGCCCGCACTTTCTCCTGGGCCCCTCTTGAAATTTCTGTCCAGTCTGTGGACCAGGCAGGCTGGGTGACGCCCCCAGGAGACCCGACTTGCACCAAGAGGAGTTTTGTGGAAAGCCCTTTTTCTTCATTTTGTTCGGGACCGGCTCCCTCTGCCCCCCGCCTCTCTCCACCCCACGAGGTTTCATAGGAGTCCCGGGGCAGGCCGGTCTGGGTGTGGGTCTGTGTTCTCTCTCAGCAGCTGACGGTGTGTAGGGGCGAGGTGTGGTCTGAGCTTAAAGACAGAAAGAGGGTCTCCTGCGTCTAAGGGTCTGGCCGATCCAGGCCCCGAACACCTCTCGCTCACCGCGTCGGATTCAGGAAAGTCGTTTCTCCGGTCGGGGACTCAGTTGTGACAGCTGTAAAATGACATAGTTGGGCGGGGGGTTCTCTCGGGCGGTGCTGACCCTACGGCCTCCAGGCCCGCAGCCCAGCCCCTGACCCCACCTCCTCCCCCTGTATCTTCAGCCGCATTCCGGACGTGTGCCGGAGAAGCTGATGGGCGCACCTTACGAAGCCTTGCGTAACCCCGCCATCAGGCCGCACAGAACAGCGGAGCCTGCTCCTTCCCTCCTGCTCCCACCACCGCGTCCCCGGGGAGTCCCGCCCCTCTCCCTGGATGCGCTCGCTTCCATTCTTGTGTTACCTCCGTGCTTGACAGGCGTATGTTAAACTTTATATTTCAAGTTTCACCTAACACCTGTCGACTTTGCCTCTTGCAGAGAGGGCTTAGCGCTCAGACCACGTCCTCCCCGGCCCCGGCCCGCCTCGGTCACACCACCTGTGCTTTCTTTGGAGCAATAATGTGGGGCATGTCTGTAAATACCGTCCAGAGCTGAGTCGTGAGTTCCCGTAATTGCACATCCTCTCCCGAGGAGCTGATCCTCTGCACAGAACGGCCTTTCCTGTCTGCCCGGTTCCCGGAAGGTGCTCGTCACCGGCTGGGCTGTGCTGTTGTCTCTTCCGGTTCCTCGAAACAACCGAAGAGCCGGTTCCTCGCTGTTCCACGTCTTCCTGGACACGGCCCTCCCGCCCCCGTTCTGCCCACCGATCCGGGCTGGCATCCCTCCCCGTTCCTGCTTCCTGGTCTGCTGGCACGGCCTCCTGGGCACAGGCCGTTCAGGGCCCGTGTCCTCACCCAGGCCCGGTAGGCTCCTCGGTGGGCGGTTGGCCTGCTGGGCCGTTGAGGGAATGTGGCTTCTGGCGTCGTGCCCTTCGTATCCCAGTGGCTGAGCCTTGGGAAAGTGCTTCCCTGTGTCGCGGGGACGAGGAGCCTCCTTTCTGCCTGAGACGCCCTCTTCCCAAGTGGCCTCGGCCTTCGGACTTGTGCGTCGGCTTCGCACTGGCCGATTTTAGCAAGGACCCTTCTAAGTCAGTTTAGTGAGAGCCTCGCCCTGGATGTCGGATCGGGTCCCCATCCCCCAGGGGGTGTCTGGTCCCCCCGGCCCGCTTCAGCAAGAATCCTGACCCCATGCCTCCTCAGTAATTTCCAGCCCACTGACCCCCTGCTCCGTGGCTGCGAATCCCCGCTTTGTCACGCCGTGTCCTGAGCTGAGCCTGGGTGAACAGGGACGTCCCTGTGCCCACAGTGTGCTCTCACTGCCAGCCTGCGCTGGGCTTTCTCTGAGACACCTGCACGTTCTGGTGCCAATGATTCTGCCTGGCTTTTGAAGGGCGGCAGATTACGTCACCCCGAGATGGGCCTCTTTGGCGTGAGGATTGTTTCGAGCTGGTTGTTTTGAGAGTCAGCAGACACAGGAGATACTCTGAAGTGGAGTGGAACTTACCCGTTTGCCGGGGACGTTCGCGCTGAGAAGGGGAACCCCCACGTGCAAGGGTGTGCCCCGTCCTGGACCAAGAGGAGTCCGGGCCACAGAGACGGGCCTAGACCTGAATCTGTGTGACAACCGCACGCTCACTCTTTCTGGTCACCTTTTTCGTTCTCTCTTTGCTCAGGAAACTCCAAGAGACCTGGGGGTTCTGTGTTGGGACCCAAGAAAAAAGACCAAAAGTGTATTTCCTGTTATGCCACAGGCGCCCCGGGAGCCCCACCTACCAGGCAGCTTACGCACGGGCTCTTAGAGCAGGTGCGGCTCCTGGTGGGGTCCCCTGCTGGCCTGCAGGTGGCTGTCTCCTGCCTGTCCCCACATGGCCTGTCCTCTGCATGTGCGGGGAGGAAGACTCCCCTCCTCTTACGAGGAGGCCAGTCCTAGCGGATTGGGGCCCCGGCTCTTGACCTCACTCAACCTTATTGCCCCCTTAAAGGTCCATCTCCAAATGCACTTACAGTGGGGGTCAGGCCTCCACCCAGGAACTTGGGAGCAGGGTCTCTCCTACCTCTGTCCCTTCCCCATCTGTCCCTGTCTGGAGTGGCCTAGTTTGTGCCTTACGCATGGGTTGGTCACCTCTGGTGATGTCCCTGGGTCACCAGCGGGTCCTGCAGAAGCTGCCTGGCCAACCGTACTGGACCAACGGTGGTTGGACAGGGGGGGGGC
This sequence comes from Lynx rufus, assembly GCF_022079265.1. NCBI lineage: Eukaryota > Metazoa > Chordata > Mammalia > Carnivora > Felidae > Lynx > Lynx rufus. The sequence continues at coordinate 176,359 of NW_025814842.1, read as the reverse complement.
TGGAGACGTGTGCAGCACCGACTGGCCCTGAGTCAGAGGCCGCGACACCAGCACTCCGTTCCCTCGGGGAGGCCTGGGGTGGGGGGGACGCACCGTCCGGGCCACGGAGCTGTCTGCTCCCTCTCGTGGAACCACGGCAGGCCCTCCTGGGCACTCTCCTCCTCCCCACGTGGCAGGGACAGGGACCGAAGCGGGAGACCGGAGAAGGGTGGCGGGCAGGGCCAGAGGTACGCAGGTGCCGGCCATCGGGCGAGCGCCGGGCTGGAAGCCTGTGCGAGGCAGGGAGCGGGCGGGAGCCACGTCCCCCGTTTACTTCCTTGCAGCCTAAGGCTCTTTTGTAGCTGGGCTGTGGGCAGGCCTCCCGCACCTGAGCGCGGCCCGGGTGGGGCTCAGGGACGTGGAGGAGCCCTCCTGCCCCTCAGTGAACAGCTGGCCGTTCTGGGAACCTGAGCCGACTTTGGGGCCCAGTGTCAGACCCTCACGGAGCCTCAGTTTCCCCATCTGTGAAACGAGGAAAAGAAAATCGACCTGGCCATGTCGCTTTAGAGACCAGTAACAGTTCATTTCGGCTGCTTTGCAAGGTGCCGAGCACACGGAAAGTGATGGTCCTGGGGCAGCAGTGGGGCTGGGAGCATGAGAGGGGGTGCCCAGGAGGCACCGGGGGCTCTGATTTCCAGCGCCCTCTGCTCCCAGGCGTTCTCATGCTGCAGGGTTTACGTGAGCCCTCGGTGGCGTGCTCTCCTCGGAAGCCTCGGGGCTGGCCTGTCACGGCGCCCTCTGCCCTCACGGTGCTGCACACGGAGAAGGTCTGGGGAGCCTCCAGGCGGGCTCCCGGGGGAGGATTCAGGCCCCGCGGCCAGCAGCGCGGGGCAAACGTGGTGTGCCCGCAGGCGCCAGTGCCGTGTAGGTGTGATGCCACCCTCTGGGACCAGCCCGTGTCTCCGGGGACCCCCTCCCAGCTTTGTCCGCGCCTGCCACGGCAGGAGTGGGATGGGCGGTTGCCCCCGGGCCCACGCCTCCTGCTTGCCTACGGGCCACCCTGGGCGCTCCCAGCTCCAGGACTGACTTCTGTGGACGGTGGGTGGGCAGGCAGCCGAGCTCAGGGTGTGGGGACCTGGACCCCAATACACATTTGCTGTATTTTTATTGCACTCTTACCACATTGCAATCTATTCCACAAAAATGCTGCAAAATTAAGCCTGTTGCTGAGCCCCGCGGAGGGGCCCGTGTGACGTATTTACACAACCATCAGAGCAAAGTCAGAACAGCAGCAGCACCCTCAGCGGCCGGGGAGCGTCCCCGGGGCTGCCGAGCGGCTCTGAGAAATGGAAGACGTGGTCGTTTACGTCACTCTGGAGCCAGGAGTCTGTCGACCAGCCCGTGGTTCCATCAGGAGCCCCCCGGGCACCGGGATGGGACGGTCGGCCGTCCGGCTGCAGGGCCCCCAGGAAGGAGGGGAGGCGGGAGTTTATTTCAAGTCAGGTCCAGATGTGAGCAAACTTGGTGGGAGAGGCCAGCCCCGTGGGCTCTGCCCCCTCGTGTGCATTTGGTAGCTGGGCTGGCGTCCGTGTGTGTGGGCGTCGCTCTCTGCCTATGCACATACACGCCACGTATAAATACAAAATAGTACATGAACGCTTCCTTTCCATACAAAAAAGGTGGGTCGCCCCCGCCGCCAGGCCGCCTCCCTCCGTGAGCACAGAGCGCCCGCTCCCCGACCTCCTCCGGTCTCGAGGACGAATACGACGTGTCCTGTCGGACCCACCGCCGAAGGTTCCCGGACTCTGGGAGTGGCCTGTCTGTTCCCAAAGTCACTGAACGCAGGGTGTGGACGCACGTGTCCCTCCTCCGTGGCAGGCCGGCGGCTCTCGGTCACTACCTGCGGGGGGGGACTCTGTGCTCAGGGCCCAGGTCGTCCTCCAGCACGCTGTGCGGCCCGTCCTTCTCCACACAGTCCCTGACGGCCTGCAGCACGATGCGGAGCCTCCGGTCCAGGGCCTCCAGGTGAGGCTGGTACAAGACGGGGGCCACGCGGTCCTTGCTCAGGGACTCTGCCATCAGCAGGCTCAGCTTGTACTCCTCCTTGGCCAGGAGCTGCAGCCGCAGGTAGGTGGACTTCCTGACCCTGCGGGGGACAGGGAGGTCAGGCGCCAGCTCGCAGGAGGCGGTGCCCGGCCTCTAAGGACTGGGCGCGGGGCGCTGGGGCAGGACGAGGGACCGCGTCGGCCCCGAGCGGGGAGGCCGCGGGTTGGTCCTCGGCCTGCCTAGGCCCCTGCGTGCCAGAGGCGCCACGGTGAGGGTCCCGCCTGGCAGAGCAGGGGGCCACGTGAGGCCTGGCAGTACACGGGCAGACGCAGGGCGGGGAGGGACGGCCTGACCCCCCGGGAGACGGCGCTCGGCTCCGCGGCGCACGCCTGCCTGGGCCGGGCAGACCCAGTGCGCCTCGCAGACTGCTGTCCCGGCCCTGACAGGAGGATCCGGTGGGGAGCCCCGAAGAGGGTGGCAGAGAGTGCTGGGGACGGGACCCCTGTGCGGGCGCCAGCGTCTTCAGCCGTAAGGTGGGCCGTTATGGGGTCTGTGGGCTGTGTGCTGGCAAGGGCCTTGGGGCTCTGGCCTGCATGCTGCAGGGACTGGGGGGTTTCTGCTTAGCCTGGGGACGGGCCGGGGCTCCCTAGGGGGCAGGCAGTGGAGGCCTTACCTGCAGCACTGCTGTAAAGGCACCAGAATGGACAGCTCATCGTGGGAATATTTTCCAAACCTGCCCAAAGAAGAGGAGAATTGTCCAGGGTGTCGCCTGCGTGCCGAGGGTACCACAGAGCAGCCCCGGGGACACCCAGGGCCCTGGAATGAGCACCTCACGCGTGCCCTGCTGGGACGCCAGGGCCGTGTGGCCCGGCCCCTGCTGTCCCCGGCACTGGACGCAGGGCCTGGGATGAGGGAGGTCCTGGAAGGTAGCCTAGCCTTCTGGCCGCTGCGTGGGGCAGGAGCTCATAAACGCAGGGTCCTAGGCAGGCAGTCGGTGGTCAGCTCAGCCCAGTGCCGTCTTTTATGCTGGGAACTCGTGGCCCCCACACGTCAACTGTCCGGGCGCCCGGTGCCCACTTCTCCGAGGCATCTGAGAATAGCTTTAGTGGCAGCTTTAACCATTTGGGGAGGGCAGGTCCTGTGTCCCTGCCTGCTGATCAGGCAGATGGCCCTCCTTGGTGGCTCCGGCCAGCAGGCCCCCCACAAAGGGGGCAGGGAGGACCGTTTGTCCCTGCCAGCCAGTCCCAGACATCCACATGAGGCATAAAGGGCTCCTCACGGCCCTGTCCTTCCTGGCAAGCACCCTCTCTGGGCCTCAGTTTCCCCAGGGCGACATGGGGACATAACAGGACCCAGTGCACAGGGTGACTGACCCTGAGGGTCAGAAGGAGCAACACGACAGGCACTTTCTGCCGATGGGAGCCAGAGGCCAGGGGCCCCCACCCTGCACCACACACAGAATGTCCTTGGGGAATGGCCCTCCCCGCCGCCACAGTCTGGGCCCCCCGGGTCTGTAGGAGCAAGAACACAGCTCACCCTCTTCCGTTGTCCAAGTGGATGATAAATGTCTCATTCCCAAACTTCTCGAAAGTCTCATAGTGATGACGGTCCATGTTCCCTGTGGACAGAAGCAAGCTGAAAACCCAGGGCTGTCCCCCCCTCACCCCGCCCCTGTGTGACACCAGAGCCGAAACAACGGAGCAAAGCGGGTGCCGTGGCCACAGCCGGTCACGTGCCGGGTGGGAGGCTCGGGTGCAGGCCGGGGCCGTCGACATACCCATGAGGAAGTCAAAAATGGTCATGTCCATGACGTCCAGCACTCGGCGACTGCTGTCATAGGGGGGCGTCTGCTTTACCTCCTCGCAGTAGTCGGGGTCCACTTCCCACCTGCAGGGGAGCCACTGTGAGAAGGCTGAGTTCCTCCTCCGTGTGGACAGGGAGGCCCAAAGCAGCTCAGCACGGCGGGATTACCGCAGCAACGACGGGGGGTGCAGAGAGGCGTCAGCACAGAATAGCGCCTCACGCCTCTGGCCGAGGCTGCATTAACGGGAGTACGGGGCTGGGAGGTGAGCAAGCCATGTCTGGAGGCCGTCATCAGCCCCAGATGCCGGGTTTCTGGGGGGGGGGGGTCGCTGTTAGGAAGCAGAGCCTGGACACCACGCCCACAGAGACACCTCCACGGCCACCTCTCTCGTCTGAGGGACAGGAAGGGCAAGGAGTGCAAGCCGAGCTTGGACACTGAGAGCCTGTGCTTCTGGGCTGGCCAGCGCCACCGCGGGGGGCACCTCTGATTCTCAGGGTGAGGAAGCCCCGTCCCGCCATCTATTCACAAAGCGGAGGTCTCGTCCGCGTCACAAAGGGAGGCTGGGCGCGCCTCCCTTCCCCGACACCCCTTCACACCCCGTGGCCCTGGACAGGCCCGAGGCCCCTCCGAGCAAAGCGCTGTCAGAATGAGCAGGCGGGCCCGGCCTGGGCTCGGCCTGCCCAGCACTCACTCTGCCTTCTTGCGCTTGTGGTAGGAGCGCCGCCACGGGTTCCGCCACGTCTTCCTCTTGGCCAGGGACAGGTCTGGCAGGAAGGCCGCCAGGGAGCCCTCGATCTGGTCGGGCTTCCCACACAGCGCGTGCTCCGTAGAGCAGTAGTAGGAACACTCGCCGTAGAAGCAGACGTTGTTGGCTGGCGGCAGACAGACACAGGGGTGAGCAGGGAGCGGCACGTCCCACGCCTGCCCTCCCGCACGTCCGCCTGGGCCTCCCACGTCCACGCCGTCCGTCGGACTCGCGCGGCCCAGATCTCCCATTGCTGTGACCCTGTGGTACGGGACACGGAGGCCCACGGAGCGGGGCTGAGCGGCCCGAGGCCGCACAGCTGTGGGAGACGGGACGGCCTCGACAGAAACTCTAGAGTCAACGCTCAGAGGCTTAAAAGGCATAACGGAAGCGTGGACGCTCCACGGCGGGAGGGGATGTCTGCGAATCGCACATCCGACGAGGGTCTGGCGTGTGGCACATGTCAGGAACGCCTCAAGCGTAAAAAGCTAAATAATCCAACTGACGCACGGGAAGGGAGTTCAACAGATACTGCAAAGGCGCAAGGGGCCAACAGGGACGTGGGAAGATGCTCCACACCATCGGTCGTCAGGGGAATGCGGTGGAGCCACAGAGACGCCCCTTCTTACCCACCAGGCCGGGTTTGGTCAAGAGAACAGGCGTTTACAGGTGTCGCGGAGGATGGGGAGAGACCGGGGCCCCGGACAGAGCCGGTGGGGCACAAACGGGGGAGTCCCACACAGAAATATTGGTGGCTCGGGGGCTGGGGGAGGCGGGAGCTGGGGGTGACTAACAGGGACGGGCTCCTTTTTGGGGTGAGGAGAGCGTGCGGAGATCAGCGGGGCTGTGGCACGACGTGACGCATGTACCAAAAGCCACCGAATGGCACACTTCTAAATGATGAGTTTCATCAAAAGATAGGGTGGGGCAAATTTAACTCGATCTAACCAATATGTATAGGCAGTTACTTAATAAAACGCCCTGGTCATTTTGTTGCCCAAAAGAAGTTAATGAATTCCATGGCGCCCGAATCATGTCTCGATGAAACAAGTAATTTAGAAAGCGGGCACCTCTTGCTGACCAGGCGACACGCCGATTTGTTGCCAGAGGCCCCTGCCGGTCAGGGGCGCGATGGCGCTCGTGTGAGTATTTACCGGGAGAATCTTGCGTTCAGTGACTTGTCTGTTTGGTGGAGAGACCCTCGAGAGCCCGGGGAGTGCGGCAGCCAGAAGCCCCCTCCCGGCTGTGCAAACGGCCGGTTCCCCAGACGAGGGGTCTCCTTTCGTGCGGCTGCGCGCCCTGCCCGCATGGCAGTCACGAGGCTCCCGAGTCTTCTGGCCACGCGCTCGCTCCCCGTGGACTCCTGACGTGAGCCTGGCAGGCCCTTCTCGCCGCAGTCTCCGTGTCTGGTGGGCAGTCTCCGTGGGCAGCCGTCCAGAGGAGATGGGGGGCCGGTGCAGGGGCTCCCGCCGCGCCCCGCCCCGCCGGCACACGGGAGTCTCCGCCTGGATGGCCTGCCTCTCTCTTCCTGCCCCTGACCTCATGATCCCCGAGCCGGTGCTGGGGAATTGCTGTGAGGACAGTCTGGGAAAGGCCGGTCTGTGGTCTCGCCTGCGTGTTGACGCAGTTCATCAGCGACCCCCCGACACACAGTGCAGCCATAACCGAGGCGGCAGCCCCACTTTCAGGGGGACAGTCTATCTGATCCTGTTGGCCGGAGCTCTGGGATTTGCTACGCTAAGAGCCTAAGCTGGCTCTGCTCAGAGAGAAAGGCATTTCTTGAGTGCACAGCACGGTCCTCGTCAGACATCCAAATCTGGTTTCTGAAGGAGCAGCCAGGGTGGGGCCCGGAACACTGCCCAGAGGCGCGAAATCGGTGTGGTCTTTCACCTCCTGTGCCTCGGTTTCCCCACCTGAACGAGGGCCCCGGCAGTGCCTGCTCATGGGCTTGGGAGTATTAAACAGGAAATGCGGGTAAGATCAGATGTCTGACACTGAGTCAGAGGGCAGTGCAGGTGAGCGGTCACTAGGTCACCCCCGCGCTTGGACGGGGGAGGGGGAGGGGGACGAGGGGACATGAGCCCTTTCTCGTCTCAGCGATGACGTCTCAGCAGACGGCGGGGAGAAGGTGGGGGCCAGAGTCAGCCCAGGAGAACCTGCTTCCCTGCCACTCTGGGGCCACCGCCTCCAACTCCGGGGACCTCGGGGGGGGGGGTGGGGGCAGGACGGGTGACCCCGAGCGAGAACCTGGTCTCTGTGGAGCTGGAAAGCATGTGGCTCGAGGGCTGAGCATTGGGACCGGGAGTGTTCCAGGCCTTTGCACGGCAGGGAGGAGGGTCCAGAAGAACGGGACGCTTACTGTCCTAACCCCACCTGGATGGATCTGGTGTGGGTGGCTCTCAGGTGGGGCTGGAATTCTGGGGAGCCACCATCGCTCAGGAGTGGCCTGAAGGTGTCCGGGCACAACTCTGGGGACCCTTCTTACCCTCGTGCGCATTTAAACTGGACGCTGTGTTGGGGCGCCTGGGTGGCGCAGTCGGTTAAGCGTCCGACTTCAGCCAGGTCACGATCTCGCGGTCCGGGAGTTCGAGCCCCGCGTCGGGCTCTGGGCTGATGGCTCAGAGCCTGGAGCCTGCTTCCAGTTCTGTGTCTCCCTCTCTCTCTGCCCCTCCCCCGTTCATGCTCTGTCTCTCTCTGTCCCCCAAAAAATAAATAAACGTTGAAAAAAAAAATTTAAAAAAAAAAAATAAACTGGACGCTGTGTCCACAACGTGTGGGTAGAGGCCTTGTGCCTACCCAGCCAGACCCAGGCCTGCGTAGCAGGAAAAAGAGTGACTTGAAAGATGTGGGGCTGAGTGGCTGGGAGGGAACAGGAGGGGCTCCCAGAGCTGCTCACAGTCTGTGTCTTGTCCTAGAGGTGTTTACGTAGGTGGGTTCCCCTTGTAGAAACCCACGGATGCGTGTACCTTCCAGGATGTATGAGATGTGTCCATGGAGATTTACTGCAAAGTACAAAGACTTTTGTGGGGCTTGGCACAACTGGGTTCCGACCCAGCCTGCCTTTGTGGGCCTCAGCACAACTGGGTTCCGACCCAGTCTGCCTTTGTGGGGCTCGGCACAACTGGGTTCCGACCCAGCCTGTCTCTGCACTGTTGCTTGGCGGGGGCGCTTAGCTGCTCTCCTGAAAGAAGACGTATCTGCTTAGACTAGGAACCGATTCCGCTTTTGTTTATAGGAAGGGATCCACACCCTTCTTCACCCACCACATGTGGGACTTCAGTGCTGGGATTCTGGACACTGGTGGCTCCGTGGCCCCTTTGAGAGCCCCCGGCAAAGCTGCCATGCGCCCCGGTGAGACCTCGAGACCCAGAAGCGGGGTTCCTGCAGGGAGGTCGCTGTGCACCAAGAAAGCAAAGTGTAGAAAGTTCTTGACTCATTTTCCTTTCTTGACATTTCCTCCACTTCATTTGGGGCGGGTTACTGAGTCCCCTCTCGGCGGTGCCCATCACCAGATGACCAGGTAAACGACATGGGACGCACCCACCCAGGGCCACGGGACCCTGACATAAAGAGCAACACGCAAGACACCACACAGCGATGTGGAGGGACCTCAGAAGAGTGCTGTCGAGCAACAGAAGACAGACAGACCGCCGGTCACCCCCACTGTGCCAAACCGTAGAAGAAGCAAAGAAACCCTCAGATAGGGAAAGCACATAGCGCTGTTGGGGGTACAGGGCAGGATGGGACCGGGGCAGACGGGCCAGTTCGTTGCTTCTCTGCTCGTGTCAAAACTCCTCGAACTTCGCACGTTGATACTGTCTACACTATGCCAATCGTACCTCAACAAAATGCTTAAAATGGGGAGGGGGGGGCGAGGAAACAACCCGCCCCCACAGGCTGGCCTGAGAATTAAAGGTGGAATCCCACAGCAGGTGCATACCAGTGCCTGGCATACCGCAGGTGCCCAGTGATGTCCGTGTTCCCTTGCTGCGGTAGAATGGCCTAGAACATCCCTGCCGTGTGGTGGCCAAGGTGGAGGGCACGGCGCCCGCGGTGCAGGCCTTGCGGGCAGCAGCAGCCCTGTCTGAGGGCGCTGGGGGCTGCTCACGGGGGGGACAAACTTGTTTCAGGCTGAGGGGACATTATCCAGCCCGAGTGGCCCCACCCACGGCCCGCTCTCAGCAGCAACAGGCCTTTTCGGCCCCTCCGCCGGCACCAGAACAGTCTCTCGGCGGGCTCTGTGATCGAGGCCCCAGAACTCGTCCAGGTCAGACCTGTGGAGGAGCGTCCCTCTAACGGGGAAACCGGGTGATGGGCGTGGGGGAGCGGGCGTGTTTCATCTTAAGTTCTGAACACTGAACGACGTCACTAGAAATGCTGCAATGAGAATCGGAAAGACCACTGACGGGGGGCAGCGGCCTGGGGGGTCCTGTGGGCGTGGCCTGGGGCTGTGCGGGCGTGGCCGTGGTCCTGTGGGCGTGGCCTGGGGCAGTGCGGGCGTGGCCGTGGTCCGGAGGGCGTGGCCTGGGGGTCGTGTCGGCATGGCCGTGGTCCGGGGGGCATGACATGGGGCCGTGTGGGTGTGGCCTGGGGCCGTGTGGGCGTGATCGTGGTCCGGAGGGGTCTTGTGGGCGTGGCCATGGCCCGGAGGGCGTGGCCTGGGGTCGTGTGGGCATGTCCTGGGGCCGTGTGGGCGTGGCCGTGGTCCGGGGGGCATGACATGGGGCCATGTGGGCGTGGCCTAGTGGCCTGTGGGTGTGGCCTGGGGCCGTGTGGGCGTGATCGTGGTCCGGAGGGGTCTTGTGGGCGTGGCCGTGGCCCGGAGGGCGTGGCCTGGGGTCGTGTGGGCATGTCCTGGGGCCGTGTGGGCGTGGCCGTGGTCCAGAGGGCGTGGCCTAGTGCCCTGTGGGTGTGGCCTGGGCCGTGCGGGCGTGGCCGTGGCCCGGAGGGCGTGGCCTAGTGTCCTGTGGGCGTGGCCTGGGGTCCTGTGAGCGCGGCCAGCCTAGACTCGGAGGGCTCATCGCCACGTGGGGCAGCAGCCGGGGCAGCAGGGGCGGCTGACGATGAAGGTGCTGGGGACGTCCAGGCTGGAGGACGAGAGATCCCAGAGTCCCTGACAGGCTGAGGTGGAGGAGGAGCTTGCTGTCTCGGGGGTGGGGGGGTGGGGATTCCAGGGGAAAGCACTAGAACCCAAGGTTGGAGAGGCAGGTGTCCACCCTTGGAAAAGAAGGGCCTTTCCAGCAACTCAGGCTGTGCAGACAGGAGCTGAATTACCTCTGAGCCGACGGGCTGCCCGTCACCGGGGGCGTCCAAGCAGCCTGCAGCCTTGGGCAGGCTTAGACAAGGCTGATGAGAAGCCCTCCAAGCCCCCTCCCCTTTGGTTTCTGGTCGGGTGGTGAGACGCTGCCAGCACAGGGGGTAGGGGCACATAACCTCTACGTGGGTTTTATGTGCACGAACTGACAGATGGACCCACACCACCAGGAGGGTATCTGTCTCGGGGTGGGTCCCACTTATCACCGCACTCCACTTCTCTGCCATCGCCGGGACCTCCCAGAACCGAATATGAGGTAGAAGGTGTCCCCACCCTCAGGCCCAGCAAGCACGAGGTGCTCAGCACGGGGCCTGGCCCAAAGGAAGTGCTCACAGGGACGGACGGACAGATCGCAGAGCCCTGAATGCCACATCGAAAAGCTCCTGGGGCAGGTGATTCGGTAGGGCAGGAGTCTGTGTGCGTCTGAGACTGACGATTAGCACCGCTCTGTGGCAGGCCCTTGTGCTGGCCCTCGAGGGCGCCAGGGGAGGCCGCCACTCTACTCGCTCTTCCTGCTGAGCCGGGGGAGGGAGGCAGAGGAGTCCTTGTTGCTGTGTGAGGGTCTTGCTGCGGGGCGGGGGGGGGGGGGGGGGCAGGGTGGTGGTGCCTAAATCCGGGAGGAAGTTCAGGGAACAGAGGTCTCCTCCAGCCGGACCACTTGGACGAGACTCTCTGGGGAGGCTGAGATTTTTCAAAAATGCACTCATTTTCCTTTAAAACAAATGGTAGGAAAAAACCTCTGTGCCCAGCCCAGGGGATCAATTCCATGATGATGACTTGGCCATTTCTGGCAGGCTTTTGACACTGTGATGTAGATACACCCCGAAGTGGAAGGGGCAGCCCTTGGGTGGTCCCGTGAAGGCGGTGGGCTGAATTATGCAAGAAGAAACCGTAAGTTTCTTTCTTCTTCTTCTTCGTAAAGGTAACTAAGCTCGCTGTTCTGCATGCAGTGAGCCAGGAAAGGGGCCTCCCCGAGTGCAGGTTACCTGGAGAGATGAAGAAGGTTCTCCACAGCTTCTTGTCTCTCGTGACGTCCCGGATTTCCTTGGTCATGTTGACCATCCTGCCGGCCACCGGAGGGACCCGGCGGAAGTCCAGGATCCTGGCGGGAAAGTGACAGGGAAGGGTCTTCACCTCCGTGCCCCGGCCCTCGCTAGGCTGGTGCGGAGTGAACGCTCCCGTCTCCGAGTCCCGCTAGGCCCAAAGCGGGGCCCACAGCTCTGACTGGTGCCGTCGGCCACCCACAAAAATGGGCCCCACGAGGACCACGGCGGTTGGTGTTCTGCTTCCCAGCACCGGCCTGCCGTGCCTGGGCCCCCAGGGCTCAGGTCGGAACAGCGTTAAATTAGCTGCTTTTAATGGGACGCTCTCTAACTGCGCTGCACTCGCTCACTTAAACGGGACGCCGATGGGCCTGCAGCGGCCTCTGGGGGCAGCGGCTGCGCGTGGGGAATGTGGGCGTCTTGCGTGCCGCCCGCGCTCCGCCCGCTGCGTGAGCTGTCCTGCGTCATCAACAGGCCTCACCTCTCCGAATGAGGAACCCTCATCGGCTTCGTGGCAACTGTTCCTTTCACAGAAAGGCCTTTTTCTGGGTTTAGGCTGCACAACAGTTGACATTGTTGAAAATCTGACTTGGGGTTTCTGTGGCCCCCAAACAAGATTTTTGATCTTTAAAAAACAAAGCAAAGTAGGGTTTGCAAACTTGAGTGTGCACACGAATCGCGTGGTGTAGAGAGGGTCTGGGGTGGAGACCGGGAATCTGCATTCTAACCAGCCTGGGTGACCTGGAAGCCGCGGCCCAGGGCACACCCCGAGCTGGAGGTCAGGACCCTGCGGGGCGGTCGGGGAGGCTCCTCCCCCTAGACTCTTGGAACGGACTCCAGCCCCAGCCCTGTGACTGTCCCTGCAGGGCAGGGATCTCTGGGCCAGCAGGGTGGCTGCTGAGAGGCCCTCCCCCACGGCCCCCGACACCACTGCCCACCTCGCCTGCAGCAAGGGGCCACGTGGAGCCCGGGGAGGAATTCATGTTCTGCCCGGTAGAGCCAGCCCAGAAGACGGGCGATGGGGGAGGAGGCTCATGTCCCTTGGTGTCACCGTGGCCCCAGAGGTTACACCCTGCAACACTCTGGGCTAAAATTCCCAGCACTCATAGCCCTTTCCGCTCTTCCTTTGTTATTCCCAACGGGCCACGTCCCCACTCTGATCACCAACTGCTCCCGAGGATCTCCTGTCTGGCACCGTTCGTGGTGTGGGGCCTACCGCGGGGTGTTGTAACATCTGCAGGCCAGACTCCAGCTCTGTGCGGCAGAGACTTACCATGCCTCGGTTTTCCCATCTGTACGATGGGGCTAATTATAGGATTCCCGACACCTCGGCAGGGTGTTGGGAGAGTTATTCGGACCCACCCGCACGGTGCTCAGGCCCGGGGTGCAGGCGGGACGGCTCACCTGTCCAGGTGGAAGGCAGCGATCTCTGCGTTGTGCCTCTCATAGTCAGAGAAATAAAAGAAGTCAGGGGGCGTCTCCTGCTCCCTCGTCTGCCTAAAGAAAACAGGGTTTTTCATCACTGTGCGAACCCTCCGGTGAAAGGGTGCAGGAGGCTTGTCCCGGCTGGCGAAAAAGCCGGCCGTCAAACTGGCAAGAATTTCGTGAATCGGTTGTTAAAGTCATTTTATAAACATAAGTCACGTTTTATTATTTGCTTATTTAAAAAGTTTATCTATTTTGAGAGAGCGAACAAATGTGAGTGGGGGAGGGGCAGAGAGCGAGCGCGAGAGAGAATCCCAAGCAGGCTCTGTGCTGTCGACACACGGCCCGATGTGGGGCTTGAACTCATGAACCGTGAGATCATGGCGCCCAGAAGTGACCTTTTATAAGTGACGAGTATTTAAATCGCACCACTGGCCGGTTATTTAATGACGTTCGACGGTTTCTTCTTCTTCGGGCTGTTACCCACCCTGCATCTGCAGGGGCAAGCAGAGGTGACGCGTGCCCCCGCAGCCCCCCTCAGTGACCTCTTTCTGGGAGCAAGCCGTGAGCCAACGAGGAGGTGCAAGCTCTCCCGTCAGGCTTCTCCCCCGCGAGGGAGCTGGTTACCAAATACCGCTCAGCCCACCCGCCGGTCCGCAGCACCGGCCAAACACAGATCCTCTAGGAAGGCAGATGGCCAGGCGGCCCCCGGCCCCTGAGCCTAGGGAGTGTGTGGATGGCAGAGGGCCAAGGGCATCACAGGAGTCACCCCGACGCAGAGCAAGGGGACCTCCCTGGGGCGTGAGCTGGGGCCAGGCTCAGGCGGCACCATTTGTCCCTCTGGCTGCTCTGAGCCTCCCACCAGCATCCCCGCCCAGACAGTGTCCCCCTGGGGGGCGGGGGATGTGAGGGAGTCTGCGAAGCTCCTTGGGGGCCACCCGTGGGACCCCTCTCTGAAGCCCAAAGAGGCGGTCCGTTTTCCACCAGGCACCTGCCGTTGGGGACTGTACAGCCGGCCTCCTCCCGCCCCCCGGCGGCAGCTCCCTCTGCCCCCCTTCCCCTCTCCTGAGCCGGAGTGAGGGCCATCTGCTACTTCCGACTTGTCTCCACTCTGCTGCCTTTGCTGTCACTGTTCCGTCTTCCCAGAACGGGCTTCCTCTCATGTCTCCCGAAGGCTAAGTCAGCATCCCCGAATGTGGGTCCCACCCAACCAGGTCCAGGGGCTTCTAGCACAAAAGGAGCCCTCTGAGAGGTTGGCGTTTGGGGAACATGCCTAGTGGAGCACCCTCTGGGGTCTCAACAGTGCGTGTTACCACCATAAAGGCCCTGATAAGGCCTGCGGCCGCTCTGTTTCTTAACACTACACCGACTACAGAGCCCGTTTTTTTCGTAGTACGTTACCGCGCTGTGCACTTTTGGGAACTGCCGGCTAAAGCCTACAGTGCAAGCCGTTTCTAACCGCTGCTCAAAGGCAAACTCCCTCGCAAAACTTTCCTGGTGCCTTGGTGGGGGTGACCTGAGGCTCACCCCGGACCCTCCCGGACCGGTGGGCAGACAGGAGGGTTCTGTTTGGAGCAGTGCTGTGGGTCACCCCACGATGGCCCCGCACGAAGCCAGAGCCCAGCCCCAGCTGCTGCCCCACCTGCAGCACGTGTGGTGGGGGTGAGCAAGGCGGGGCAGCCCCCGGCCGGCCGTGCGTGCAGTCCTGGCCTCCGCATCTCCTCCCAGGGAGACAGAAGAACTCTAGGAGCCCTGGGCTCGGACATCCACGCCCCACAGTGAGCTGCAGGCAGGCCCCGAAGGAGTAACACGCGACCCTCGGCCAGGGGACAGGAAATCACACACAGGACTCTCTCTAGTCCATACAGGCGATGGCATCGTGTGAGCACAGATACTGGGCAGACGCCTGGGGAGCAGGGACGCATGACGACTGCAAGCGTTTGACCTCGGCAAGCAGGGAATTTCCAAAATCACGTCCGAGCAAAAACGCTCCCTGCGTTAAATCCAGCTCTGTTCTGTGCCCCTGCCCGTACCTGCGGGACCATGTCCACCTTCCAGGCTGGGGGCAGGGACTAACTCAGCCCTCCACCTGGTAAGAATTTACCAGATGCCGGGGACCTTCTCCGTGCTGGAAGACGCAGGGTGGGGAGAATCCCGTGTGACCTGGCCGGTGAGGGGGAGGCTTGAATGATGTTCCAGCCCTAAGAGGCCCGTTCAGGGGCTACGGCTGGCCTTGCTGGGCAGCACAGACCTCCCCGCCCTTGGGGGCCACCTGTCCTCACCCTGTCCAGGGGGTGTGAGTCCAGGGGGCAGGTCTGGTGACGACCCTGAGGGTCGCTGAGGGCCCAGAGTTTTGCCTGCCTGCTGCACCCCACGTGTGCACACAGGCGCACACACACACAGACACACACTCACAGGCACGCCTCGCCATGACAGGGCCGTCAGGAGGGTCTCAGAGAGAATGGGGCCTGGTCCTTTGCCTCCTCTCTGGCACGGCCACGCAGGCGGCTGCGAAGGAGCCTTGGGTGTCATGGAAGGACAGTTGGCTTTCCTCGCGTTTGTGGCGGAAGAGACTCCGGGCCAGAGAGGGGTGTGACTGATGTGATTCCAGTCTTAAGCACATCCCGCCGCTGCTGCCCTGCTCCTGGCCTGGCAGCGGACGGGCGGTCGGGGGCAGGCCCAGCCCAGGCTCTGTGGCCAGGCCGGGGGTCCTGGGCCCTCAGCCCCGAGGCCTTCCGGCCGGTTCAGCGCGCCTATGGCTGTGAGCCCCGGGCAGGTGCGGGGGGCCCGGGCAGGAGGGAGAGGCCACGAGGGTGGGTGAAGCCACAGGCTGCTGGCCAGGCTCAGCCTCCCAAACGTGCCCCCCATCACCCCGTATCTGTGGCACGCACCTCCAATCCAGGACTTTTGCCCGCACAAACCTCCTAGCCGTCTCCAGCTCTGCCCTCCTCTCTCCTCACCCCTGTGGCTCCATCACCAGACCACTCCCAGCCCAGCCCCAGGCCTTTCCCACTTCTGCACCTTTGTGCCGGGCTTTCCACCGGCACTCGCCTTCTCCATCCTTCCCAAGATCTGTCCCAACCCCACCCCCGCCCAGGCCTCCCACGGAGGAGCTTAACACTGCTATACTAGACCACTGTTTGCAGGGTCTGGGGACAGGAGTGCCTAGCCAAGCGCCCGCTTTAGAACGGGTGTGCCACAAACAGATGAAACATTGATGGAGGGAGGACGGCGAAGGGGCACGAACCGGTCCACGGCCTTGAGCTCCTCCCACCCTCGTTTCTTCAGTTTGTACCAGTGTCATCATCAACACCATCACCGTCACCACTCTCCCCTCCACAACCATTATTCCTACTGCATACTGACCCCTTATTGCCTGAGGTGCCTGATGTGATCACAGCGGCTTGATCTGTAACGCTAACACGTGAGCGTTTCTGTTTACCAGTGCTTGGGCTTCCGTTCATTTCTCCCTTACTCCAGCCCACTCCTCTGATCAGGTCAAACACGTGAAAAGCGGGTGGCTCTGAGCCCTGCTACTCTGCGAAGAGACCAGCCACTTCTCGGAAGCCCTGTGACCAAGTTCCAGAACGGTTCCTGGTTCCCTCACATCTTCCACCTCAGGGCTTTTTCCAGTGACCTCCGTCCCCAGGCTGTTTACACAGAGAGGCGGCTCTTTCCCGCAACCCCGAGGCCACACACGAGCCTTCCGCCTGGCTGTCTTGGCCTCCAGATACCCCTGTGCAGAATGACCCTGGACGTGCAGAGAGGTGGTGACGAAGTGCTGTTTGTCTGTGTGCTCAGTGGCTGTCTTCACTCCGGAGAGGCTGCGAGGTGCCCCTGGGGCCTCTGTGCTCTTCGGGCGTGCCTCCAGATGTGTGAAATACCCCTGGGTGATTTTAAGGCTCCTATAGGCTGTGAGCAAGTTGGGTAGGGGTCCTAGCTTAACCCGTCCTGATAAGGGCCAGGCTGGGCGCTCAGGCAACACGCAAAGATACGAGGGGCACGCAGGGTGGAAGGTAGGCTTGGTGTGGGCCTCTCCAGTCATTCGTGCCCTTGGGTGGGAGTGAAGGCGCCCAGGTCAGCACCCATCGCCAACTGGGGGGGCGGGGGGGGGGGCGAGTGTGCTAGACTTCCAGACCCTCCGTTGCTCCAGCTGTCAAATGGGTTCATTCCGTGCATCTCCACCCCCGCAAGGAGAACAGGGCTCTGGGCGTGGCCGGCTGGCTCCGGCTCCGGTCGCCCAAGGGGTCAGCGCCCGCTCGCAAGCGGGGAGCGTGAAGCCGGGGCTGGCAGGAAGACGCTGGGGACTACCTGGTGAGGGTTCCCAAGGGCGAGGCCGGCTCCCTGCTGGTCTCACCGCTGAAGGTCTGTGCCGAGACCACCCAGCATCGCGGAAACCTAGCCGTGCGCCGGCGGGACAAGCGTGGGGTCCGCCCGGCCCCTCGCCCGCCGGAGCCGTCTGGCGAGACGGCGTGAGCCGCAGCCGGACTCCTGCAGGGTGTCCTTGCCGCCAGCCCGCGCCTGCGGGGAGAACCCGGGGGGTCCGAGAGCCGGGTGTCGTTGCTGTCTGTAGAGCAGGGCAGCCGGGGCGGAGGGATTTCCGGCCTCACGCTGGGCAGGCAGGGGAGGGACACGGTCCCCCCTCCCTCCCGGGGGGGGGGGGGGAGGTCTGCCGGCCTCCCGCCACCTCCTGCGCGTCCCCAGAGAGCCGGAGCTGCCGCCGAGCCAGCCATTTGGGGACGCGCTTCGGAAAAGTACTGAGCCCGCCGCACCCGGCGGGACCCCTCGCTCAGCTGCACCCGGTCGCCCGGCCCCCTCTCCTCCTCCAGCCGCTGAGGCGGAAGTTGGGCCCGGGTGTGGGGGGCAGGCGAGGGCGCGGCCCACCTGGGCCTCTTCCGGGGGCGTGGGCCGTGGAAATGCGCAGGGGAGATGCTATCGGGTACTGTGGGGGTTGGCTCGGCACCCACAGCCTGCGCCTGGCCTGGGAGGAGGGGTGGGGAGACCAGGCAGCCGGCACGGGGAGCACGGCACCGGGAAGGCACGGTCCTCCCCTGGTGACTGAGAGGGCAGGGCTGGGTGGCAGGCGCTCCGAGGGGCTCAGGGATGGGAGGAGCCTCCTAGTCTGGCCACCCCCTAACCCCGCCCCCCACGGGGTCACTGCCCCCGACACGACACGGGGAGCAGTCGGAGCCTCAGGGCCCCACCCTGATGGGCCTCGAGGTCAGGGTGGGCCCCACCCGGCCTCGGGCAGGGCTGAGCGGGCAGGGAAATGGAAAAGTGTATGGCTGACTTCCCTCGGAAAACAGCAGCTGAGGGATCAGGTGCAGTCAGTCCTTGGCGTCAGCAACCCAGGGTCAGGGCGGGAAGAAGGGCAGGGCCTGGTGCATTCAGGAGGCCCGGATCCCGGGGAAGGGAACGGGCTGGTCCCAGGGCAGCCCCCGGGGGTACGCCGAGCACCCTGACACCTTTAAGCCCAAGCCGGCTAAACCGTGGCAAGGGGCTGCTCAGGACCAGTTTTGGGGGCTACACTTTCCCATTCCCTCTCTCCTTCCTCTCTGGGGCTGACTGCACCGAATCCCTTCCCGTAGAGGGACTTGCTTCCCTTAGCTCGGAAGGAAGCACAAGAAGAACTGATGATGCACTTTATACTACAGTGAGAATGACTACTATGTTGGCCTCTCCCAGAAAGTCTGTGGCCTGAATCTCCGTACATGGCAAAAGGGACTTTGCAGTTATGATTAAGTCGGCGACCTTGAGATGGGGAGATTATTCTGTATGCCATCCCCGGGGTCCTTATGAGAAGGAGACAGAAGGAGATCTGACTGCAGAAGAGGCCACACAGTAGCTTCCAAGAGGGAGGCTCGGGGAGAGGATCTGTTTTCTCACCTCCTCCAGTTTCTGGAGGCCACCTGCATTCCTCGGCAAGGAAACACGTTCTCTCCGAGGGCCTGTAGAAGGAACAGCCTGCAGGTCCCTTTTAGATTGCTGACCCCCCCAAACTGTGCGAGAACACGTTCGTGTTGCTTCAAGCCGCTAACTGTGAGGTCGTCTGCACCAGCTGCACAGGCAAGGAATATAGAACCTTTGGCAACACCAGAGTGGTAGGGGGACACGGTGACGTAGCAGCTTTGGGGAGGCTGTGGAATGCGGCCTGCTTCCTCAGAGCTGGTCCTGCCATCACGGCTCCCTTCATTAGACTTTTTTTTTTTTTTTTAATTTTTTTTTTTTCAACGTTTATTTATTTTTTGGGACAGAGAGAGACAGAGCATGAACAGGGGAGGGGCAGAGAGAGAGGGAGACACAGAATCGGAAACAGGCTCCAGGCTCTGAGCCATCAGCCCAGAGCCCGACGCGGGGCTCGAACTCACGGACCGCGAGATCGTGACCTGGCTGAAGTCGGACGCTTAACCGACTGCGCCACCCAGGCGCCCTCCCTTCATTAGACTTTTAAGACCTGACGCAGAGCATTTTGAGAAGAAGGCACCTCTGTTTTCACAGAAGCCAAAGAGGCAGAATCCAGTAAGAATCACACGAGCCTCCGAGGCTTTGGTCCCTGTCCCCCCGTCAATGACAAGGAAGTCTGAGGTCAGGAAACGGAAGAGGCATGTGCCGAATCACACGGCTAGGAACGGCAGGTCCTGGGTTCTCTTCAGGGGCCCCCAAAGTCAGACATGGCTCCAGCCGGCCCTGCACGTCTGTGTTCTCTCCCGGATCAGAAGCACCTCTGGGGGCTAGGACACCCCACGGGCCTGGAGCTGAGTCAGGGCCAGGCTCCCCGGGCGGGACTCCAGCAACCGCGACGACCACTCACGTCCTCCTCTGCACTTACGCCCCCTGACCCAGTTCCCACCGTCACTATTAACGTCTCGGTGTTCCTTCAGTTGTGGGAAAGCAGAAATCTTGTGCTGGGTTAAAAATACAGGAAATCGGCCGCTTTTAACCAAAGCCTGTGGGGGAAGAAGAGCCAACAGACGCCCGGCTCTTACTGTGAGCTGAACATCTTGCTGGGCACTTGGCGTGGATTCGCTCCCCACACCGTGACGACCGCCTGGGAAGGGCCCCCCTCCACAGACGAGCGACAGCCAGCGAGGTCTCAGCTGCCACAGGAAGGCCCTGTGCTCAGGTCCACGGCCCTGCTTCAACCCAGCGCGCCTCCGATGCGCAAGGCTGGGTGAGGACTGGGCGGGGACGCGTTCTCCCCGCGGACTCGTGAGGAAAACGGCTGGCAGAGAAGGGTCTGTCTGCCCTGACCCCCACCCACGCCGGGCTGCTGGGGAACAGGGGAGCCCGCAGCCCCCTCGGAGCAGTGTGTGGCAGGCGAGGCCGCTCGGAGGTGATGCCTCCGTGGTCCTTTCCACCCCGGCTGCCACGCTGCTGGGCTTACACAGAGGGCAGAAGCATCCAGTCCCGCTCGGGGGGGCGAAACGCCCGCCAGGTCAGCAGGTTCCACGCGGCGAGTCCGGGGCCGAGGCCGGCCGAGCGGGGCGCCAGAGCCAGAATGGAACCGACAGCGCCCTGTGAGGTCAGACTCCGGAGAGGGGGACCCAGGAGGGGCCCACATAGCCGTCACACAGCGGTTTCAGGCATCCTGGTCAGAGCTAAGGCCCCCCCCCCACCCCACACCCCAAGATCCCTGAGTGCAGGTGGGAAACTGAGGCCCAGAGACAGCCACATAAACACCTTTCGTGTGTCGAGGAGAGGCACGGCCACACCGCCCGAGCCTGCTGGACGGGAGCAGAGGGAAGACGCCAGCTTAGAAGCCGTGGGAGAGACCGCCAGGAGGCGCACCCACAGATGTCCCTGCACAACCACGTGGCTGGAGACGCGCTCGGCCCCGCCGCTGCACGCCCACAGCCTGCCAGGGCCGCCGGGCTCCCTGCGCGGCCTGCCGCGTGAACAGGCTGGTGACCTAGCCGACCCCGGGCTCCCCACCAACACCCTCACCGGCCGGGGATGTGCAGTGTGGCCGCCCGCACGGCTCCCTCTGGGACCTTGCGCCCGAGGGGATCCCACCCAGGGTGTGTGATCAGCACCACCTCGTGCCCCCAGGGCCCCCCGCGGCACTCCCAACGGACCCCGTATCACCATGCGGCCCTGCTGCCACCCCAGTACCACTTGTCACCATCTGTCCGTCGCGCTGTGAACGGGCAGAACTTGGTGGGGTCTGTGTGTTGCTGCCGCAGGCCCTTTGCACTTGCTCTTGTCCCCAGTGCTCTGGTCCTTGACCATCTTTACCTTGTGTTTTTTTTTTTTTTTTTTTCAGAGGGAAAGAGAGTGCATGTACAAGTAGGGGAGGGACGGGGGTGGGGGGGAGAGAGAATCCCAAGCAGGTTCCATGCCCAGCCAGACTCGGGGCTCGATCTCACAACCGTGAGGTCATGACCTGAGCTGAAATCAAGAGTTGGACGCTCAACCAACTGAGCCACCCAGGTGGCCCCACCGTCTTTTCTAACGAACAGACTCGGCCCCACTCACATGCCGAGGTAGGAGTTGGCCAGCTCCAGCCCGTGCGACAAATCAGCCTGTCACCTGACCACGTAAGCAGTTTCACTGGGGCGGTCCCATCACTTTCTCTGGTTCCTCTTCCCTCTTATGAGGACACCTGAGGCTGCATTCAGGGCCTACCTGGCTAATCCAGGGTGACTCCCCTCATCTGCAGGTCTCCGTGCCCGGGGGCTGATACCCTGGGGGCAGATGTCACAGAAGGGACGGGCCCTGGTTCCCATTTCCAGGATCACCTCAGGAGGCAAAACACCAGACAAGGTGAACGCTTTCCCTTCTTCCAAACACACAGCGGGTCCCTGACTCACCAAATGAAGGCACAGAAGCAAAAATTACCCTTTCTATCCTGGATAATCTTCCCATCACTCACACAGCAGAAAACAGCCACCTTGTCATTAAAGAGATATATTAAGCTGTTTAATATCAGGTTTTCGGATGGCGGAGGTTCTAGAAGGAGAGAGGAGGGCCTCTCCCTGGCAGCTGACTTCACCATGACCTTTCAGCCCTATAACCCACTGTCAGTATTTCTTGCTACTTTTGGTGGCTGTCACCTGCCCTGGTGCCATGTGAGTGTGGGGGGCCTACTTGGTCAAACACGCCTGCCGGTCTTTAGTGATGGATGTCTGACCCGTGTTGTTTGAGCTACAATGGCAAGTTCGAGGCCCTCAGTGGCTGCAGAGGGGACATGGCCCCTGGGGCTTGGCTGCCACCCCAGCCGGTGCCCACTAAGCCTGTCCCTGCTCACCACACCTGCAGGTGTGGACGCCAGAGAACCCTTGAGAGCGAGGGCGGCGGCAGGCCTGGGAAGACTGGGGAGGCCCCAGTGCAGACTCGTCACGGGGGGAGGGGGGCCCTTGCATAAAGCGTGCCGAGCAGAAGACGTACTCAGGTGCCCTTAGCCCTGGAAGGCATGCCTGTCCCACAAGAACTTGGAGGTGTGAAGGTTACAAGAGCTTCTAACCCAGACGTGAAGACAGGCCAGCGGACCGGCCTTTGCGGGGCCTGGCCAGGGAGGGCGCTTGGGGTGCAGCGGGCGCGGGGCCGTGGGCCTGGCTGTGCCCTCTGCTGCTCAGTCACCCGGCTCTGGTCCCGTCTGGATATGAGACGGTTGGCCAAGTGCCTGGGTCTAGGGTGAGCGCGTCCAGGGAGGGACCTGTGCGGTCGTAGGACTTTCCCCGGGCGTGCGCGTCCTTGCGCAGTGAAACCTCTGTGGTTCGCCGTTCTTTTCAAGGTAACAGACGAGATGCCACTGTGTCCCGTCTCCTGAGGGGCCTGAACGTTCAGCACCAACGTGACTGCTGTGATGCTGTTTTCTCTCCAGTCGGAAAAACAAACTACTCTAGATGGCGGGGGCGGGGGGGAGGTGGTTTGTATTCCAGCTCGTTCTCCAAGTCTTGTTTAAGGAGACCCAGAGTCTGCAGAATTCCCTTCTGAGGAATGAAAACAGGCAGACGAGAGAAGTGCTAGCCTCCGTTTCCTTCCCAGCACAAGGGAACGGAGACCTGTTTTCCTTCCCTCCTGCTAGTCTCCCCTCTTCTGAGACAATTAGAGTCGTGGCCCGCACGCTGACAGGCACCCCGGGACCGTGATAGCCAGAGAAAAGCACAAAAAGACACTGTCGATATTGCTGTTTGGGAGAACGTTTTGGGGCAAAACAGGACTTGTTTGCCTTCAAACAAAGGGGATCATCTTCCTCAGATCCCTCCAAGGACACGCGCGCCACAGTGTGAGCCAGGTCCCCCACGGCGGCTCCCCCCACGGACCTCAGCTTCCCCATCTGCACAGCGGGGGCAAGGCAGGCGCCGGCTCGGAACCACACTCCCTGAAGGTTTTGCTCGGTTTTTCCCGTTTATTCCTTTTCCTGCCAGACTCTTGCAACCGGTTTAGAATTGTTAACAATTTCCTTTCCTTTTTATTTTGCTAAGCAGAGGGATTCCGGGGTGCCAAGTAAAAGCAGGAGAAGACGGTTAACTTCTGCGGTCAACCTGAATTAATGCAGTCTTGGCTGGTGGTCAGTCCATGGGGGGCTCGGGGGCAGCTGGGGTCGGCGAGGGAGGAAACCCTTCTCCAAGGCCCCACACAGGGCTCCCGGCCACAGACCCTGCAGGTCAGGAGCCCCACTTTGTCCCCAAGGGTGCCTGTCCTGCCGTGTCTTCTCGAGCTGATTGAGTCCGACGCGCTCTCAGTGTGGCGGAGCTCAGCGTGACCAGCTTACTCGGATGGTGCTGCGGGGCAGGGAGCCCAGGGCAGACGCCGGCCGCTCTGGGCCACCGGGGGTCCCAGCAGCTCGGCCTCTTGGGGGCTGGCAGGGCTGTCCAGAGATGCCTGGGAAGACCCAGGAGAGTCTCTCCAAAGCCAGGTTCAGGTGTTGCTTATTTGGTTTTCAGTTAATAGGGTCCGTTTTTGTTCTGACTCTAAAAATAACCCACAAAGCTGGAGACGGCCCGTGTGCCACACAGCAGGGGGCCCGTGAGGTTAATGGCCGTGTGACACGTGGAATCGGCTTGTCCCTCCCAGAGCCTCGGGAGGCACGCGGGCTGCGTGCTCGGGACACAGCTGGAGGCCCCCAGGGGGACGCAGCATCGCAGCTGAAGAACCTCAGGGTCAGGTGCCTGACCCTCCCTGCAGGTCGCTGCAGGGACCAGAGCACACCCCACCTTGTGGACCTCCCCTGCCCTGGGGTCTGGAGCACCTGGCCTCTGAGCCTCTGGGAGCCCTGTGTGCGCACCTGCAGCGGCCCGGACAGCCTGCTGGGGTCCTGCTCCTTCCAGCGGGCACCACTGTGGCCCGTCTGGCGACCCAGACGCCAGGTGCTGCTCTGAACCCTCAGGAGCCCGCATATGCCCCTGGCTGGTGGGTTACACACATCAAAGCCCCTCGGAGTCTGTCTGTTTAGTCACTCGTTCACTCTACTTCACTCACTCATTCTGTGCACCTACTATGTAGCTGGGGCTGCAGACACAGAGTTGAGGAAAATGACCTGGGGCGCGCCCCGTGGAGCTCCTAGTCTAGTGGGACAGCAGATAGCGGTTACACCCCAATCCCTGTCATTGTGACCGGTGAGCAGGGAACAGTTAGATAGACGCCGATCCCCGGCCCTGCGACGGGCCAGCAGGGAACAGTTAGACCCCGATCCCCAGCACTGCGACAGGCCGGCAGGTAACGGTTAGATAGACGCTGATCCCCGGCACCGCGACGGGCCAGCAGGGATAGACCCCGATCCCCGGCACTGCGAGGGCCAGCAGGTAACGGTTAGATAGACGCCGATCCCCGGCACCGCGACGGGCCAGCAGGGATAGACCCTGATCCCCGGCACTGCGACGGGCCAGCAGGGAACGGTTAGATAGACGCCGATCCCCGGCCCTGCGACGGGCCAGCAGGGAACAGTTAGACCCCGATCCCCAGCACTGCGACAGGCCAGCAGGTAACAGTTAGATAGACGCCGATCCCCGGCCCTGCGACAGGCCAGCAGGGAACGGTTAGATAGACGCCGATCCCCGGCACCGCGACGGGCCAGCAGGGATAGACCCCGATCCCCGGCACTGCGACGGGCCAGCAGGTAACAGTTAGATAAACCCCGATCCCCGGCCCTGCGACGGGCCAGCAGGGATAGACGCCGATCCCCGGCCCTGCGACGGGCCAGCAGGGAACAGTTAGATAGACGCCGATCCCCGGCCCTGCGACGGGCGAGCCGCAGATGTCTGTGTGGCTTTGGGAGGAGGGGTACTTGCAAGGGTGAGTCCTCAGCGGGCTCGTCCTCCTGACAACGAGATGCTCGTTAGTTCTCCCACCTGATGGCTGAGCCCCACAGTGTCGATATGCCGCACAGTCTATGTGGGAGCCTGGCCGCTGCTCCAGTAGGAGCTGACAGCCCGCAACCAGCCAGAGAGAAGCGGGTCCCACGCCCGCTGAGCTCTGGTGGGGGGACGGTGCTGGTCCTGACTCCCCATGTGCCCACTTGCATACGTGCACACACACATGCCCACATGCACACCCGGTCTCTTGTGGGTTCCCAGGACTCGGGCCCTGGGGGGAGGCCGATGGCGTCAGCAGGCTGCTCTGGAGACGTCCGGCAGTGCGCGGCCGGGACCCTCGCCTCCCTCCTTCCTCACTGCCAGGACCCTAGACCCCGCTGCCCCGTGCTCTCAGGGACGTCCTCCACACCTGCCCACATTGGTCTGGGAGCTTCCTCAGACGCGGATCAGGTTGTAGCACCGCCCCCATCACAGCACATCCACTGAAGTCCCGGCCCCGGTGCCCAGAGTCCCCCCACACACCCTGGGTCCCAGCCACCCCGAATCGTCCTTCCGCGGTGCCTCTGTTGGCCAACGCCTTCTCGTCTGCTGAAGCTCAGATCACAAGATCTGCCCCATCCCCAGCCGTGTGGAGAAGGCTGCTCCTGGCTAAGCCCCGTGATGCACCTGCCCCACTGCCCGTGGGCTCTTCTCCTGTCCCGCTTCCCCAGCTGTGGCACTCAGGGAGCCCCACGGGAAATGAACTGACCGCCGTAAAACCTCGCTTTCTTGTCGGGGTGCTCTTGAGGGTCGGCAGGGAGCCCCGGTGCCCGGAGGCAGCACCACACTACCCCGTGCGCAAAGCCGCACTCGGCGGCTGTCACAGGGAGGCCAGCAGGGCGTGCTTGCTCGGGTCTTCAGCCTACCCTGCCCTGCCCTGGCCTCTCCATACCCGTGTGGGCCACCGGCCTCAGACGGGACCACAGGTGGCCCGTTGCTAGAATGTTCTGTCCTAGACCTTCACGTGTCTGGTGCTCGCCTTACGGCTTACACACCCCCTACTGCCACGTGGCCCGGAGCCGCACCCGCATGCGGGCGACGCTCTGCCAGTTCCCCGGGGGGAGGAACCTACACACAGCAGGGGAGAGGCCTGTCGCCAAATCGTCTCTGCCGCGTTGCTCAGCCGGAACCCTCTCGGGACGATGTGGCCTCTGAAATGTTCGTGTCCTCCCCACTAGAGCTTAGGCTCCCTGCCAGGCTGGACCTTATTGCTAGTAAGTCCGCCGTAAGCCAGGCCAATGGGGGTGCAGAACAAGGATGGGCCCAATCACCAGGACTCATAAGGGGTCTACAGCAGAGACAGGGGCTCTAGCAGCTTCTGGGGTGGGGGGTGGGTCACGGTCTGACCCGTGAAGCTGGCTGGGCTGCCCACGGGGGAGGGTGCTGGCGCTCCTGGAAGCCAGTCAGGAGGAGGGTGGGAAGCGGGCTCGCAGATTGGCCCACGCTAAGCATAGACACAAAGCGGTCCTTGTTCGCCTCCGGTCAGGCCCAGGCCTCTGCTGGCTCCACACCCAGTGGCTGGCTATTGGGCAATCAGTTTGCCTTAGGGGCCCGGGTCAGGGCACCGGTGGAGAGAAAATATGGATCATTTATCAAGAGAATGACAAATCCTTGGAAACTCCACTAAGTGCCCGCTCACTGGTCCTCAGAATCTTTATTTCCCCAAGCCTTAGTATGTAAGGCAGTGCCTCGAAGTCCTTCTGCACCCAAGAAGAACTCCTATTCACCCTGCAAAACCCAGCTCGAAGGTCTTCTCCCAAGGTTGTTTGGCAGCCAAGACTCCTCCTTTCTTGCCCTCCCACCCCGTACGGCCTCGTCAGTGGTCCTGCGTGGGTCTGTGCCCAGGTCCGTCCATAACCCAGTCTGAACTCTCACCCCTCGGAGCTGTTCTGGCCCCGTGCCAGGCGCCCAGCACAGTGAGCACAGGACGGGACAAGACCACAGCTTCTCCTAGGATCAGTGAATCCTCCTCAGGAGCATCTGTTTTCAGAACCGCACCTGCTGTTCACACAGCCCCGTGGCCGCCCTCGGGTCTCTGGGCTTTGACTGCGTTGGATGCCAGCAGCGTCTCACCTGCCCACCAGAGCCCTCCCAGGTCACCTCCGGGCCTCAGGACAGCGGCGCGCGTGGAGGAAGCCCGTGGCCCGAGTAGGGTCAGCCTCGGCACTGCCCGGTGGGGACCACGGACAGCCTACCGCAGCCTCCCTGCCCGCACAGGCCTGTGGGACAGGGGAAAGCCAGCAGCTCCCAGCTGCCTCTCTGCATCAGGCAGCCGCCACACGGACATCACTTCAGGAATTCCTGCCCCACAGCGGCCCCAAGGCAGGGCACCCCTGCCAGCCGAGGAGCTCAGGCTCTCCGGGGGCCCCACCCCACATCCAGACGGGGACCCAGTGAGGACCAGGGGCTGCTCAGGGCCGACCCAGAGTTCAGGACAATGTCCCTGAGGCGGGTGCCTGTCAGGGAGTTTGGCCCCTGGTCAGACACTGGCCATGTGGGGGGCCTGCAGGTTAATGGGGGGTGGTGGTCGCTCAGTGGTCTCCAGCGTGTGGCCCCCGGCGTGGCCCCACAGCCTCTTGGGCCCTCAGCTCGTGGGGGAGGCAGCTGCCCTGCGCCCAGGGCAGGGCCGAGGTCACGGGGAGCGGGCCTTCAGACCAAGGTCGTAATCACAGAGGGGACTCTGCTCGCCTGCTGGTGCCTCCTGCTCTCAGCATACACTCTGCCTGGTGGACCACGCTTGGTCAGAGCGGGAGGGAGGCTCGGGGCTCTGCGTGTAGAGACACTGCCTCAGCCGGAACATTCTTGTGCAGCTGCCTCTGTGCATGCATCTCGACTGCTCGGAATTCCTGGGCCTCAAACAGCCGTTTGAGGACGGTTTCTCTGGGTTACACACACACGCGCACGCACACGTTTCCATTCTTTGCAGAGACAAGCAGATGTCTCTTGGGTCTGCGGCACCCACGGGACACACGGTTGAGGCCTCCAGCCACTGGGCCAAGGCTTGGCCGTGCAGAGAACAGGTAACTCAAGGCGGACAAGACATGCTGGACTGGAGGCCCTTCCCTGTGCTCCGTAAACACAGATAAACGGCAAACAGGAGGCGAATCGGAGTATTTAGGCCTCTTCACCATGTGCCGGCTGGGAGACGTAGCAGACCCCAGCCCCAGCAAGGTGGGTCCCACCACAGCCCTACCTCAGCCTGGTGACGCTTGAAGGGCCGGGACCTGGCATCCGGGAGCCTGGACCACAGCCCTGGCCGGCTGCCCTCCCCCCGTTGATATTTAAACCCTCTGGATCCTCAGTTTCCTCCTCCTTGAGGGGGAGTTGGCGATACAAATAAAGCCTACTTCTGTGGTTGGAAAGGTCACAGGACTTGGTGCGAGTGACAAAGCTGTCAGCTATCCATCACCTGCTCCTTCACTGGCCAGAGCAGCGACCGAACAACCCTGATAGATGTGCAAAGAGGAGGAAGTCCGAGGGTCAGAGCCCACACGGCAGCCTTGGACACATGTTCTTTCTGCATCCACGCGGAGACACGAGAGCGAAGGGGGAAGAGAAGCAGGTGCGTGCTCCCCCCGCACAGGGGCGGTCACCACCGACGAGTGTCACAGAGCTGTGCGCGCACAGTTGGCCCCGATGCTATCCATTGATTCTCCCAAACCCAGGGAGCCTCCTGCCCTCCTAGGCAAGGGGAGCAGGGACCCGAGGCCCAGACCTTGGGATCAACACGTTCACTGCCTGTGACCTCTCCAGGCCGTGTGGACAACCTCTCGCCTGCCCGTTAGTCCCCAGCACAGCCCCCACAGCGAGCAGAGACATCGGATTCCAGCCCAGGCACCAGGCTCCAGCCTGGGAACCTCGCCCTGGGTTGTAGACCGCTGTGTGGCCTCTGGACGGCTCTGGCAGGACCTCTTACAGCCAAACACAGCCCCACCCTGTGACCAAGCACTTCATTCCGTACCCCCAAGACAGGGTCCTCCAAAAACACAAGCATGGGCACAGCAGCACAGGGTTCCACGCACAGAAGGACAAGGGATGGCTGTCTGTGTGCAGGAACTGGTTTACAAACACTTACAATATTCGCTCGTGGTCTAGTCTAATCTCTCAACACATAGAAAATGAGGTCCCAAGAGGGTTGGAGGGCAAATTGACGAACAGTGAGGATGAAGACTTTAGTACCCTTGTCAACCACGGCACTGAGAAGGGGTGTTGTTGGTGAACAAGGAGACTGTGCTTATCTGGGTGCCCAAACGGGTTGGACTGTACCCCAAAAAGATATGTTGAAGTCCTAACCCTGAAACCTGAGAACCTCCCACGTCCTGGCCCTGGGACCCATGAACATTCTGAGTCCTGACCCTGGCACCCGCGAACCTCCCGCGTCCTGGCCCTGGGACCCGCAAATGTTCTGAGTCCTGGCCCTGGGACCCGCGAACCTCCCGCGTCCTGGCCCTGGGACCCGCGAACCTCCCACGTCCTGGCCCTGGGACCCTCAAATGTTCTGAGTCCTGGCCCTGGGACCCGCGAACCTCCCACGTCCTGGCCTTGGGACCCGCGAACCTCCCGCGTCCTGGCCCTGGGACCCGCGAACCTCCCGCGTCCTGGCCCTGGGACCCGCGAACCTCCCGCGTCCTGGCCCTGGGACCCGTGAACCTCCCGCGTCCTGGCCCTGGGACCCGCGAACCTCCGGCATCCTGGCCCTGGGACCCGCAAATGTTCTGAGTCCTGGCCCTGGGACCCGCGAACCTCCCGCGTCCTGGCCCTGGGACCCGCAAATGTTCTGAGTCCTGGCCCTGGGACCCGCGAACCTCCCGCGTCCTGGCCCTGGGACCCGCAAATGTTCTGAGTCCTGGCCCTGGGACCCGCGAACCTCCCGCGTCCTGGCCCTGGGACCCGCAAATGTTCTGAGTCCTGGCCCTGGGACCCGCGAACCTCCCGCGTCCTGGCCCTGGGACCCGCGAACCTCCCGCGTCCTGGCCCTGGGACCCGCGAACCTCCCGCGTCCTGGCCCTGGGACCCGCGAACCTCCCGCGTCCTGGCCCTGGGACCCGCGAACCTCCCGCGTCCTGGCCCTGGGACCCATGAACATTCTGAGTCCTGACCCTGGGACCCGCGAAACTCTTGCATCCTGGCCCTGGGACCCGCAAACTTCCCGCATATTGACCTTGGGACCTGCAAACCTCCCGCGTCCTGGCCCTGGGACCCGCAAACCTCCCGCGTCCTGGCCCTGGGACCCGCGAACCTCCCGCGTCCTGGCCCTGGGACCCGCGAACCTCCCGCGTCCTGGCCCTGGGACCCGCGAACCTCCCGCGTCCTGGCCCTGGGACCCGCAAATGTTCTGAGTCCTGACCCTGGGATCCACAAACCTGACCTTACTTGGAAGTAGGGACTCTGCGGACGTGATGGTTAATAGGAGGTCACGCTGGAGCAGGGTGGGCCACAGAGGAGGTCCCTTCTGAAAGCCCTCCAGCCGCCTGCCCTGCACTAGCCAGCCCCGGTCATACTCAGAGGTGAGGGGAGCTTGTCTGCCCCCGTCTGCCGCCGTCTGCCCACCTGATTCGCTTTGTGCACAGGCCCCACCCGTGAGCCAGGCCCCCATCCTGGGGCCGCACTGCCGGAGCACTCTGCTCTCTGTCCCATCTGAGTGGCGGGACGGCGGAGTCCGCACAGAGTGTGGGTCCGAGGCACGAGGCCAGGCCCAGAGGCTCGGTGGGCATGTGTGGGATGGCTGTGAATGTTTGTGCTGGGGGGTGGTCACAGCCCGTGTCACGGGCCTGCCCGGAAGGCTCCTTTTCGAGAAGCAGGCTGAAGTCCGTCGCCACGAGCCGTACTCTCTGGAACGTCCAACTGAGTCCACCCACTGTGGCCAAGCCACCGGCTTCTCGCAGCCGCCTGGGGGGCACATGGTGCCCGCGGCCACGCCTGCTTGCTCTGTGGACACGTCGGCCCCGCAGACCTCAGCCACACAGCTCACCGCCGACGTAGCGTATGTGTTGTCTCAACGTTCACCCGTAAATGCTGCACTGAAAGCACGGCCACAGCAGACACACGGAACACCCTCAGGACAAAAGCCTTGGGCTGCAGGGGGCACCTGGGGGGCTCAGTCCGTCAGTCGTCCGACTCCTGCTTTTGGCTCAGGTCATGACCTCACGGTCTGTGAGCTTGAGCCGCGTGCCTGTCTCTGTGCTAACCGTGAGGAGCCTGCTTGGGATTCTCTCTCCTTCCGTCTGCTCCTCCCTAGCGTGTGCGCTCGGTCTCTCAAAACGCTAAATAAACTTAAAAACGAAAACTCTCGTGCTTCAAAGGACACCACACACGTGATGAGGGTCTTGGGCTCAAAATACATAAAGAATGCTTACAACTTCCTAATGAAGAGACAGCCCCTCTG
Organism: Lynx rufus; assembly: GCF_022079265.1. Lineage (NCBI taxonomy): Eukaryota > Metazoa > Chordata > Mammalia > Carnivora > Felidae > Lynx > Lynx rufus. Next base: position 145,322 of record NW_025814842.1, on the reverse strand, counting down.
GAAAATGGCAGATTTGAGTAGACATTCCTCCAGAAAAGATACACAAACGGCCAACAAGGACGCGTCAAGACGCTCAACATCATTAGTCATCAGGAAAATGCGGGGCTAAACCACTAGGAGACAGACACCACACCGCAGGGGGGCCGGGATCTAAGAGACAGATAATAACGGCCACCGGCCAGGATGCAGGGTTGCCGCGGACATAAGGGGAGCGGCTCCCGTGGGAAACGGTCTGGCAGTCTCTCCGACAGGTCAGTTCAGTTGTGAGAAGATCCAGCAACTCCGCTCCTACGTGTGGACCCAAGAGACACGAAAACACACGTCCATGCAAAAACCTGTCCGTGAGTATTCATGGCGGCAATATTCACAACAACCCCAAACTGGAGCTAGCCCCAATGCCATTAACAGGTGGAAGTACAAATAAAATGTGGCCCGGCCCCACGATGCACTATCGTTCGGCCCAGAAAGGAGTGGGGCGCTGGCACCTGCCACAGTACGGGTCATCCCGGAGGACGCGGTGCTCGGCAAAAGAAGCTGGTCACGTTTATGTGTGATTCTATTGGGAGGAAACTCCAGAATTGGTAAATCCCGGAGACCGAAGATGGATTGGTGGCGTCTGGGCCTACAGGGTGGGCGAGGGGGACCCGGGCATTGACGGCAACACTGCACGGGGTTCTTCCTAGAGTCACCAAAAAGTTCCGAAGTGGATTGTGGTGATGGATGCTCATTTCTGTGAATGCACTAAAAGCTGCTGAGTCGTAGGCTTTAAGTGAGTGAACCGTACGATACGTGAATTAAATCTTGCCCCTAACTTGTTAGAAACCTTACTTTAACCCTAAAGCAAGAATGTCCAGGAACTCGTGAGCTAATGTGCTAGGGGTGTGTTTTTCAGTGACTTTTAAAAATGTGTAATGCTAAACTTCAAGTGGTCATCCCCATGCACAGAAACCACACTTTGCAGGACCCCCAGTCTCCACCCCCATCTCACCAGCCACCCTCTTCTAGAGCCTCGTAACTTATATCCTTCAAGATCTTGGAGGAAAAGTACTACCGTATAATTAATTCCCAATGTTGGACTGACAACTTACAAAACTTTCAGGAGTTCAGAGAACAAAGTTTTTCTTAAAAAGAACTATTAATCATGGATTTTAGTTTTTTAATGCCATGGTCATAAACCACAGCTGTTTTCATATTCAGACCACAGCCACTGGGGACAGGAATGGGGTGTGCAGCCTCCTGGGGTCCTGGGCCTGGGCCCCAGGGTCCTCAGGGGAGTGGAGGCCGCTGGCAACAGGACCACAGTCAATGCCAGGCTCAGGGCACGGTCAGCGGAGGGGAGTCCGGATGCCAGGAAATGCCTGGATACGACCCAGCAGAGCAGCAAGAGGATGGGACGAGAGGGGTCAACACCATCAGCTTGTAACCCCTGCCCTGTGCCCACCGTGCCCGGCCAGTCCTCTGCCTAGGACCACGCTGTGTGCAGGGGAAGGGGCCTGGCTCGCCTCAGGATGCCCACCGTGGCTCTGGCAGTCTAGCTGACAGGCCATGGGCATACACGCTCCCTTTCTGGCCTCATTTTCCCCAGTTGCCTAGAGATTCTCAACCCTGTTTCCACGGCTTCAGCCTGGCCTCAACATCCCCCTGGCCTTTGCTGAGCACCGGTAGAAACCCTGTCCCAGATGGTCCACGGGTGGCCTCAGCCTTCAGATGCCAAACAGGTAGGACCAGACATCCCTCCTGCTATAGACAGGCTGGGTGCTGAGAATTCAGGAGAAAAGGGGCCGACGTGAGCTACGTGAGCTTTCCGGGGACCCATGAGCCTGGCTGTCCTACCCTGCCAGACCGCTCTGTTCCTCCATGACCATGGAGGTGATGCTGCCCACCATGGAGGAGGAACCCCGGGGCGGGGGCTGGGAAGGAGTGGCTTGGGGAGGCCATAGTGGAGGCCAGAGGGGGGTGAAGTTAGGGGAGGGGAGACCTGGAAGAGGAGGAGGCTGGGCTGGGGCAGGGCCAGGGGAGGCCGGGAGAGGCCAGAGGAGGGAAGGCTAGGAGGAGGGGAAGCCCAGGGGAGAGGGAGGCCGGGGAGGGGGCGGAGGCCAGGCTCCCTGGACTTTTGGCTCGACCTCAGGCAGTCTATACGACTTCTCCGAGTCCCGGTTCCCTCATCTTTATGTGGCAAGAGTAATACTGCTTCCTGTAACCACAGAGGCATTTTGAAGACACAACAACAACTGTGTGACCCCGTGGCACAGAGCCTGGCCCAGGAAATGCCAGGACGGCTGTGCCTGCACAGAGCAGCCACTCAGGCAGTGCCACCAATGCTGCTGTGTTTCCGCCCACACGGGGCCTCCTGACCGCAGGCATTCGCACAGATCACTCCATGGAGGGACAGGAAGGGCACCGTTGTGACATTAAGGGACCTAGAAGTAGCCGTTCTACTTCAGCTCCCTGTGAGAGGCTGCGACCTCTCAACTGCTTCCCCTCGGCAGAGGGGCCGAAAGCGTGAAGAAGCCCAAGGAGGGTGGAAAGTTTCACAAGGAACCCACGCCTGCTCCAGGCCTCATCTCCTTCCCGAATGTTCCACGAGAAGCCCATACCCACTCCAGGCCTCAGTCCCCTCCAGAATGTTCCACGAGGAGCCCGTGCCTGCCCCCAGGCTGCATACCCTCTAGCTGTCTCACCCCAGTCATCCCTCGTGACTCGGGGATACATGAACCATGCTGGTTGTCCACACACCTGCCTCCAGCCGTCCTCCTGAGACAGCCAAGCCCGTTAACGGCTCCCTCTTCTATACGATTCTCCTGACGGAGGTGCCAGCTTCCCTTCCTGCAGCCACAGGGAAGGAGGTGCTGTGCTCACGGACCCTCAACACAGTCAGGGGTGGCATCAGCACTCCTCAGCATGGGGCATGCCCACTGTATCCCGGCAGCCCCAGGCCTTCGCCCTCCCCTGGTGCCTTCGTCTTGCCTGTGTGAATAAGGTCCCATCTGCTCCAGGCAGCCCCAGACCACAGACAGGTCAAGCGGAGCCTTGGGGAAGCCCCCAGCAGGACATCTGGCCCAAGGAATGAGAGCAAGAGTCCCAGAAGCACCCTGACACAAAATCATACCTTCGGTCACAAGTTACACACTAGCAGCTATATTTTCTTTGGCCCGAAAGGTATTTGGAATGCTTCTCGATTAGTGACCATCATCCTCAACGTTTGAAAATTAAGCAGAAGAGATGTTCCAGCTTATTCTGAAAATCGTGTATCAGGACAAATGGCCACGATCTGGTGAACAAAAGACAGCTTCCCTTCGTCCCACCACCCCCCAGAGCGGCAGGCTCACACAACTTGCACGGTCCTTGTGGGCACTCGGGGGTGCAACAAACCCTTGCCGGTGCGCAAACAGCCTTGTTGGGGCCAACAAAGGGTGGCAGAGCAACCTTGGACCGCACGGATACCCAAGCCCCAGGATCACCGGAGCGGACATCAAAACCACGACGCTCCTTGTGAATTTTCTGGGGATGGCCTGGATGTCAAGTATCCCTTCTCCACCATTCCCACAAATTTTCGTGTGCCAACGAGTACCCTAAGGTTTATTTTGGTAGCATGGTTTCTGCTTTATTTGGAGCAGGAAACTACAGGCGAGGGGTCAACCCAGCCCCCTGTTAGTTTTATAAATAAAGCTTCATTGGCACACAGCCACGTCTGGTTACCGACACGTTGTTTGGCCGCTTTGGGGCTAGGACAGCAGAGTCGATTAGTGGAGACACAGACCATGCAGCCTGCAAAACCTACAATATCTATTGGCTGGCCGTTTATAAAAAAGTGGATGAAGGTGGAGAGAGGGAGGACTGGGGAGGCCAGGAAGGGGAGCGGGTAAGGGTACCGGACCCTCGTGCTGCCCGCTTGCCTTGATGGGGAGAAAGCCCCGAGCAGTCACCCATAGTTCACCCGAAACACCTCTGGGAGGAAACACTGCATTTTCCACTAGAAACTTGGTGCCTGCGTGTGCCAGCACGGACCATGCCCACACCTGGCACCCTAGTCCCAACCAGCCCCCCGTACTTACTTCATGGGTTTGAACAGTGCTTGCCCATAATTCTGGAATGTCATGATGAGCTTGAGCTGCGTGCCCCCCGACTTCATGGCTGCAGGAGAGAGGGAAAGAGACACGGGGTCACTTGCTGCCCTCAGCTCGTCCCTCTGTGGGTAAGTGAGCAGCTCCCACCCTGGTCCCGAGGCTCCGCCTGGGCCTCTGGATGTGGTTGCGGGCTCCATTCTGTCTGGGAGGTCTGGGGTTTCCTGCACTGACAGTGATACACATCCCACCTCGATATTTAGGTGCCGGGTCTGCGGGGGGGCGGGGGGGGGGCGGGGGAACGGAATCTCCCAGGCAGTCTGACCCATAGACAAAGGGAATGGCTTCTAGAAAGGATGGCCAGGTAGAGGTACCTGCCAGCCACGCCTCCCTCCCCCAGACACCCGCACGACCTCATCACACACCCACCCACCCACGCCTACACACCGCTGCTTGCCCCGTCTAAGTCTCTGGGGTTCTGTTGGAAGCCTGAGCAGGGTTAGTCTGAGACGCTGAAGACCCCCTGGCTGGAAGCAGCTCATTCATTATAGGGGCCTTCCGGGGGGTCCCGAGGGACACGGCTCCAGAAGCAACATTATGTTTCCCAGATGCTGCACCAGCTCAGAAGTCTAGAGAATCCCTGAAAAGACCCACTCTTCCCCAGACTGCGGTTCTCTCTTATGGATGGGGCTAGAGGAAGGGAAACAGGGGTCTCCAGAAGATGTGGGGTAGGAGGCTGGGCTTGGCCTGTGGCCACCTCAGGAGCTGGGTGGGCTGGCCCACCCCACCGTCTATGCGGCAAGGGCCAGGCCACGTGCAACAGGTCACGCAGAGGGCCTCCTGTATCCGCACCAGGCACCAGCTCTGCCTTCTGTCACAGGCGGGAGTCAGGGCGCGGCTGAGCACATTTCCAGCCCGGAGCAAGCTTGTGCACCCGCCCATCCCAGCGGGTGGGAGGGAGGTGGCTGGGGCACCTGGCCGTGTGGCAGTCCTTTGCCAGCAGGGAGGGAGTGGTCGGCACAAGGCAGTAGAACAGCCAGGAACCAGGTAGACACCGCCCCCCACCATGTAGGGGGGCCGGCTACATGGGTGGAGGGTGCAAGCCAGGGGAAGGAGGCTGAGGCAGCCACAGCACCCCCAGCAGAGGTGGGGAAAATGGAAAAATTAAAGAATATCTGGGGGTCCAAGGAATCATTTAGTGGAGTAGGTGTGGGGTATGGAGGTGAGAGAGGAACCTAGGATGACTCCTGGATTCCAGGGGGTCAGCGAATGGGTGGGGAAGAATGTGCATGGAGGTGAAGATCAAGGCCAGGTGACTACAGGATAACTGAGGGGCAGCATACTGGGGGTGAGCCACACTGAAGGGCGCCATACTGGAGGGCTCCATACTGGAGGGTGCCATACTGGAGGGGTGCCATACTGGAGGGGGCCATACTGGAGGGGCACCAGACTGGACGCCGCCATACTGGAGGGGAGCTATACTGGAGGGCGCCATACTGGAGGGCTCCATACTGCAGGGTGCCATACTGGAGGGGTGCTATACTGGAGGAGGGTACCATACTGGAGGGCTCCATACTGGAGGGGTGCTGTACTAGGGGGGGCATACTGGAGGGGGCCATACTGGAGGGGCACCAGACTGGACGCCGCCATACTGGAGGGGAGCTACACTGGAGGGTGACATACTGGGGGGGCATACTGGAGGGCGCCTGGGGGGGCATACTGGAGGGCGCCATCCTGGAGGGGCACCACACTGGAGGGCGCCATACTGGAGGGGTGCTATACTGGGGGGGGCATACTGGAGGGCGTCATACTGGAGGGGTGCTGTACTGGGGGGGCATACTGGAGGGCACCATACTGGAGGGCACCATACTGGAGGGGTGCTATACTAGGGGGGCATACTGGAGGGTGCCATACTGGGGGGCACATACTGGAGGGTGTCATACTGGAGAGTGCCATACTGGAGGGGTCCTATACTGGGGGGGCATACTGGAGGGCGTCATACTGGAGGGCTGCCATACTTGAGGGGTGCTATTGGGGACACACTGGAGGGTGACATACTGGGGGGGCATACTGGAGGTTGCCATACTGGGGGGGCATACTGGAGGGCGCCATCCTGGAGGGGCACCACACTGGAGGGCGCCATACTGGAGGGGTGCTATACTGGGGGGGGCATACTGGAGGGCGTCATACTGGAGGGGTGCTGTACTGGGGGGGCATACTGGAGGGTGCCATACTGGAGGGTGCCATACTGGAGGGGTCCTATACTGGGGGGGCATACTGGAGGGCGTCATACTGGAGGGCTGCCATACTTGAGGGGTGCTATTGGGGACACACTGGAGGGTGACATACTGGGGGGGCATACTGGAGGTTGCCATACTGGGGGGGCATACTGGAGGGCGCCTGGGGGGGCATACTGGAGGGCGCCATCCTGGAGGGGCACCACACTGGAGGGCGCCATACTGGAGGGGTGCTATACTGGGGGGGGCATACTGGAGGGCGTCATACTGGAGGGGTGCTGTACTGGGGGGGCATACTGGAGGGTGCCATACTGGAGGGTGCCATACTGGAGGGGTCCTATACTGGGGGGGCATACTGGAGGGCGTCATACTGGAGGGCTGCCATACTTGAGGGGTGCTATTGGGGACACACTGGAGGGTGACATACTGGGGGGGCATACTGGAGGTTGCCATACTGGGGGGGCATACTGGAGGGCGCCTGGGGGGGCATACTGGAGGGCGCCATCCTGGAGGGGCACCACACTGGAGGGCGCCATACTGGAGGGGTGCTATACTGGGGGGGGCATACTGGAGGGCGTCATACTGGAGGGGTGCTGTACTGGGGGGGCATACTGGAGGGTGCCATACTGGAGGGCACCATTCTGGAGGAGTGCCATGCTGGGGGGGCATACTGGAGGGCTCCATACTGGAGGGGTGCCGTACTGGAGGGCACCATACTGGAGGGGTGCTATACTGGAGGGCACCATACTAGAGGGGTGCTATACTGGAGGGTGCCATACTTGGGGGGGCATACTGGAGGGCACCATACTGGAGGGCACTATACTGGAGGGGTGCTATACTGGGGGGCATACTGGAGGGCACCATACTGGAGGGTGCAATACTGGAGGGTGTCATACTGGAGGGGTGCCATACAGGAGGGCACCATACTGGAGGGATGCTATTGGGGGGGCACACTGGAGGGTGACATACTGGGGGGGGCATACTGGAGGGCACCATACTGGAGGTTGCCATACTGGGGGGGGGCATACTGGAGGGCGTCATACTGGAGGGTGTCATACTGGAGGGGTGCTATTGGGGGGGGCACACTGGAGGGTGCCATATGGAGGGGTGCTATACTGGGGGGGGCATACTGGAGGGCACCATACTGGAGGTTACCATACTGGGGGGGGCATACTCAAGGGCGCCATCCTGGAGGGCGTCATACTGTAGGGGTGCTGTACTGGGGGGGGCATACTGGAGGGCTCCATACTGGAGGGCTCCATACTGGAGGTTACCATACTGGGGGGGGCATACTGGAGGGCACCATTCTGGAGGAGTGCCATACTAGGGGGGCATACTGGAGGGTGCCATACTGGGGGGGTGCTATACTGAAGGGTGCCATACTTTGGGGGGCATACTGGAGGGCGCCATACTGGAGGGTGCCATACTGGGGGGGACATAGTGGAGGGCGCCATACTGGAGGGCGTCATACTGGAGGGGTGCTATACTGGGGGGCTGCTATACTGGGGGGTTTTGGTGTGGAGGAGCCCTGAGGCTGGAGTCTGTGCCCAGCTCCCTATGGCCTGGCACCCTGGAAGGAGTCCTCATCCTCCCTACTGTTGGTTTGTGTTAGATGGCATTTAGATGCCTGCCCAGCCTCCGTCAAGGGGCTGTGGCCAGGGTCAAGTCAAATGAGGGAAATGTATTGCTTGGCACAGCCAATTCACATGCGGCACGGGGATGCCAGTCCTATTTACCTCCCAGGACTGCTGTCGCAATCAGGCGGGTAATGCTCGTGAAGCATCTAGAACTCCAGGGCACACAGCACATTCAAGACGGCTGACAGTCACGAGCGTGGAGAATGACCAGGAGCTTGAAGCTCTCTGAGCATCTTCCGTGGTCTCAGGGCCTCTGTGACGGCCGAGGCCCAGCCCGCCCCCCCCGCCCCCGGTTCCCCACCTGGCCACAGCCCGCTCCTTCCCGTGCAGCGTCCGAGGCCGGTCTTGGGGTCCAGGTGATGCTAGAGGCACAGTTCCCCCAGACCAGCCTGCGACGTGGGTCTGCGGTGATGCTCTTCCAACCTGCACCCTCCTCAGGAAAGCAAAGCCAGCAACAAATTCTCCTTCACTCCAAAGCACCGGAAATAACCTCAAACGCCCAACCCGGGGGCAGACGCACAACACAGGTCACCCCGTGTGAAGGAGCACAACGCAGCCTTCTTGCTGCCTCCCAGGAACTTCTGCGGACACGGCAAACGGCTTAGGATTTCCTCACTAAGCAAAGTGGCTTCTGAACCCTTCCGTTCGGTGAGCTGCCTCCTTGGAAGGTGTCTACCAAGTGCGTGGGAAAATCTGGATGCACAGATAAGCTTCAGTGGTGACCCCCCCGGAGTAGAGCCACAGATGATTTTAATTTCCTTTTTCCCTTATCTGTGCTTTCTAAGTTTCTACAATGAACATTTATTACGTTTTTAATAACACGAACACAGAAGTGATTATTAAAAAAATTAGAGGCCCGATTAAGCCCCATTCGATGTCCCCATTTGCACGTAATAACTGGGGTCACTGGATTTAATTATTCCTTCCAGGGCCAATCAGCGACAGCACATCAGCTCTTTCCAGGACCCGTGGTCCTGGTTTTCTTGAATACTAAATTATTATGCAAATCTGGCCCGTTTAGTCACTCTTGTTCTGGAAGGCGACTCCCCGTGCACTGTCGCCCCTTGTTTCCCGCTGTGCTACGGGCTCCTCCCCACAGACAAGAGAAAAACTAGAAATTAAAGTACGTTAGAACCTCCCAGTGACTAAGGACTCCCTGCTGTGGACACCGCCCTTGTCTTGTCTGGGGACGTGTGCCTTCCCGTCTGGGTGCACCGTCCCGTCTGCCGAGCTGGGGTTGCCAGCCGGAAGGCGCTTGGACTTCTGCTCGAAAGTCAAGTGTGGTCTCCCTGCCAAAACCCACAGGCAAACGGCCTTAAGCCATGGTGAAGGTCACGTGTGCACCTGGGGTGGGAGAGAGGCAGACACCCCCAGACGCCTGTGCTCGCAAGTGGGTGGCCTCGCTCTGCTGCTGCAGGATGGACCCGGGGACCCGGGGGGCTGAGGGCCCAGGTGGCAGGGCCCAGAGGCCGACCAGGCCTCAAGAGGCAGGGTGTCAGTGTGGGGTTTCTTCCTGAAGGCAGACTTGAGGGGTGAGGCCCGGTGCAGGGTTGCGAGGTGCCACAGAAGCAGAGGCAAACTCGGGGAGAGGCCCAGGTGTGCGGCAAGAGCCCCGCGTGGACGTGCCCTCACCTGGCTGGGTCTCCACGTTTCCCAGGGGACGGGGGCCCATCCAAACCTGGCCAGCCTTAATCCCAGGAGGCGACCCCACTGAGCGGTTGTGACAGGTGAGGCCAGGCTAAGGCCAGGGTTGTCACGGCACCTGCCCAGATGCCACCTCCTCTCCATCTCCGTGTCCCCTCCCAAACCTGGGCCCCACTGTCATCCGGTCACTAACACACGAGGGGCACCTGCCAGTGTCTGGCCTGGTTCCCTCTACCCCACCGGCGTCGCCTCTCCTCTATGCCCTCTCCTCCCTCACCGGCTTCCTACAGGTGACTGCCCCATTCAGACCACGGATGTCAGCTCTGTCTCTCCTGCTGTCACTTGGGAACCGTACCCTCCAGTATGCGTTCACAGTACGGGGTAGGTTAGCACTGAGCAGCGATCATTAGCACACATGCATCGGTCAGCACACGTGTCAATCTGTGCGAATAGCACACCCCATACTTTATTACCTAACGTTTGCGGACGCTGTAATTCCGTGACCACGAAGACGCTTGGACAGTCTGGGGTTTTGCTCACTGTCTTTCCCCAGAACACAGCTCTCCCCAGAACAACCCTAACAGGCTTTACATTTCTTGGGATCCCCCCGAGGAAGGATGGGGCCGGGCCAAGGACCGAGAGCCTCCGTGGGAGGAGAGAGACAGCCCTGAAGGGAAAAGGGGTGCCGTCCTGGCCAGGGACCCCAGCACCGCCACACCAGTCGGGGGGGGGGCCTCTGATGTTACTGCCTTTGGCCTCTGTCACCTCGTCTGGGAAGTGGGACCCATGTCTGTCCTTAGGGATTGCGGTCAGGCAGGTGGTCCGGATTATTTTCACAGCCACTGCCTGTTTTAAGGGTCAGAGGAAGCAAAGGCCTCGCCATGGACAGCTCAGATTTGAAGACTGTGGTGCCAGGAGCACCTGAGTCCCTGCCCACCCCACGCACCTCACCCCCTGGCGGGAGTGGGATCTGACCCGTGTTCCAGACCCCTGGGTGCCATGCAGAGCCCCGTGTACTGCCTTTGGGCGTGGAGGGACGTGGACCCTCGGAGAGCAGTGGGGGGCGTGTCCACTCGGCCGTCACTGGTGGGTACCCTGGTGCTGGCATCGAGGGGGCTGCTCGGAGCAGGGGGTTGGAAGCGGCCACAAGGGCCTGGGTCCTCCCGTCCCACTTGCCGTGAAGCCTTGGCAGGCCTCCACCAAACTTCGTGCCTCACGGGCACCCCCAGGATGTGTGAGCGGTAGCTGCCCCCAGCCTAGACGGCCATGCGCACCATGCTCCTTAGGACTGCTCACTTTTATTTTGATAATTAAATGTACGTCAAAGAGAAAGTCCAGCGCAGCCCCAGCTGGAACCCCGCACCCTCCCTGCAATGGGAAGGGACACAGTAGAATACATGCCTGTGGGATTCCGGGGCCCCAGCTGTCGTCTGCTCAAGGAGGAGAAAGCAGGTACCCACTTGGTGGGCTTTGTTCTTGATCTCGGACCAGATGGCTGGAAGGGAAACCGGGGGGGGGGGGGGGGGGGCGGGGCTCAGCTGTATCACCTTCTCTGGCCTGCTGCCTGCCATCGTCCTCTGGGTGGGCTCTGTCCTTCCTCCCTGATGACCTACGGTGCCTCCCGCGGATTGAGCCTTGTCACTGGTCAGTTTACAGGTTGCAGAGCCAGCATCTGGGGTCTGGGCCCCGAGTGGCCCCCAGGGCGGGAGGGGGACTGTGGCCTCCCTGGGGCTGGAACTGCCTTCCTGAGGAGCTGGCCTCCGACCAATTAGGGCGGCCCCCAGGGGCCCCCAGGGCGGCTGCCCACCCTGGCCGTCCCAGCCACAGCCTTTGTTCTTGGAAGCTCACTGGCCAATTAGTCCCGACCCAGCTAGATCAATTAGCGCCCAAAACTTCGGTCTTAGGGAGCAGCTCTTTGTTCAGGGACCGACCACGGTCGTGTCCCGACCTGGATGCAGTATGGGTGGCGTCTTTCAGCTGGAGGCTGCCTGAATCCTCTCGTGCTAGTGACTTCTTTTCCTTATTAAGCAATTCCAAGTACAGAGCGGTTAATTGTGTCATTTATTCTTTGCATCCATAATTGTGCACGATAGCGATTTAATTATCACTGGCCCGAGCCGAAGGCGCTGCATGCCTGATTTCAGGCTGAATAGAGGTAGATAACGTCCCAAGCCTCTTTAAAGGCAGCGAACGGCCGTTACCAAGCAGCCAGGAGCCCGGCTATAAATAAATCTCTGTCGGCCACAGCAGCTGTACCGAAGGCCACACGTGCTTCAAAGTGGATCGAGCGGTTCCGAACGGGGGCGATTTAATGGAACCGTTCCGAGGGGAAGCTCTGGGAAGCTTGCAGAAACGATGTTTCCGGGCTCGCGTTTGGTAGCGGGATGCACAACTTGAAGGTGAAAGGGACAGAGCTCTGAGCAGGGATGCGCGAGACCTGCCTCGTGGGGGCGGTTCCCTGTCTGCAGAAGGCGCTTTGGAAGTGGGTTGGATCTCCAGCTCTTTAGATTTAGACTCGCCTGTACACCACGAGTGTGGGTCAGTGTGATTTCTACGTCTTTCTCCCATTTCGTGTTCAGGAGGGTGGGTGGCATTGCCGAACCTTGGCCCTGAGGCAGGCTTGGGCTCCAGGAAAGGGGCTGCCATCCGGGGTCCCCCACGAGACCTTCAAAGGCTGTGCCCGACTCCGGGTCACAGCAGTGACAGGCACAGAGGCCTCCAGCAGCAGACAGCTCCTACCCAGGGCCTGCATTTACAGACCTGCCCGGCTGGCTCTCCTGAGCCAAGGGCCCCGCCAGGGGCTAAGGCCTCAAGCAGCTGGGTTTTTAACCAGAACATCCCACTGGAGGTGGGAGCACACACCGCCCAGGAAGCGTGCATCTTTGAGGGACTCCTGCAGCCCCGGAGCAGGGGCCAGCCCTTCTCCTCCTGCTGCCTGTGGACCAGAGCCTTTTCACAAGTGTGAGCTCACCTGGGGGCTCACTGAGGCAGCAGGGAGTGCGGGGCCAAGGGTCGACCGAGGCCTTCCCCTGGCCTGTCCAGCTCGCGCTGCTCTGGGCAAGCAAGGAGGCTCTGGTCTGCCCTGGAACGCTGCCCCAACACACACCTGCCTGCGGAGACGCTCCCTAGCCTCTATTCCCACCTCTTTCTCTTACTCGCTCATCGAAGCCTCTCAGCAGCCCTGTGATATAGGTTTCGTAGGGCCACGCCGCTCATCAAAGTCTCGGAGGACAGAAGCGCTCCAGGGTTTCAAACATCTCAGCTGACAGAAGGCGCAAATAACGTGTCCCTCCCACACATTAGGTAGCGGCCCCGATAGGTCTGGGCAGAACCCCGTAATTAAACATACTCTTACTGCCTCAGAGGAACATGTGAACGTTTACTCCAAGGGAGAGAAAAAAGGGTTCATAAATAGCCTTGTGAATTAAGGTTTTGCCTCCATATACGTTCAGGTTGGGTCAGGTTTTGCTGTTGAACGAGTTACACTTGGATTTCAGATTTGCAAGTGGAGATTATAGGGTCTAGGTCATAACCATCTTTTATGTTCCGCGTGAGAACCCAAAGTACCTGAGATTAATCTGCCAACCCAGACTCACACCAGGCACCAGGGGCATCAGTCAGACTCCCAGCACCGACTGGGTCCTGCACAGTGACTGGGAAAGACCAGCGAGGCCAGAGCAGTCTAGGAGTGAGCGGGATCAGCACAGACCGCCCATCAGGAGCTCACCCCCCCTTCACACCACCAGGCCTGGGCCAAGCAGGACCCTGGGATGAGATCCCCAGCCCCTGGCTCAGTCCACCGTGGTCAGGAAACTTAGGCACCCCTGCCCAGGGGCAGGCCAAAAGTAGGTGGGAGGTGCCTCAAGTCCAGACCCCTGGGGAGGCAGACAGAGCAGGGTGCCTGTGTTCTCCCTGAGCTGCCGGGCCCTGTCCTCTGCATCGCGCGGGGGTCCGAGGAGAGCTGGAGGCCGTCTGTTCCCTGAAGGACATGGTGAGCCTGGCCAGCCTCTGGAATCCCAGCAGCCCTTCCTGCACCCCAGACCCCGCACTTGAGAGTGGTGACCCTGCAGACTCACACGCGTCATCTTATTAGAACAAATGCAGTGTACCTGAGCGGGCACAAGCCCATTGGACAGATGGGGAAACTGAGGCAGAGAGGGGCACCACGGACAGCCGCAGAGCAGGCCCTTTTAATACTGTATTGTCTAAAACCATTTCTAACTTTACATTTTTTAATTTTAAATTTTAAAATGTTATTCTTTCCCTGGAAAGCCCAGCCCTCCCTGCCCCCTTCTATGACAACTGCAAACACTTCATCTAAGCCCCAGATCAGATGTCTTTTCTCACAGAAGGTCCTCCGTACCCCTCCTTCCAGATGAAGGTCATCTCCTTTCTAAACCCTCCTCCTAGACTTTGTGCAAACAGCGTTCAAAGCATTTGTCTTCCTCAGTGTGTCCGTTTCCTGGCCTCCCTGGGCCTCTCGGGTCATCCACGGTGGAACCTTGTCGAGGTTCATTCACCCTCAAACCGCTAGGCAGAACGGGGCCTGGAGGTCAGCAGGTGCCCGAGAAACTCTGCTCAACGGGTGAGCAGTCAGTTGGTCGATGCCCGGGATATGTCTTTAATGGCCTCGTCTACTCTCAAGAGTGGAGGGGGCACCGGCTGTGGCTGTCTGGGGACAGCTCCTGTCATGCACACGGCCTGCTTCCCAGCACCGCCTGAAGCCCCTGACACCGGCAAGAGGCAGAAGGGAGGCTGGGCTTTCCACGGGGAGAGCTGGGACAGGGCTGGGTCTGGGGAGGTGCTCAGACCCCTCCTGCACAGCCAGCTAAGAGAGGAAAACGCCAGCTTGTTCTTGCCAGCTCCCCTTCACGCGGGTGAGCAGCCCTGGCATGTGGCGGGTGCCCAGCAGACAGCTCGGCACCGGCCAGAGAGGGCCGGAAACAGGCCCTAAAGGCCCCCCGCAAAACCCACTTGCCAGCCTCACTCCCCCGGTCAGCAACTGGACAGAGCCCCAGGGCGCTGGGGCCCTTTCAGCACCGTGGCTCCTCGGGAAAACGCCAGGAAGACTGTGTCAGAGAACCGTCCGTCTGTTCCACAGCACAGGGTGGGGACCTACACATGTCACCCCCCGACTGGCCTACCTCCACCCCTTCCCGGCTGTGTGTACCGAGGCCAGCTCCTGGCAGAACCCCCAGAACTATTCTTTCCACCCCAGGGCCTCAGCCCATCCCTCTCGCCACTGAGCCACCACCACCGGTGACTAGCGGGGACCTTCACAAACGATTGCTTACAGGCCTGAGAACGATGGCACCAAACCTCCGTGCTCAGAAACTGCCCCTGACACATTTGCCTGAAATCGGTAACTGGATGCCCCTTTTTGTCCGAGTCAGCAGATCCCAAAGTACTCAGAGATGTTGCCTCTGAATTACTAAGTGCTCGGGCCTCCACCCCGGACAGTCGAGCCCTGGTCACTCCTCGCGCACAGGAGATGACAGGAGCAGCTGGCAGAGCTCTGATGCAGAGCTGCTCCCGAGCGCACGCCTGTGAGTTCTGCATGTGTCCCCCTGCTGCGCTGAGGGAGGGGCCGCAGCCACCAGGGGTGTGTGTCCCCTCTTTACCCCTGGAGGGGAGACCTGCGGTCTGGGAGGTGCTCCTCCGGGGGACCTCCTCAAGGGGGTCAGCGGAACGCAACAGCAAGGCTCTGAGGCCCCTCTGTCTCCCTCGCCAGCCTTGTCACAGTGGGCAGCAGCCCCTGGCCCGCTGACGGCATCGAAAGCATCGCTCCCCTCCCAGAAGGTGCCGCATAAATCATCCCAGGAGGTGATGCTCCGGCAAGGAGCCGAGGAGCGATAGCTCCCCGCCCCCCACCCGTCTCCTGCGGAGGAAGGCAGCCCCTGCCTTCTGCAGGTGCCCGTCTGCAGCCCCAGACCTGCACCTACCAACACTGGTGATCTTCTGAGCGCTGAGGTCATGCAGCAGGGCTTCGATGGCGGGGTTATGTCTGGAGTAGAGCTCGTACCGGTTAATGCCGATGTGGAACTTTAGCCAGTTGGGGTAGGAGTCCACTGCTGCCTCCCCGGTGGGCAAGAACCCTTCGTTCTCCGTGCCTTCGCGCGGCCTGCAGAAAATTAAGGTGACCGGAGTCAGCAGGGAGGGAACGGAGTGCTGAGGCCCGGATGGATATGGAGGAGCTGGTGCCCACGCCAAGGTTTTCACTTTGGGTCCAAACCGATGCAGACGTACTCAAAGGGGCCTCTGCTCAGACAGGACCCTGCGGACGTCGGCACTTTTTCTGCGGCTGCCGTTCTAGTAACTAATGACATAGCTAAAGGCCGTAATTCCTACTTGCGCTCGGGAGACACCCAGACAGCTGTAACTACGTGAGGACCAAGTCCAGAACATCAGCGCGAGGCCCTGCCTCGTCTGTCCTGGGGTCACCCAAACAGCCCAACAAGCCTGATGTCAGCTTGGGGGGTGAGAGGCCACCAGCTCTTCCTGGGGGCAGACCAGCGAGCCGTCTCTGACCGCGCGCTATGCGCACACGCAGACACGCCCCGCCCGTCAGAAACGTTCCCTGGGCACTCTCTTTTGGTTCCAACAACCAGGGGCAGAGATGATGCAAGAGGCTAAACTTGATTTTAACGAGAGCAGTCTTGGGTGGGGAGCGAGGAAAGGAGCAGGCACTCGCTCCCGCTGAGGCCCGAAGTGGCGCATCCTCCGACATCTCCGGAGCCGGGGGCCAGTCTGGGGGAGCACAGAGACTCCTGCTGGGCCGGAGGGAAATGAAGCTTCTTCTCCTAGCTCCAACTCGCCCGCAAATAGGGCCCTTCCGGCCCCAAGTCCTGTCCCGCAGGGGCCGCATCACTGACCATCGGCCCTGGGCTGTGTCTCTCCTGTGAAGAGCTCCAGGTCTGGGCCACTGCTCTGATTCTCAAGTTTCTGAGTGTTTCCTTGAACCTGGCCAGCAGTCAAAGCTCAAAGGCCACCGAACACCTTGGTGTATTTAGACAGAAAAGCCTGGGCCTGGTCAAGTTTCAGGGTAGAAAGGATTTTTATGAGATGTTTTGCAAACCTGGCCTTTCCCTGCGTTGCTTGGGTAACCTCTTGCAGGTAGCTATTTACTCCGGCCTGGCTGCTAGTTAATATTTCACTTCTCTGGGTTCCGCATCTGCCTATTCTGCTCCGTGTGGCTGAGGAGGGCCTGGGGGGGAAGGGCTTACACCAGGACAGTTTAGAGAAGTGCTCCTGGGATATGCTTCTCACCTTTTATGAAGCTGTCACCCAACGCAGCTGGCACCATTCCAAGGGAGCCTGCTGTCTGCACCCTGGCTGGGAGAGCCCTTTTGTTCTGCCTCATTGGGGCCAGCACGCCCCTCTGCTAATTTTGTTCTCGGCCACTGGCTTACAGGGCTCATTAGGCTTCTGCAGACCTTCCTATGTGTCCACTAGAGAAACGTCGCCGAGCGTCTGGAAGGCCTGACAGCCGGCAGCTCCCCCGGGAAAGGTTAGGGGCAGTGGCTCCTCTCATTCGTGCCCTTGCCAGCCCGTGCCTGCATTGCCCCACTGGGCTTCCGGAGCCAGAGACCAGGAGCTTGTAGGCCAGCATGGCTCTCCTGTGAAGGCAGCACTGACCCTCCCTTGGCTCCACAGGGAACAGTCCCCAACCACCCAGCAGCCCTTCTCAAGGAGGCAGTCATTCTGGAGACAAAGGCAGTGCCCTGAGCAAGAGACAGCATGCCGCCCCACCCCACAAAGCTCCCCTGGGTGGGGCGTTGCTTGGCCGTGAGGGTCCATACCCTCCCAGGGTTCCTGAGCCTCTGGCCTCTTTACACAATGCCTGGGATGTGCAAGGCCCTTTCCTGGGAAGGGAGCACAGGCTGAAGGCCCGGTGGAGGGGTCGGGGCCTGCCCGCACCTCCCCCCGCCCCTGCCCTCTCCGTGAAGCCTCACTCACCAGTCAGGGTTCTCAGCTGCCGCCTTGGGATTGAACCTGATGTCGCTGTTCACATTGAAGAGCACGTCGTCCTCCGTCAGCGGTGGAACAGCCATCCGGTAGAGTGGGTGTTCAAACAGCCTAGCCAGGAGGGAGCCGTCCCCGCTCGGGCCAGGGGGCGGCACCGACCGGCGGGGTCCGGGGTCTCGGAGCAGCGGTCGGTGCGCGGGGTCTCGGGCGCGGGGGCCGCCGGCCTCCTGCCCCTGCGAGGCTCCTTCGGCCGGCTCGGCGGCAGCCGGCAGCTTCTCCAGCGAGTGGGACGTGAGGTTGGAGGAGGGGTCGGAGCTGAAGTCCTGCAGGATGCGCAGCGTGTGTTTGTTGGGCCAGCCCGCGTCGCCGGCCGCGGAGGCGGCGGCCGGGGGCTCCCCGGGGCGGCCCCGCGCCTTCGCCCAGCCGGGCGCCGCCGCCGCCTCGGCCGCGGGTTGCGCGCACGAGCAGCCGGGCTCCCCCGGCGGCCGCACGGCGCGCTGCTCCAGCTTGGGCAGCAAGTCCAACACGATGTGCAGAGCGCAGGCCACCAGGAACACCATGAGGATCAGCACGCGGAACCTGCGAACCAGGATCATCTTCATGGCCGCGCGGCCTGGGGCTCCGGGCGCCCTCCGGGAGCGCGCCCCGCCCGGGCCCCGGCTGGTCCTGGCCTGGCCCGACCCAAGTGCCGCGGCGCGGCTCAGCGTCCACCGGGCGTCGGGCGGCTACCAGCTCGGGGGCTGCCCCCGGGCCCGCACCACGTGGAGGGCGCCCGCCGCCAGAGCGCCCGCTGGCCTGGCCATCTCGGGGCCGTCCCCTGTCGCCTCTCTGGAGCGGCCGCGCCCGGCGGCCCTCGTCCGCGGAGCTGGGGGCGCAGCCGGGTGAGGCCCCGGGCACGCAGCGGCCGGCGTGGGGTCTCTGCGCTCATCCGGCGCGCAGGAGCGCGACGCCACGGCCCATGTAGGCCAGGGTGCGGCTGCCGGGGGGGTGCGGCGCGCCAACGCCTCCCCCCAACCCCTCAGCGGGTCCGTGGGCCGCGCTAGGCGCCGGGCGGGCCAGCCGGAGAAGGGGCGGCTCCTGAGGGCAGGGCCCCGGAGGCGGGGACCTGAGGCCGAGCGGGGGTGGGGGTGGGGGTGGGGGTGGGGACTGGGAGGGGCCGGGCACCGGGTTGGGGGGCGCACGGAGCGGCCGGGGAGGTCCCCGGGCAGGTGCAGCGCCCGCGCGGCCGAGCCTCTCGGCGCCCCGCGCCCGGGCCGGCAGATATCCGAGAGCCCGGAGCCGCCCCCCGCGTCAGCGCCCGCAGATTGGCGGAGACGCGGCCCCACGAGTCACCGCCAGGCCGAGCCGACTCCGCTCCCTTTTTCCTTTCTCCTCCCCTCGGCCGCGCCCCGCGCTGCCGCTGCAGCTCCGGGCCCGCTAAGGAGAGGGCGCCTTCCTCCCGCGGTTGCCGAGAGAGGCCCGGGGGGCCCGGGGGGTGCGCTGTCGCCGGGGGGGGGGGGCGGGGGGGGAGGGACCCTCAGGCCAGGCTGTGGCTCCCCGGGACCTCCGTCCGCCCAGGGCCGGCCGCCGCCAGCTGCAGCCTCCCGGCTCCTCCCCAGATGAGCGGAGGGCCGCAGCCCCGGCCAAGTCCCTCCCCGGAGCCGCTGGGCGTCTGCGCCGCCGGATGAGCTCCCTGCCGGCGGCGACCTTGTGCCCCCCTCCCCGCCCCCGCCTCGGACGAGAGGAGAGGAGGGGAGCTCGGTATTTGGCCCCAATAGCCAATCTGGGGCGGGGGTTGGGGGGTGCCCGGGCAGGGGGGAGGCTCCTGCACCCGGCTGGGGCCCCATCCCACCCCAAGGGGACACGCCTGCGCCTTAACTCTGGTGGCGCCGGGGCGCTCCCCGCCTAAGATTTGCTTGGCACTGGGAGGTACCTGGTGTTTGCGGAGGCCGCACCTCCCTCGCTCGCCCCTGTGTGTGTGTGTGTGTGTGTGTGTGTGCGCGCGTGTGTCATTTGCTTCACAAGATGCATAAAATCAGCCACCCATACCCAGACGTGGCCCTTCTGCATGACCTCTTCTGGGCCCACACAGCCTCTGGGCCCCCAGCCCCCAGTAGGGAATATTAATGTGAATGTCAGGCCAAAGTCCTGGTGAGAAGGGTAATGACCTGGCTGGGGAAGGCGGTCCAAACACATCCACCATCAAGCAAACAGGCGAGCGCTCAAGGCACCGCACATTCTCAGCCTTCTCCGGCAGCAGAGAGAAGGGAAGCAGTCTGTGGTGGGGCGCTTGGGAGGGAGCCCTTGCCTTCCCCTCCACTTGCTGTGCTGCCTGGACGTCTCACTGCCCTCTCTGGACTTCAGTGTTCTCTTCCGTGCATTCAGGAAGAGACCCGTCATTGAATCTCTGTGTCTGGCCCAGTGCCGAGCATGTGGTAGGCGCCCACTAGATACTTGAGGAGGGAGAGGAGTCTCAGCCCAACTGATCAGTGCGGTAAGGGTTTCGGAGGCCATCTGAAGTAAGTGAAAGGCTGCTCCGCCCTTCTGGAGCTGGAGGTTAGAGGGGACTAGGTGTGAAGGTGGGCCCGACCTGGAGCTGGAGCTCCCCCTCCATTCTACACCAACTGCACCGTTTGTGTGCAGAAAAGGGAACTTTGGGCGAGGTTACCTAGAGAGAGGCCTAGGAGGTGGCCTAGGAGATGATGTCTGAACATAGATTGGTGAGCAGCCCCCGCCCCGGGGAGCAGGACCTTGAGCCCCACAATGTCTCCCTAGACTGTGGGGTTCTGCAGCCTCTGTCCCCCCTGCCCTCCGCCGGCCAGTGTCCTCAGGGTGGCCGTGGGGTGGCTTGCCCCCAGGAACCATAGACATCGTGTAGGGGGCCTCACGTCCCACCCCCGCTGACCTCTCTTGGGAGCTGAGGTGTTATTTGGACTCCTGTTCACCACTCGATGGCTCCCTTGTGGAGTTCTTGGTTCATCTCAGCTATCACCTTGAGGAAGTATTGTCTCACTGTCCACATGGTTTCGAAGCATCCCCACCCCCATTCCCTCAATGTCCCACCACGCTGTTTCCCTAACAACAGCCGTCACCATCTGAAGGCAACTCTTGTGTTCCGGTTTATGGCTCGTCTCCCCCCAAATGCACATGCTCCACTAAGTGGGAGCCTCCCATGATGCCTCGCTCACAGCTCTGTGCTGGTGCTGAGCGGGTGCCCAGAGCAGACCACAAGCCACCATCCAACTTGGGTTAGGTGTCAGCGGGCTAAGGTGCACGCGTGAAATGGCCTTTGAAAACAGAGCCCACACCACAGGGGACATAGCATGAAAACCCTCGGCCAGATGTTTCTGCCTGGTTCCTTGTACTTTGCTCTGGGGAGTAATTGCATGCGGTCCAGTTGATTCATCCGTGGAAATCACAAAAAGCAAACACACACATTCACACCCACAGAGGCACATCCGGTCACACACACACACACACACACACACACACACACACGTTTGCAGAGACACACATGCACGTGGGGCCGAAGCTCCCTTAGGCTTCTGCCTTATTGTCCCTGAGCAGATGCCGGGTGGGCCAGGCTGGGCTGCTCCGGGAAGGGCCCCAGGAGCCGCACATGAGGCCTTGTCAGAGACCAGGGAAAGATTCGGGGGACTTTTTTCTCCTAAAGGCTGGAGCTCCCATGAGCCAATGTAGAATATGTCTGGTGGTAACAGGAATTACATAGAAAAATAAAGTTGGTGCAGCAGAGAGGGGATTGGACATTCTGGGTGAGGTGAGGGCTATTTATACAGAGTGGCCAGGGAAGACCCCCCAAAAAGTGACATTTGACTAGAAACGTGCCTGTGCGGTAATTAGCAACTTGGAAGTCTGTGGGAGTGGTGTTTGGGCAGGGCACCGAAAGTGCCAAGGCCCTGGGGTAGGAGTGCATCTGGCATGTTCTTCAAGGTTGGAACTGAGTGAGGGGGAGACAGCGGGCCGGGGTGGCCATGTCAGGCCAGCATCCAGCAGAGGCTTAGGGACAAAGAGGGACATGCGACCTCAGGACCGGAAAAGGCCGGCTGGGGGCTGCGCCAGCACAGCAAAGGGGGGCCGGTTATTGGTGGGAGGTGGCCACTCAGACCTGGGTGGGGTGGGCTCCCCGCATCTCGGGCTCAGACACCCCCTGAAGGTAGAATCAGGGGCCAGCCATGGGGCAGGGGAAACTGAGGGCCCCAGGTTTGGGTGCTGGGCATGAGCAGTCTGGTTTTGGACTGTGAGTGCCAGCGTACAGAGCCACGGGTAGATGTGCCCGCAGGACCGGGTGGGAACGGGCGGCGGGGCCGAGGCCTGGGCCCCAGGACCTCTGCCCCTGAGGCCGGGAGGCGTGTGAGCAACCAGGCGAACAGAGAAGGGGCACCGTGAGCCAGGAGGCCACGATGGCCTGCCGGTGTGGCCCAGAGGCTGACCACTGGTGGTCTTATCCAGACGGCCCTGGTGGGGCGGGGTGAGGCTGGCAGGAGTCCTGAGGGAAGCAGAGGGTGGTGGAGACCAAGGGCAGATGTGACTTTTGAGGAACTTTGTGTGGAAAGGAGTGGAGAAATGGGGCGGTGGCTTGAGGGCAGGGCAGGACCCGCCTCCCTTTCCCACCAGTGAGAGAGCCTGGGTGCTGAGCTGAGCTCTGGGTTCTCTGAGGGTGCTTGAGCAGGAGTATGGTCCCCAGGGCACCAAGGATATATACAAGGGTATCGGCCAGGAAGACCCTGCAGGGGCGAGGGGAGGGTGACGGGCTGCAGTGGTGGGGATGGCGAGGTCTGGGCCAGCAGGAAAAAGGGTCCGCGGTGGACCGGGGAGGGAGGGGCTTTCCAGGCAGAGAGGGAGCAAGTTGCCTGGGCACAGGATGCGGACGTGGCCGGGTCCCTGGGGACACTACCTGGGGCAGCCAGGAGGTCTGTCCAGGCTCCCCCGCTACAAGTCCCTCCTCGCTCTTGGTCAAAGCACACTGGAGGTGAGCCTTGTGCCCTGAGCCTCCCCAGGCGCGCGAAGCCACCAGCTGGCCTGGCGGAAGGGCCCCGTTAATACAGGGCTTCTGCAGGTGGCGGATGTGAGACCCAGGAAGAGTAGCAGGGTAGGAAGGGCATGCGGGTGACAGTGGGGTGAGGGACAGGGGCGGTGCGGAAGGGCCAGGACAGAAGTCGTCTGGAAAGTGGGGCCCCCCTCCACAAGGATGAGGGTGGAGAAGAGACTTTGGGGGTGTGTGACGAGGTGAGGAGACAGAGCTGCTGGGGAAAGACTGTCCTGGGAGCTGCGGGCTCCTCTCCTGGCCAAATAGCTGGGGAATATTCCAGAAGGGCCTAGGAGGGAGGTCCAGAGGGACCCACCCACTAGGTTCTGGCACCTATACCTCTGGGATCCTTCGATGTTTTCCTAGGGATTACTCATCCGGGACCCACCAGGGAGGCTCCTGGGGCTGTTTACTACAGGCCAGCCCTGGCCACGGGCTATTCTGGGAGCTGGAGGCGGGCAGGTCATGGTCTTCACCGGGCACCTGTGTCCAGGCGTCATGGGCTGTGCAGTTTCAACCCTTGTCTGGTGGAGCTGGACGCAACGGGCAGGGGTGGTGGGGTAATGGGCCTGGGCCTGTGGAACTTACACAGGGAGGTACTGTTAGCAGGAGAGACACCCCCACAGGAGGAGGTGAGTTGAGCCCCGTGTCCTCTGTGCTGGGGCAGGGGGACAGGAAGCGTTCGGGGGACAAGGGGGGCCTCTGGCGGATTCGCTCCCCAGCCACATGGCCACAGCCTGAGGGGTCTTCGGAAAACAGAGCTTCTTTGTTCCAATTTAAAGCAACAGGTCAAGAAAGCAAAAAGGAACAAATAAAACAATAAACATGAGTTTATTTTTTCCGTTGTGGATTGCTCAAATACGTGATGTATGTTCTATCATACGTGGAACAGCCATGAAAACTGGCCATCTGTTGACCGTAGGGAAACTGTCAAGAAATTGCAAAGGCAGATAGGTAATCTGCGTGTGCTCACTGAGCGTGCATACACAGACACGTTCGTACAAAAACATACGCGTGTGTGACCTGTAATCTGTTCGCTGAACACAACGCAGTTTAATAAGAACAAGGTCTATGCCTTAAAAATGTCTCTACCTGGAAGTCAATATCACAAATAAAAACACTCATATATATATATATAACTTGGGGGTCACGAAGGAAACCAGAAGGCAAATTGCATGCTATTTAAAGATGAGCATAAGTGGGACTAGCACCCGTTAAACCTGCAGGACGCCACCACAGGGGCGGGCGGAGGGAGGCTGGGGCCATGGCCGCGCTCCCAGAACCCCGTAAGGACCAAACGTCCCTGAACTGAACTTTTGGTCCAGGAAGCTCAGAGAAGAGCAGTAGGAAAAAGCCGAAATGAAGACAAACCAAAGCAAACGCAGCCGGGAGCGAGCGGTGCAGGGGGCGAGGAGCGGGGGGTGGCTGAGGAGATGGAAAAGGCCAGTGGGACAGCCCATGAGTTGTGACAGCCAAGCAAGGGCCAGAGGGGGGTGCAGGGGAGAGCCCTGGAACGAGGAGGGACAGAAAGAGGTTCAGGGGAGAGTCCTGGAGCGAGGAGAGACAGAAGAAGGGGATGCAGGGGAGAGTCCTGGAGCGAGGAGAGACAGAAGAAGGGAGTGCAGGGGAGAGTCCTGGAACGAGGAGGGACAGAAGGGGGTGCAGGGGAGAGTCCTGGAGCGAGGAGGGACAGAAAGGGGTGCAGGGGAGAGTCCTGGAGCAAGGAGAGACAGAAGAAGGGGATGCAGGAGAGAGTCCTGGAGCGAGGAGAAACAGAAGAAGGGAGTGCAGGGGAGAGTCCTGGAGCGAGGAGAAACAGAAGAAGGGAGTGCAGGGGAGAGTCCTGGAGCGAGGAGAGACAGAAGAAGGGGATGCAGGGGAGAGTCCTGGAGCGAGGAGAGACAGAAGAAGGGAGTGCAGGGGAGAGTCCTGGAGCGAGGAGGGACAGAAAGAGGTGCAGGGGAGAGTCCTGGAGCCAGGAGGGACAGAAAGGGGTGCAGGGGAGAGTCTTGGAGCGAGGAGGGACAGAAAGGGGTGCAGGGGAGAGTCCTGGAGCGAGGAGGGACAGAAGGGGGTGCAGGGGAGAGTCCTGGAGTGAGGACAGACAGAAGAAGGGGGTGCAGGGGAGAGTCCTGGAGCGAGGAGGGACAGAAAGGGGTGCAGGGGAGAGTCCTGGAGCGAGGAGGGACAGAAGGGAATGCAGGGGAGAGTCCTGGAGTGAGGAGGGACAGAAGGAGGTGCAGGGGAGAGTCCTGGAGCGAGGAGGGCCAGAAGGGGGTGCAGGGGAGAGTCCTGGAGCGAGGAGGGCCAGAAGAAGGGAGTGCAGGGGAGAGTCCTGGAGCGAGGAGGGCCAGAAGAAGGGAGTGCAGGGGAGAGTCCTGGAGCGAGGAGGGACTGAAGGGGGTGCAGGGGAGAGTCCTGGAGCGAGGAGGGACAGAAAGGGGTGCAGGGGAGAGTCCTGGAGCGAGGAGGGACAGAAGGGAATGCAGGGGAGAGTCCTGGAGTGAGGAGGGACAGAAGGAGGTGCAGGGGAGAGTCCTGGAGCGAGGAGGGCCAGAAGGGGGTGCAGGGGAGAGTCCTGGAGCGAGGAGGGACAGAAGGGGGTGCAGGGGAGAGTCCTGGAGTGAGGACAGACAGAAGAAGGGGGTGCAGGGGAGAGTCCTGGAGCGAGGAGGGCCAGAAGAAGGGAGTGCAGGAGGGAGTCCTGGAGCAAGGAGGGACAGAAAGGGGTGCAGGGGAGAGTCCTGGAGCGAGGAGGGACAGAAGGGGGTGCAGGGGAGAGTCCTGGAGCGAGGAGGGCCAGAAGAAGGGAGTGCAGGGGAGATTCCTGGAGCGAGGAGGGCCAGAAGAAAGGGGTGCAGGGAAGAGTCCTGGAGCGAGGAGAGACAGAAGAAGGGGGTGCAGGGGAGAGTCCTGGAGCGAGGAGGGCCAGAAGAAGGGAGTGCAGGGGAGAGTCCTGGAGCAAGGAGGGACAGAAAGGGGTGCAGGGGAGAGTCCTGGAGCGAGGAGAAACAGAAGAAGGGAGTGCAGGGGAGAGTCCTGGAGCGAGGAGGGCCAGAAGAAGGGGGTGCAGGGGAGAGTCCTGGAGCGAGGAGAGACAGAAGAAGGGAGTGCAGGGGAGAGTCCTGGAGCAAGGAGGGCCAGAAGAAGGGGGTGCAGGGAAGAGTCCTGGAGCGAGGAGGGCCAGAAGAAGGGAGTGCAGGGGAGAGTCCTGGAGCAAGGAGGGACAGAAAGAGGTGCAGGGGAGAGTCCTGGAGCGAGGAGGGCCAGAAGAAGGGGGTGCAGGGGAGAGTCCTGGAGCGAGGAGGGCCAGAAGAAGGGAGTGCAGGGGAGAGTCCTGGAGCAAGGAGGGACAGAAAGAGGTGCAGGGGAGAGTCCTGGAGCGAGGAGGGCCAGAAGAAGGGAGTGCAGGGGAGAGTCCTGGAGCAAGGAGGGACAGAAAGAGGTGCAGGGGAGAGTCCTGGAGCAAGGAGGGACAGAAGAAGGGGGTGCAGGGGAGAGTCCTGGAGCGAGGAGGGCCAGAAGAAGGGAGTGCAGGGGAGAGTCCTGGAGCGAGGAGGGCCAGAAGAAGGGAGTGCAGGGGAGAGTCCTGGAGCAAGGAGGGACAGAAAGAGGTGCAGGGGAGAGTCCTGGAGCGAGGAGGGCCAGAAGAAGGGAGTGCAGGGGAGAGTCCTGGAGCAAGGAGGGACAGAAAGAGGTGCAGGGGAGAGTCCTGGAGCAAGGAGGGCCAGAAGAAGGGGGTGCAGGGGAAAGTCCTGGAGCGAGGAGGGACAGAAGAAGGGAGTGCAGGGGAGAGTCCTGGAGCAAGGAGGGCCAGAAGAAGGGGGTGCAGGGGAGAGTCCTGGAGCGAGGAGGGCCAGAAGAAGGGAGTGCAGGGGAGAGTCCTGGAGCAAGGAGGGACAGAAAGAGGTGCAGGGGAGAGTCCTGGAGCGAGGAGGGCCAGAAGAAGGGAGTGCAGGGGAGAGTCCTGGAGCAAGGAGGGACAGAAAGAGGTGCAGGGGAGAGTCCTGGAGCAAGGAGGGCCAGAAGAAGGGGGTGCAGGGGAGAGTCCTGGAGCGAGGAGGGCCAGAAGAAGGGGGTGCAGGGGAGAGTCCTGGAGCGAGGAGGGCCAGAAGAAGGGAGTGCAGGGGAGAGTCCTGGAGCAAGGAGGGACAGAAAGAGGTGCAGGGGAGAGTCCTGGAGCGAGGAGGGCCAGAAGAAGGGAGTGCAGGGGAGAGTCCTGGAGCAAGGAGGGACAGAAAGAGGTGCAGGGGAGAGTCCTGGAGCAAGGAGGGCCAGAAGAAGGGGGTGCAGGGGAGAGTCCTGGAGCGAGGAGGGACAGAAGAAGGGAGTGCAGGGGAGAGTCCTGGAGCAAGGAGGGACAGAAGAAGGGGGTGCAGGGGAGAGTCCTGGAGCGAGGAGGGCCAGAAGAAGGGAGTGCAGGGGAGAGTCCTGGAGCAAGGAGGGACAGAAAGAGGTGCAGGGGAGAGTCCTGGAGTGAGGAGGGACAGAAGAAGAGGGTGCAGGGGAGAGTCCTGGAGCGAGGAGGGCCAGAAGAAGGGGGTGCAGGGAAGAGTCCTGGAGCGAGGCTCAGGGCTGGGAGCGGGGCGGGCTTGAAAGGCCCCAAGGAGACGCTGCCACGCGAGACCAGCCCGATGGCACATCAAAATAGGCATTTTAAAGAAAAGTTCAAACGAAGCCCTGAACGATGGCTCGAGACCCATCATCATAGGAGAAGTTGAAAACGGTCAAATATTAATCCCTAAACAAAGAAGGCGGGCCCGTTTTGCCTGACCTTCATCAGACCTTCCGGGAACAGATGTTACGGAAATTGCCCCAAAGTGGCAGGAATGGATGGAGAGTCACCGGTCTTTTCGGGGACTCCTGTACTCTGACATCCCCCAGATAACGCCGTACCACCTCCAAACAGCGATTGCTCCGCTCACTTTGCAGATGAAGGAGAAAACCCTCCGATCCCCTGTAGGTGCTGAAAATCCACTTCGTAAATTCAACACTTAGTGGTGTTAAAGAATCTCGGCCAACCGCGAAGAGCAGGAGATTGCCTCTTTCCAACTGGGGCGCCCACGGGAAGCTGCTGCTCCTTCCCACTCACCAGAGGTTTGTTACAAACACTTGCTCAAACGAGGAAGAGCTTTGGAAACACACATGCGGCCGAGTCCTCACGGGCTTGGAACTTTCCAGGGCTTCTCCCCCGCCCCCACCATCTTTCTGCACCGGCCTTACTATCCGGATCACTGAGCATGTCCCTGGCCCCTGCTCAGTCCCCTCCTCCCTCCCTCTGCTCCTTCTCTGCCACCCTCCTGGGCCGGCGTGATTGCCAGGCGCCTGCACCTGGAGACACCAGCTCGGTCCCAGGACCCCCGTCTCCACGCACCCCTGGCCTCCAGTCCCCCACCCGCATGCACCCTGGCCTCCAGTCCCACTAAATATCATTGGTGCCCTGGCACCCCACGTCCACGTCTGCAGAACCGATGTCCAACTGGCTCTCTGACCTTGGGTGGCAGGAACATCTCACACCCCGCGTGTCCAAGATCCCGCCCCCGCCACACACACGCCATATTCCTCCCAGTGAAATATTTACCTGGGCCGAAAGATGCTGGAATCATCCTGAACGTAAATCTTGCTAACGCAGTTTTCAACACAGGTCCTCACCACCTCCACTGCTTCCTGAAGTTGCCACTGATGGCTGGACCGTTGGGACTGCCTCTTCCCTGCCCTCCTGACCTCCACTGCATGCTGCATTTGGCGTCAGAGTGACCGTATTGAGACAAATCGAATAGGTGGGTTCTCTGCTCAAAGCCCTTCATTTGCTCTGCATCCAAAGCACTGGCCGTGGCCTGCAAGGCTGTCAAGAACCTGTCTCCTCCCCACCTCTTTGATTTCTCTTGTACTTCTCTCTCCTCTACTTCCTAGGCAAGCAGGCGTCCACCCCAGGGCCTTTGCAGGTGCCACTGAGGGACTATTTGCCCAGATATCTGTGGGCTTCTCCCTCACTTCTTTTAGATCTCCATTTTATTTATTTATTTATTATTATTATTATTATTATTATTTTAATGTTTATTTATTTCTGAGGCAGAGAGAGACAGAGCATGAGCGGGGGAGGGTCAGAGAGAGAGGGAGACACAGAATCCGAAGCAGGCTCCAGGCTCTGAGCCGTCAGCACGGAGCCCGACGCGGGGCTCGAACCCACAGACCGCGAGATCACGACCTGAGCCGAAGTCGGACGCTTAACCGGCTGAGCCACCCAGGCGCCCCTAGATCTCCATTTTTTTTTTTTTTAATTTTTTTTTTTTCAACGTTTATTTATTTTTCGGACAGAGAGAGACAGAGCATGAACGGGGGAGGGGCAGAGAGAGAGGGAGACACAGAATCGGAAACAG
The DNA here is from genome assembly GCF_022079265.1 of Lynx rufus. NCBI lineage: Eukaryota > Metazoa > Chordata > Mammalia > Carnivora > Felidae > Lynx > Lynx rufus. Next base: position 116,369 of record NW_025814842.1, on the reverse strand, counting down.
GCTCCAGGCTCTGAGCCATCAGCCCAGAGCCCGACGCGGGGCTCGAACTCACGGACCGCGAGATCGTGACCTGGCTGAAGTCGGACGCTTAACCGGCTGCGCCACCCAGGCGCCCCTAGATCTCCATTTTAATGTCAAGTCTTGCCCCCTTGCCCTCGCTTGATGCCCCTCACCCTGCTTCCTTGTTCTGCATAGTCTGTCGTCACCTGACATCATGTATGTGAGGCCTCAGTTTTAATTTCCATGCCACATATTTAGTCACATGACTTAATTGTCACCCACCTAGGAAGGAGCATGATGAAAAGATTTGCTGTGTGTCTGCGCCCCTGCTCTCAGCCCGGCAGGGCCAGACCTGAGCTTCCCATCACCGTCTACATGAGGAAGGAAGCTGGAACTCAGTGCTGGTGAAGCAATCTTAAGGGACCTTGACCACACCTTGTGTCTGTACTCTATTATGGAGGAAAGTGAGCTTATGTGATAAAACGACGCTCTAGCATTTATACAGTTTGCCTTGGGGGGAAATAGAGCCAGTGGAGAGCTCCGTGGGGGCAGAAGCAGGGAGCGTGGCCCTAGCCACACAGGCAGGCAGGTGCAGTCCCGTACTCAGTATGTGGGTCTTAAAAAAGTTATTGGAGCATTACGGGTTACAAGTAGAAAACGTGCTCACTGACGGCTGACCAGGCTGCCCTCAGCAGAGTAAATTGGTGACGGTGAAGGAAGAAGCCGCCGTAATTCCCAATCGCAGGGCGAAACCAGCGCCGAGGGACCCGTCTGAGACCGTGCCTCCCAGGGAGGCACCGGGTTCGTACGCGGGCCACGGCCCAGGGCTCTTCCCCCGGCTCTGGAGGAGAGCACACATTCGAGGCGCCGGAAGATTCTCACGGTGTATCGCCCTCTGGCCGTGGAAAACACACTCAGTGACCGCTCGGCCGCTAGCGGGTAATTCACGGTCACGTGAAGATCCCAGAGTCCACGCTGTCAGCTCCTGAAGACGGGAAGGAAGGAGGACGTGGCTGAGGGTCTCTTCGGAGTCTGTTGGGTCCGTGGGTCAGCGGGGCCGGGACCAGGCTGACGTCTGCTCTGGCCAAAGTGGCCCCTGTTGCCAGAGGTTGCCTTGCACGGCCTTCCCTCTGCTCTGCTCTCTCTTTCCTCTCCCGAGGCCCCGTGTGAACCTCGCCGCCTCGGTGAGTGTCATCCCCCAAGGTGACTCTGCGGGAGGCCGGGACCCCACATGATCCCGTCACCTGGAACCCATCCCAGGAAGACTCTGACGGCTGTGACTGAACTTTGAAGCCCGCAGAGCACGATGATTTGAAACATTTCGGAAAACGGCCGGGGCCTCTGCTCCCTGAGCCCTCAGCAGGACCCTGCAAAGCCAGGACCCGGTGGGAAGGGGCCCCAGGCACTGAGGCCTCCTCCCTTGTCTGGCAGGCAGTTCGTGCCCGGAGACCTGCCGGGAAGGGCCCAGGGACACAGTAGACCCGGCCGCCTCGGGGGTGGGAGAGGGGTCCTTACCCTGCAGGCACAAGGGGCGGGCCCGTACTGGGGCCACATCACCGGTGCCGACGCTGCTCCAAACGCAGCCCGGAAGAAGAGAGGGGTGGCGGTGGGCCCAGCGGACAGCCACCCACAGCGGCTCGCACACGGTAAGTCGCCCACACAGGGCGGGTTTTACTGCCGCTGTTACTTCCTGCAAGAGAGCCGGGCCCGCGGCTCGCACAACTGCCTCCCGCAGCTGCATATTCTCTGGGGCCGGAGTTCAAGCCCCACGACGGGCAGTTGTCCTGTGGGCCAGCTGGAGCCAGCAGGCGAGCGGGGAGTCCTGCAGTGGGCTAAGCCTGGCCCGTCCCTCACCGGCAAAGTGACGCTGAGTGTGTGCAGACGTCTCTCGGGCCTCGGTGGCCCCGCTCTGGAAGGGGACGTTCACGCCTCGCGGTGCGGCAAGGAAGCCATTCACTTGGTGCCTCTCACACGCTGCTGCCGCCGCTCAGACCCCTCCGTTCCCACGCGGCTCAGTCCCTACGCTTAGAGCACCTCTCCGTTGCCTTGGTGGGTCGTTGGGGGCAAGGCCCTGGGCCAGATGAGCCAGGTCCACACCCGGCCATCGCTTGGCTTTCTGAGCCGTGGCTTCTGCCCCGAGCGATGGTGGGCAGGTATACCCCTCCCCCTCCCAGGGCTTTGGGAAGGGTGCCGGAGAGTGGGCTCCACGTGTCCAACGGAGAGCCAGAGCTCTGAGTGGCCGGGGCTTAGCCCTGCGCATAGCACAGGGGATGCTTTATGAACACAAGCGATTGCTCTGGTCTTCCTGCTTCCTAAATGAAGGCTTTCAGCTGAGGGCAGTCATGTGGGAGCTGTTCGCCTCTAATAAGCACACACAGAGCCTCGGTGAAGTGCCACCAGGACGCCTGCACCGTGTCCTAGGTCCTGCAGAGGCCTCACAGAAAGCAGAGGGGAGGACACAGAGTTGTAAGAGTCTGGTCGTGTCAGATCCCTGCTGCCCGGGGGTCTGGGGGAAGACGGGACAGAGTAATTGAGTATGTTTTTAATCAGACTGTCTCCTTCCTCTCAACATTGAGGACATCACTCTGATGTCCATGAGCGCTTGCTGATCTGAGTGAAGAAGACCAAACTGGATAGAACTTGCAAGACAGGTTTATCTCCAAGTTGCCAGTGATCATTCCATCTTTTCCTGGGTAGAGGGGAATAATTTTGGAAAGACATTACTTGGAATTAAAAGGCATTTGCCATACGCTATTTTATGCATAATGTAATTTATAGGTTTGCCAATTAGACATGCAAATTCAGATATCAGACAGAAAAAGTCTGATATTTGGAGGCAAATGGGAGATTCAAGAGAGAGACGAAATTACAACAAAACATCTTCTTCGGAGCTTTCGAATGCCCAGGTCTGGAGCAAAAGCCCCATGCTGACACCCCAGCAGGTGTGGGGTTGTCCAGTCCTCCCTGGGGAGCAGTGACCCCTGCAGCTGCTTCAGGTGCACTGCAGCCCCCCTCCGCCCCTCCCCTGTCACAGCAATGGCTTCGGGTAACCCAGCCAGTACTGACAGCCTCCTGGCCAAATCACGAAAGTTCCAGGTCTCCTCCAGTTGTTGGGTGCAGGCCCCAGGTGGGCCCTCCTCCTGAGGCTCCCTGTCCTCTGCACACCTCAGGCTCTGTCTGGGGCACGTGGTCCGAAGGGGTCCCCCCCAACCCCCCCCCCAGCCCTCGCCAGGGAGGATGCCCACCCTCGTCCAACCCGGACAAAATCTGCTGTTCCCAGCGTTACCGTAGGAACAGACTCAGGACAGGGCTGAGCTCCTCCTCCCTGGTAACTTGGAGATCCCGAAGACAGCTGGCATTCTGCTAGGCCCCTGCCGTGCCGAGGCATCCGATGGCAAAGGGCACTGCACCTGAGCACAGCACTGCCACTTGTCACCCAGGGGACAGGGCCCTGTGCTCCCAGGACTGTCAGGCACATTCTGGACGCTTTACTGCTACTAAGGTTGGGGGGGGGGAGCTGCTGGGGGAGGGAGTCAGACTATGAACGTGTTAAAAGTCGGGGGGGGGTGTAAAGTTATTGCACGTAAATATTCTGCAAACAGCTGCCTAGAATATTCCTTATATTGGAAAGTATGCTTTGAGGTCATTACTCAGGGTTTTATAGGCCGTTTCTTGGCTGAGCCCCAGGATGGCTTATGGCTTTGCAAAAAGGCGACGCCACGTTTTATGAATGACAGGTGGCTTTTATCACACCTCTGCATTATCGCTATGGTAATAGGGCTGTGGCGATGCCCTGCGGCCGGGGGCACCTGAGCGGGTGCAGCGGGCACAGCCTGCAGGTCTGGCCTTGAGTCGGGGTCCCCGGACGACACTGACTGAGGTCCATTTCCCACTCTGTTTTCCTGCCAGTGGAGTCAGTGCGGCAGAACAGCTGCTGGTGCCCCTGAATCTGGGCACAGCCCCGAGGCACAGCCCCGAGGCACAGCCCTGAGGCGGGCCGGCCTCCGCGGGGATTGGCTGCCACCCCACCCCCCCAACCCGAGGGCCCCGCACTGAGGTCTTTGTCCTTCCTCCTCCCTTCTCTGCTCCGTGACCATCTGCATGGACCGAGCTGACCAACCTCCTCTGTCTATCGGGAGGCGAAATCAATTCCTGTTTGTTGAGCTCTTCCAATTCAGGCCTGTGTCTAGTGGTCAAGACCAAAGAGCCCGTTCTCTCCTGTCACTCCCCTGCTGGCTCCCTGCCCTGAACCTCCCAGACCACCCTCCCCACACCCATGGCCGGGTGACCTCTCTTCCCATCACTCTGAGCAGAGCCTGCTCCCGGCTGTCCCCCAGATGGGATCTGACCATGGTCCACGCCGGTGCCCTTAAGGCAATCTTGAGAATGCAGGTGCAGAGACTTGGATGTTCCCAGAGGCCGCAACAATTTGGACATAAATACAGGAAAAGGAAAGTGGAGGTGCAGGGCCCAGCGGTGGAGGCACGCGGGACGCCCACAGTGACTCCACAGCAACGCTGACGCCTTTGGGTCCAGGTCCCTGTGCTCCAGGACTGGTTCCCCTCGGCTGCCCACACACCTCACTCTGCCGACGGGCTTGGGGGAAGCCAGGAGTTTTGGAGTCTGGCCTTCCCAGCACGGGCTGCCCAGGGATCTGGAATTGCTCTGCTCTGATTCTGGCCTTGGGTTTGGCCACAGGCCAGCACTGCAGGGCGGCTGAGGCCCAGGTGCCAGCTAGGGGGGCATGCATTCCTGACTTCCTGGGAGGTGACCACTGGAACCATGCAGACTGCAGAAGGGCCCTGGCCTTTGGACTGTGATGTGGCACCACCACTGGGGAGACCCCAGAGGGTGAGGGGGGCGGCCCTGCGCAGCGGCCCGGCCCGGCCCGAGCCCACACCACGGACCCAATCCTGCTTGATGAACCAGGGACAAAGTCGGTGTTTGGAATCTGGTCGATGCCATTTTAAAAACTTAACAGACTAAAAGCAGTGAATGTGAAAGAGGCCGACTGTCCGTCCTGCCTTCTACGCTCTGGCCCCGAGCTCCGCCACCCCTCGGGGTTTCTGTAGGTAAACCGGGTGGTGAGACCCAGGCCCGCAGGAAGGGTTATTGCCACTGTCTGCACCTCCCTGAAGCTCCTGCTTTGCCCGCAGGGCCAGCGCGGTGGGCACGGGCTGGCCCGGCTCCGGGCAGGGTGCCTAAGAAGGGGTCCGAGTCCACTCAGGTGGCTGGAGGTTGGACGTCCGAGACCAAGTCGCCACCCCCCATATTTGATGTCTGGTGAGGACTCACGTCCCGATCACTACACTGCTGTCTTCCCCCTGTGCCCTTGCGTGGCCGACAGGACAGAAGGGCTCTCTGGGGTCTCTTCGTTTTTCTCTCTTTTTTTAAAATTTATTATTTTTTAAATGTTTATTTATTTTTGAGAGAGAGACATGCATGGGGGTGGGGGCAGAGAGAGGGAGACACAGAATCCGAAGCAGCTCCAGGCTCGGAGCGGTCCGCACAGAGCCCGACGTGGGACTGGAACTCACAAACCACGAGAATCATGGCCCACGGTGGGCTCTGTGCGGACAGCTTGGGGCCTGGAGCCTGCTTCGGATTCTGTGTCTCCCTCTCTCTCTGACCCTCCCCCACTCATGCTCTCACTCTTTCTCTCTCTCTCTTAAAAATGAATAAATGTTTTAAAAAAATTTTTTTTTAATTAAGAAACTGAGAACTCACAAAGCCTGTGTTTGCTGAAATCCATTTGGTGCCAAGAGCAGGAAGCCAGCAGGAAACCTCAGAAGGCCCTCACGAGGCTCCGGGAACCCAGGGCCTTTGTTTACGCTGGCCCGTGGCTCGGTGGGCCGTCCACTCACCTTCCTGGTGAGCTCCTACACATGCTTCAAGGGCCTCTTCCCAGTGTCTAGGCATCGCGAGCCTGCCTGGTCTTAGCTCGCCTCTCTCTCCTCCTTCTCGGTCCCCCTCCGTCCTCGCTCAGCCGGGCCCTGAGCAGGTCACAGGCTGGGCTCCTCCGTCGACCGCAGCCTGGGGCGCAGCTTGGCACCGGTGTGCTGGGGGAGGGCCCTGGCTGAAGGCAGGAGGCACCACGTGGCCAGAGGCCGAAGGAGGCCAGGCAGTGTGGACCTGGGAGTTAGCATCCAGTGCTCCTAGTGCATGCCTTCTGTGTGCAATGCGGGGTGCCTTCCACTCGGTTATGTCACGGGACACCTCATAGGTGGGTACCCTCAGCCCACCTGAGGCGAGGAAACCGAGGACCCCAGGGCCCATGTTGTTCCCAGCGAGGCCGTGCAGAGCGGGCAGGAGGGTAGGCAGAGACGCTCCGTACTTGGAGCCACATCCAGGGCCAGCAGGGTGGGCAGCCAGACCCTCTACCGCTGGCCTTCTCAGAGGGGAGAGGACCCAGCCTCAGAGTCTCTGTTGGGAAGACGAGCAGCCACGTAGGGGTCCAGCCCAGCAAATCCCGCCTGCGTCCGGCCTGCCTGCTGAGCTCACGCTGGTGCACGTCCCCTCTTCAGGGGCCCGTCGCGTCCGTCCTTGCACCTTCTGTCTGCCTGTCCCTGGGCTGGGGTGCGGGATGCACCATGATTGCAGGGAAGCGCTGTGGCACGGCAGGTGGGCCAGAAGGGGACCCCAGGCAGGTGGGCACAGGAGGGGACCCCAGACCCCGGCCCAACTCTATGGGCCAAAGCCTTGGTTTCCACTCTGGGAACAGGAGCAGGCCACAACCCCTACAAGTGTCATATATGGGTGCACGCAGGCACGCTCACACCTGCACCCACAGGCAAATTTGTGGTGTGCACGTGTGCACATTTATGCACGCTCAGACACATGCATGCATAGCGCTTTTGCACCTACACGCACGCTCGTAGGTGCACACACAAGGGAATCGTGAAGTACGCAGAAGCTAGGGAAGCAGGACGGCAGGGGACGTCCATGCCAGTGTCCCCGTGGCCACAGCAGACAGGTACAATCAGCTATCGTAGGCAGCTCCTGGGACTGGTCCAGAACCCGCACTGGAGTAGCTTGTAAAAGACAAAACATCAAACGTGCCCACCCCGTCTCCAAAACACACCCTTGTGCTCCCTCCGGCCAGGGTGCCTCACCTGCTCTCCTGCATGGATCTGTACTTTCTGGCCGCGTCTGCATACCCTTCTCCACACACTGAGGCTTGCAGGAAAGTCTTGACTTGTTTCCCCCTGAATCTGTCCCCATCTCAGCAGGACCTCTACATCCCTGCAGACCTGAGTCCCGCGTGGGGCAGCATCGCAGCTCAGTTCCGGGTGCTGGATGCCAACCTCTCTGAAGACCGCCTGCCTCTCTCTATGGGGTGGGGGCTCCTCTTGTCTGGGAGAAGTGGCAGTGTGTGTGAGGGAGAACGGAAAGAGGCTGGGGTCCTGCCACTTCCCTGGCCCTGCCCTACACAGCCTTTGTGAGGGACATGGGGGAGGGCGGCCTGACACACAGCCTCCCAAGGGTGCTGGAGGGTCCCTAGCCTTCATGGTCCCTTTGCAGGGGGCTGAGGCAGTTCAGGAGAGCAGAAAGATGCGGGAGGGGGGGGGAGGGGGCATTCCTGGCACGTAGCCAGACGTCTGCTGGGGTCTGGCTTCTGGCCAGAACAGGAGGCATGAGGACCCGGCGCGCCCCCCAGCACTGCTAGCCAGAGAGCACCCAAAACAGTGCAGAGCAGGCAAAGCTACTGGGCCTGAAGCACCCTTCCAGCCTTCCAAAAAAAAAAACAAAAAGCAGGCAGAAACTTTCTCTCTCTAGGCCAAGGATAAATGAGCTAAGGACACATGCAGCGCGACCATCATCTACCATCACGCGCCGGGGAGGGTGCTGGGAGCCCGTCCTGGCCTCCTGACTCAAGGGCAGAAGCTTCTGCTCTCCCTCATTATTTCTATTTTTAACAATTGCGTTCAGGCCTTTTGCAAAAATAGCAAGTCCTAGCCCCTCTTTGTCAGAAAACCACAGGGAAGCAGGAAAAACCGGCCAGGATTTCGGCAGCGTGGGGTCGAGTCCTCCACCGTGGGAGCTGAAGCGGCCCCAGTGTCACTCGGGCCCATCTGCTCACTGCACAAGTGGGTAAACTGAGGCCAGCCAGGCCAGGCAGGTGCCCAGGTTAGTCAGGGAGTGAGCCCGGGTCCTGGGCGCCTGATGGGCAGGGGAGCAGCGAGAACAGGCGGCCGCGGGCGCCCGGCCGCACAGCGAGGCGTCTCCTGAGCAGCCCTGAGACCTTGCAGGCTGCACTCCTGTCACCATCCTGTCACAGGGAATTAGGACGAGCCCCCGTGGGAGGTGCCCAGGGAACGAGGAACGCGGTCTCTGGTGCACACACGTGCGCGTTTACCCGCGTGTACGCATGCAGGCACGTGCGCTCGAGTGCACGTGAGTTGGCGTGTGCGTGCGTGCACAACCTGAGAATCGGTCTCCTCTGCAAGGATCAGGAGGCCCCAGCCGCACCCGGAAGGGCGGGCGTCCCCCCCCCCCCCCGCCCCGTCCCGGAGCAGCTCTGACGCGAGTAAGCCCAGGCTCACGGGTGGGGACATTAGGGCAGCGGGTCTCAGTCGGCGAGGCCCGGTGAGTCTGGAGGGGCTGGCTCTCCCCTGGCGCACCTGCGTCCACACCCCACTTCTCTTCCCCCACTGCCCCTTCAGTGCATCGTCTGGCTTCGGGCCCTGGGAAGGAGAACAGAGGAGAAGCCACGACAGGACGGCAGGCAAACCATCCGGCCCCCGGACCCACCAGCTCCCCTCACCTTTGACTACGTGGCCTCCCAACCCCGACCCTTGGAAAGAGTCCTCTGGGGCTGACGGTGGCCTTGCCCTTACCTGGAGGCCTTTGACCCTCCGGCCCACTCACCCCTGTGATAAGTGAACAGCCATCCCAGAGCAGCTGCGAGGTGGCGTAGGAGCGGACGACTGCGTCCACAGTCTGACGTGAAAGAGGGGTGTGCAAAGTCGTCAGGCCCCGGGGGGTAGATGCGTGGGGCGGGTGGGGGGGCTGGGGGCTGACATACATTGAGCACCTGCTGTATACTGGCTCTCTGAGATGCCCTGTCCCCTCACACCAGCCTGGCGGGGGAAGTGGGGAGTGCTCCAACTCTGCTTGTAGAGCGAAGCCAGGGCCAAGAAGCCCAGAGAAAGAGACTCTCAGGTGTGAGAAACTGCCTCTGCCTGGGGTCAGGTCACCACGTGTGGCTCCTGACAGGGTCTTGGAGAGGGAGGGAGGTGCCCCTTTGGAATCACCCCTGCAGGCCTGCGGTCAGGGAAGGCAGACCAGCCCCTAACCCCAGCCTGGCCACAGCTTGGCCTCCGTGCTGGACGCTCAGCACCTCCATCAGAGCCCCGGGCCCCTGGAGATGCTGCCCTCAGCTCCCTGCCATTTGGGTCTCTCCATCAGCAGGACAGGGGCTTCCTCAGAGGGAGCAAGCGGAGGGCGAGGGGGAGAGAGAGGCCCCAGACGCATTCTTCAAGAGAGAGCCAGCCAGCCGTTGGAAGCAAGTCCCTGGGTCCTGGCCACACAAAGTGGGGGGCGGGGGGGGGCACTGCACAGGGCAGCTGACGCCTGGGAGGAGGTCATAAAACACAGGGGTGAGAACAACCCTATCTGACCCCTGTTCCTTGCAGAAGGAACCCACCCTGCAGACCTGCACCTTTTTATAAATCTGACCCCTTCAAGCTATTCGTCTCCATTGCCCCTGTAAAGACATTACTCAACTGAAGAGAGAAACAAACACATAATAGCAACTACAAACAGGCAGGCTTCCGTTCTTAAAGATGTCTGTGGCGTTACCTGGTAAAGTTAGATGGGTCAGGGAAAAGGATATCCCAGCACCGGAGGGATGGGAGGTGAATCTTGAATTTCGAAGTTACCGGAGTACAATGCGACGGTTTCCAAAATGACTCAGATCTTGAGAAAATAGTGCCGTTATCTATGAAAACAGTATTACGTGTGCACTAAGAAGGAAAGCACTTAAAATGTCCACACACACTGAGAATGTTATTTGATGTGAGCAAACGCAGGAGAGTATTGTTCGAGCATCAGAATTTCGGGTACGTGTTTTTCTCGTTTCCCCTTGAGGAAAAGACACAGGTTTTGCCAACACGGAGTCGGGGATGGCGGCTGGTGGGACAGCAGCCAGGCGGGTCTGAGCAGGGAGGTTGACAGTGGGCGTGAGGACCTGTCGGCAGGCGGTGCAGGCCTGTCGGGGTGCGGGAGGCCTGGCCGGTGGGGAGCCTCCTGGGAGGATTTATCACAATTAAACAAAGATCAATGGTGTTAACATTCTCCCCAAATGATGATGGAGAAACTCATTACTGAGAAGAATTTCTAGGATATGGGAAATAAGGTGTGTGCACACAAATATTTTTACCTTTTAATCAATTGCGATTAGAAGAGCCAGCGCCTTGAGCTGCTGTCTGGTGACAGGACGCAGAGCCTCATTCCAGCAGCCTGGCCATTACTTAACCAGGGGCTTGATGGCAAGAAACACATCACCCACTGGTTCATTTTATGGCTCATTAAGCAAGCATAGCAGACACCCATTACTGCTTTTTGGCATTAAGGAGATTTTGAAACGTATGCACGGCTAATGATGCTGGAATTAGCAAAGGTCAGAGCGACCGTTAATGGAATTCTTAGAACATTAATGGAATTCTTATCTGCACAGAGTAAGTGGGCCCGTTTCCTCCTCCTGGTAATGGTGTGGCTGCTATTAAAAGTAAGGCCGGCACCCACACAATGAGGAAATTGCATCCCCTGCCAGGAGGCATCTGATGCCCACCCAATGCACAGGAGCCCCTACACAGCCAGGGTGCTCTGGGGGGGGGAGGGGCAGCCAGAGCAGAGGGGAGAACACACCTGTGCTCCCAGGCACCAGGACAGGGCCGAATTGACCTAAGAGTACTTGCTTTCCAGAAGGCTCCATTTAAAGATCTCACAGACAGGGTCTCCCCCTGAGGCAGGGGGCAACTCAAGTCCATTTCCCCTTTGAACCTGGTTTTTCACATCGAAGTGTTTCGGATTCAATGATTTTATGCTCTATTTGCAACAAGTTTTTACATAAAAGTGGATTAAAAATCACAACAGAGTCGCGAGGGAGTTGCCAAGGTGGGGGCCTAGAATCTCCCCCAGGCCTTTCCTCACCCCCATCTGATGGCTCCAGAGAGGCCCCTACAGTTCTGCAGGGTCTGAGGGACTGTGTTAGAGACCCTAGACTTTGACAGGCCCCGGCAGTGCCTTAAGATTGGGTGCACCAGGGGCACCTGGGTGGCGCAGTCGGTTAAGCGTCCGACTTCAGCCGGGTCACGATCTCGCGGTCCGTGAGTTCGAGCCCCGCGTCGGGCTCTGGGCTGATGGCTCAGAGCCTGGAGCCTGTTTCCGATTCTGTGTCTCCCTCTCTCTCTGCCCCTCCCCCGTTCATGCTCTGTCTCTCTCTGTCCCAAAAATAAAATTAAAAAAACGTTGAAAAAAAAAATTAATTAAAAAAAAAGATTGGGTGCACCAGCCTGACGACACGGGCACTCCCTCCAAGTGGACCCTGAATCGGGACGGCTGGCGGATCTGGCTTCTTCCTGCAAGAGAGGTGTGACGGTGGACAACGTGTGGCCCGGCCAGATCGCAATGCAGGACCGAGAGGTCGCACACACACATTGGCAGCAACTGGCCCAGGAGGTCGGGACCTGCTCAGCGGCTGCAAAGTTAGGGGTCAGCCTGAATCGTTGCTTCCCATCACTTCCGACTCACGACCAACCAGACGAAGCCCAACATGCTCCCCTAACCAGTCAGGCAGGGTGCCGTGTGGCCAGGAAGCCGCCTCACTCCCCAGGCGAGCAGCTGCCACCAGGACCCTCCTGGGGCCCCGTTCAGCACGATGCCAAGCCCCGAGCCAGAGCAAACTGCAAACCGGCAGCCGCTGTGAGTCCTCATCCAGGCGTCCTTGTGGGTCTGCATACACTGCCCGTGCCTGGTCGCGCACGGTGACGAGCATGTGTGCCAGACAAGAGACACGGGCACCCGGCGAGGGAAAAGGCAAATTCTCTCTATTATGTGTCTTGGGCCTTTCCGTTGCTGGTCCTGAACTTCCGATGGGGAGGTGACAGTAAGAAACCAGGACAGTGGGGATCACAGTCCCCTCGGTTCTCGGACGTGGTGCTCTGATTAGGCTGAAAGTGCGTGCCTGGTGGGAAGATCGCTGGGGCCACAGAAGCTGGTTTTTTTAAAACTGTTAAGAAATAGTCATGAGCAACCAAACAGAGCCTCTTTCCCACTAGGCGCTGACCGGGAACGTGCCTCCTCCAGAGCCACCCCAGACATTTGCTGACTCGACCAGACGACCGCCCCCCAGCACCCTTTGTCCCGTGTTCAGGGGCCTGGGCTCCCCCTCTGCCTGTGCACAGAGACCCCACAGTCTCTCGGCCAGGCTGCAGACAGGAGATCCGGGTCTGTCTCTGGGCCTCCCTCAGATGCTCTGAGACCGACGGGCAGGGTGGCCTCACGCTGTCTTGATGGCTATGCCAAGAAGTGACAAAATCAGGGAGTTTGGGGGACCACCCAGGAGGAGAAAGAGGAAGCCCATGAAGGTTGAGCAGCATGTCCTGTGTGTGGCCCGAGGTGGGGCGGAGGACGGGCGGAGCCGCAGGCCAGCCCGTGGAATAGTCACAGAACACAGACAGCCGAGTCTGGGGCTTCCCTAGGGTCCACTCCTCTGGAGGCTCCATCACCCCCTGAGTCCTGCTCCTCCCCAGCGCAGGGCCAGCCCTCTCCTTCGCAGCCCTTTCTGCTCCCGGGACCTCGGCTTCCAGGTCAGGACACTGTGGGGGGTGGAGGGGGGTGGTCAGGGCTGGGCCTCTTGAGCAGTCTACAGAGTCACTGAGGGGGTTTGCTTATCAGCCAAGATGAACACAGACATTTCTCAGGCTGAGAAAGGGGTGTTTGGTTATGCAAATATCCTTTGTCACCAGCGACACAAGACAAGCATTCATTTGCAAAGAAGGAGGACACTTTCAACGCGTGTGGAGCCCACGTGTCATCCTGTCATGAGCAGCCAGGTCCCAAAGGTGGCAGGGGAGGACCTGGCATCCTGACTATGTCCCCGAGGCAGCCAGGCCCTCGCTGGGCCCTCAGAGGGCCATGCTCAGGTGCCTCAAGGCCCTGCTACGTGCTATCTTTGATGAACATCCGTGTGCCCCACACGTGCACGGTGAGTGAAGCTAACCCATGAGCATACCTCCTCACATCCTCCATGAGCCCAGCACTTTCCTCAACTCGTCAGCTCTGCCCTGCCACTTCTGTGCCTCCTTCCACACCATCTTCTCCGGAAATATGTGAGTACCTGCTCCTCCCCTGCTTCCACTCATTAAAACACTAACCACCACCTCCAAGGCCTATTCAGATGTTACTTCCTCTTAACAGACACCACCCACCCACTCAGTGGCCCAGCCTTGTCTAGTGGCCCACACCCCCCTCTGTCTGCCTCTTGCCATACGTCTCTCCCAAGGTCACTGTGAGACCCTCACAGGTGAGGTGCATAATCAAGGAAGGAAGGAAGGAAGGAAGGTTGGAAGGATGGATGGATGGAAGGTGGATGGATAGATGGATGGTTGGATGGATAGATGGATGGATGGATGAATGGATGGATGGATGGAAGGATAGATGGATGGATGGATAGATGGTTGGATGGATGGATGGATAGATGGATGGATGGATGGATGGGTGAATGGATAGATGGATGGATAGATGGATGGATGGATGGATGAATGGATGGATGGAAGGATAGATGGATGGATGGATAGATGGTTGGATGGATGGATGGATAGATGGATAGATGGATGGATAGATGGATGGATGGATGGAAGCTGGATGGATAGATGGATGGATGGATGGATAGATGGATGGATGGATGAATGGATGGATGGATGGATGGATGGAAGGATAGATGGATGGATAGATGGATAGATGGATGGATGGATGCATATATGGACGGGTGGATGTGTTAATAGATGAATAGATGAATCAGTGTTCTTCTACAAAGCAGCCACTCCTCTCTCCCATCAGGGTGGTCTGCACAAGACCACCCAATGGCTTTTATTCCCTTCCTTCCTTATCCCAGCCTTTAGTCCTGGAAGGAGTACATAATGACTTCAAAGTGGTACATACCTATGTGCACTTTAAAAAGTTAAAGATTGCCAAATATAATTTTTGACGAGACAAAGTAACAACGCTCAAACATCCAGAAAATGGTCACGTGTCAAAGATTTTAGTTAACTCATTCATTGATGAGGAAATCAGCAAGATGTTACTTCTGGTTGTTGAGAGCATCTGGAATGCAGGGTGTTCATACGCAATTTAACAAAGAAACGTTATGATGAGATCATTTGACTGGTAAGAATTGTGGGGTGACCTGTCCCACAAGACAGAAATTACTGCATTTCTGCCAGGGTAACGGTGATGTACCTGAGCCTGAGGTCTCTACTCAACAGTGAACAAGAACATGAACTAAGTGCCCCTGGACAGGTCTCAGCGCCCCCACCCACCCCCTGAGCAGTTCTTGACAGCTTGCCTTATTTCCAAGTCTCAGCTTCTGTTTCTGACAACAGTTGTATATTCATTTTTAAGGTATATTAAGAGAAATGTATTACTAAAAGTTCAAACCCACGACTGAAAGTTTCCGTGTAGATACATTTATCTGATAAACACCAGTTATTTTAAAAGAACATATTCTAAGTAAATACTTAGGTAGATACTGAGCAAATGTGGGTGAATGACACAATCCCAGGATGTGGTGCTTTAGCTGATACGAACCTCACCTCCCAGGTGCACAGCAAATCAGAGCGAACTCCCCCCGACTGGGTTGGTGCCAGCTTTCCCTGTCACGTGAGTGCTCCGTGGAGAGAAGACTTCCTTCCCGGTCTCTCTCCCCACCAACATCACCTCATGCCTACCAAAAGATATTTCCTCAGGCTTCCGTGAAGCCCAGGGATGGGGACCTAATCGGGAGAGAAGGTGGACATCAGGTGCGTTAGGCGGTAGATGGAATTGCTTCGGGCACCACGGAAACCCTGGGAAAAGTCACCAGGAAGTCACTCCTTTGTCATTTCAGAGAAGTCGCACCCCAAGCCGGGCTTTGGAACTCAGGGGACCACATTATTGCTCTCGGAATAATAGCCTTCCCCCCCACAATGCCAATTTATCATTTTTGATGGAATGGCCAATCTCTGTCACCAACCTCAATTTTGGGCATTACATGCCTTTGCATTTTGTTCTCTGAGAAGAGAGCGGTGAATTCAGGAACCCCCTGAAGCCTGTCCCACCTCTGGGAAGGCTCTGGGTCCCTCAGGGCCCCAGACCCAGCTCCCTGCTCAGACTTCTGTCCAGAGTCTTCTCTCTCCAGTGTTTTCTCTCTCCATAGGTTGGGTCTAGATTTCAAGTTTTTAAAAATAAAGATGCACACTTCCCAGCCCTCCTGGCGAGGTGTGTTTTCACAGCACCGTCCGTAACACCAGGCCGAAGTCTTTGGTGACAAATGACAAGGCCGTGCCGCACCGTGCCGTCTGCTCGGATCCTGATGTCCCGGTGTGCACTGCAAGGAGCCTCCTGGATTCCCTCTTCTCCAAGGCCAGACAGGGCTTTGTGAAGGTTCACAGGCAGGAAATGACCATCATAGCCTCTGGCGAGGTGACGGCCACTCACCGTGGCCACAGTGGCCTCCGGCACGGTGAGTGGTGCCACATTCAACCGAGGACAAATCTGGTGTCAGTTTCCTCACACGTATTTACTCTTGCGATTCTACCTTCCCTTTGGGCTCCAGGTTCCAGAACTTTGTCCCCGAGTCCTTGTTCACTCCCGGCGCCCACAGCTGCTGTGCTCAACTAACTGCCAGGCTGGCACCAGGCTGCCTTCCTCCCAGGCACATTGGCAATGTCTTTGTTCTCAGAGGCAAGGGTGCTTCGAGGCCATTGTCCAGCTGATACTGCCCAGGTGCTTGGCAGCTGAGACCTGTCACCCAAGCCCCCGAACGTGGTCCCCTCATTTGGGCTCTGGTTTCTGCCCATGAGCATAACAGCCTCGGACTCCTGGGCAGGTACCAATGGGAACGTCCCTTGACCACCTGGCACTCACTTTCCCCACCCTCCTTCCCAGTCCACTCAGAGTCAGGCAGGTGTGAAGCCTCCGGGCAGGAGTCCCCAGACCACTTGATCCACAGTCTTTCTGCTAGAAACCCCCCACCCCCCTGCCCAGCGACTGGACTTGGCACCCTCCCCACGGGACCTTCCTCCTAGCATTCCTGGCAGGAAGCCTGGAGCTCAGAATGGGACCCCGTCCCTCCCCAAATACACCCTGCTGATTTCCCCCAGCCTAAAGGGTTAATAGAACTTTCCAGGTGGAGATGGAAGAAGCAGCGTCTGTCGGCACGGACTGCACGCCACGGTACAAAAGTGCCAAGCCGGGACCGCACGTCCGCAAGGGGTGGAAGGGGTTGTGCGCGACCTTGGGGCAAGTGGGGGCAGTGCTCAAGGGGCTGTGCGTTGCCTTAGGGAGTTTGACTTTAACCTTGGGGCAGAGAGCCGGGAATGCAGTCTTACTCCTTCCTCGGGGTGTGTGACGGGCTGCGTGGCTGCCCCGTGCTTATGACCGCAGCAGGCGCTGCGGTGAGCCTCACGGCTGCCAAGGCGGGAACAGGCTTGACTCCTGTTCAGCAGGTACCTCTCCCGCCCTTGGCCGCCACGTGTGGAAACTGTCTGTCAGTGGGACGTTGGTGGGTGGGACGTTGGCCAGCTCTGCAGTGCGCTTGGGGGGTTGGGCTCTCTCTGGAGCTTCTGCCGCCACCACGGACCCAGAATGAGAGACACAGAGAGCAGACCCAGACCCAAGCAGGTGCCTGGGCTCCCCAACTTGCGCGGGATGGTGCGTGCTCATTCACAGGAGCTGCTAAATTTGGGTAATTCACTCTGCGGCATCTTCGCATTCACAGCCTGCGGAGAGGAGATTCTCCCGTGCACGTCAAATTAGAGGCCGGCCCCCCTCCCCACCCTCCCCTGCAGCTCCCCAACCATTCACCCTACGAGCCTCCGACCAGCCTCCCAGTCCGGGCAAGGTGTCCGCCGGTTTTCTTATCAGGGCTGTGCAACCTCTGCTTGTCTTGCCAGCAGCTCAGGGCTCCTGAGGGGCCCGTGCGCCTCACCCACGGCCACGCTGAGGGGTGCTCACCGGGCAGATCTGAGTGGGCGGGTGGCACCCAGGGCTGTGGGGGGGGGCACTCTAGAACTGGTGCCTTCTGCCGGCCCTGGCCCTGTGCTCCTGGAGGGTCAACCTGCATCTCAGCCCTCGTCAGGCTGGGGCACCTCCATCGGCTCCCACCGTCCTGGTGCAGGGGTGACCAGTCACGAAGACCCCACAGATCTGGCCCACGTGCTTCGGCTGTCGGGCCGTGGTCAAGCCCCACCGGTGTTCACGGTGCGGTGGGGAGGAGGCGGCTGCCCCCACGGGGATGCTGCAGATGGGCCGGCCACTGTCCCCAGTGCCTCCTGCCCGCAGCTCTGAGGGCTGGGAGCCCCTGCTTGGGTTGGGAGAGTCGTGCTTGTGCCACGCTGCGTGACCACCAGCCCTCGAGACGGCACCTCGCCTGAGCGCGTCGTGCGAAGCTAGTGGCACAATTTGACACGACGCTCTGGTTTCAAGAATGCCTGTCTCTGCCATCAGAGATGGTTGTGTGCTCACCGGTCGTCCGGGAACCCTGCTGTAAACGCGTCTATGCCAAAGCAGCCCAGTGCTGCATGGGGACAGCCTGTGTGGGTGACGTGACCCTTTCTAGGATGCCTGCCGGCATGACTGGTTTGTAAAGTGTTTCCTGAGCACAGTCGTTTAAAAACCACCGGCTTGTCCTCTGGGCTGGAAGGAGACTGCTGTGGCCCTAGGTATCTGTCCAACCAACTTGTGTGTGAGACTGCCCAGCGATGTCACGCCCCCAGGGTGATGGCGAGGGGACCCACCAAGGGGGAGAGACATTCAGCCTGTCTGGGCTGGAGGCTTGGCAGGAGAACCTCGTCCGTCCCAGCTGGCGTGTCCCCTCCCATAAAAGGGTGGTCAGAGGTGGAGGGAAAATGGGGGTGGGGGTCATGTGAGGCACTTAGCAGCTGGCCAGAAGCAACGTCTCTAGTCCCTTAGGAGGGGAGTTCTGTCTGGGGTGCAGGGAGGTTGTCCAGCCAGGTTGTCTGGTGCTCCAGACGACCACCATGTGTGTGTGTGTGTGTGTGTGTGTGTGTGTGTGTGATCTGGCTCCAGAGCTGAGAGTCCTCTGCAAGTTAAGCTCACAGCTGGGAGAGCATCGTCGTCCCTTACAGCAGGAGGGGAGGGAGGGAGCTGCCTCTAAGAGCCCCCGCACACGGCTTCCACACACGGTTGGGTTGAGAGCTGACCTCCCGGTTCACTGCTGAGGAACTGGTCGCTCACCTGGCTTTGCCTCACAGCCCTGACCTCTGGGACCCCGTGAGCCGAGGGTGATGTAAGAGGAGGGCACAGGTCGCCCAAGAACTCCAGTCCCCGTCGGTAATGGTGTCTACTCAGAGCACACAGGACGCAGTCCTTGCAAATGGCTCAGACCTCATGAAAAGATGCCAATGCGGGTGGCAATCCAAATGAGAACATCGGGCTGGTGACGGATTTGCTCCCTGAGCCCCAAAGGTCCTCCCCCAGGGGAGCTGAGGTGCATGCTGGTGAAACTGGGTGCTGGGGGCCTGAGCTGGCCCCCTGGGGTGGCCCCCACCAGGCGCTGCTGCCAACAGAGGCCCTGGCTCCCCACTCTGCAGGGGTGGCCCTGGGCAGCGCGGCTCTCCTGCTCCCGTGTCCTTGTGAACCGTCCCCCGGGCCCTCCTCCAAGGTGGGTGTGAGTGTCTTGTGTGGCCGGCCAACAGAACCGGCAGCTGAGACGAGTACCCTTGAAAATACTTCCATCAGGAAACACTCAGACACTTTAAGTATATGCCTCATATCAAGTTAAATGACTACTTTGCTGCCTCTGATAACTATGATTTCTTTACCTTCCAGTAAACAGGGACCTGGGCGTTTTATATTTACTTTGCAGAATAAAAGATTGCTCATTGAATCCTTCCCCGGCGGCTGCCAGTACAACCTCTCTCACAGGCTTCGGGGGAAGGGGCGATGCATAACTTCGCAGGAGGTCTCTGCCTCGATACCCCAGTGCCCGACCCCAAATCCAGCAGGGGCGGGAAACCCACCTGAGGGGCCAACAGAATCAGAACAGGGTGTGATGGTGATACGCTTTGCTCTAGCACGTCCGCATCAGGCCCCTGTGTCCTGGAAGGACCTGTGAACGTGACCTGGCCTGTCAGCAGGGCTGGAGGGCTCCCAGGGAATGGCACCAGCACCCCCATTGCTACCCTGTGGAGAGCAGCCGCGGCCTCGGTGGCCCTGGGTGAGCCGTGCTGGGGCCACTACCTCTTCTCTCCCTTCCCCCCGCTGGGGTCGGGGGCACCTGTGGGAGCAGCTCCCTGCAGAGGCTGGCCCATCAGAGTCCCCGTCCCTCTGGTCACACACCTGGTCCAGGGTCAGACCACCTCCCGGGCTGATGTGAACGCCCATGTGGGGGCGGAGGTCGCCAGCTCCAAGGGTGACACCGGCCCCGGGGCAGTGTTTCTCCCTGGCTGCCCTCTGCGAGGGGCTTCTTGAGTGAGGCAGACAGAAGAGGGGGCCCAGGGACACTGTTTGGATCTCAGGAAGTTTTCAATGAACTGAGCCAATAAAATTATGTTTTAACTTTTATTTTCTCTGGCTGTTGGTTTGGCTTTGATTTCTACCGCTTAGAACCAGAAGAATCTTTAGTTCTGTACCATGGGAGGAAGATGTCACTCCAGTTCACATCAGAGAAATTTGAGGCTTTGAAGGTGCTTTGCACTGAATGCTCGAGTGCCCCCCAATTCATGTGGTGCCTTTTAAGTTAAGAACACTCAGGTGCTGGTGTTCAGAGGGGATTAATGCCTTTATGGAAGGGACCCAGCGAGCTCTCCACCCTTCCACGGGTGAGGACTGCGGTGAGAAGCTGGCCCTCACACAGTCACGCTGGCGCCTTGATCTCGGGCCTCCAGAACTTCAAGAGGTAGATGTCGTTGTGTGTATGCCGCCCAGGCTGTGGTATTTGTATGGGAGTGATGAGAATGGACTAGGACGGACCGGCAAAGGGACTTGCCCAAGTCACCAGCTAGAACAGGAGCAGCCTCCCTGACCTCCAGCCACCTTAGTCACTACTCAGATGCCTGTGGCTCTCAGGCTTGAACAAACCTGGGATTCACTGAAGGGGCCTGTTTGATGGGAACGGCAGGCCCACCGGCACAGAGTCTCTTGGTAGGTTCGGGCAGGTCCCTGGAGTCTGTGTCTTCTACGAACACCCCAGGTGATTCTGATGCAGACCCGTGTCACCGAGGATAAAATCTGCTGGGTGACCCATGTGTTATCTCTACGCCTTGAGTGTTCTCGTTGGATCCGCACTGACGAGGACCAGGGAGGAGGGAGGGGCTCGCCGCCCCACCGGCCTCCCCACCAGCTGCCGGGCGGTTCTGCGGGTCCCTCTGGGCCTGTGCTCAGCAGCTGCTGCCTCTCCCGGAAGGTGATGTGCACGGGAAGGCCAGGTGACAGTTCGGAGGCTGAGCGCCACCCCGGCACTGTCCTCGGGCCGTGACAGAGCTCAGCCCCCACAGGCGGCGGGGAGCTTGGCTCTGGAGGCGGGGGGGGGGGAACCCAGGAGAAAAACGTCACTGCGCGCATATTTCCTCTGCCCTCTGATTCCCTCGGGTCTGTGCCTCACCATGTACGGCGTGTGGCTTTCCGGAAGGGGCCTCGGACGAGCCCAGTTTGGAATGAGAATGGGTATCAGAAGCAGGCCGCCTTGAACCGCACCCCATAATGAAGGACGTCTGTTTAGACCTGAAAATTTGCCGAGCGCGAACAGCTTTGATCATCAGAACTGCGCCGTTAAAATTCATATGTCATAGGCTCTTCCTAAATAAAAGGGATGCAAATAATTTAGGGTTAATTGTTTCCCAACAGCTGAGTAGCACAGCACAACTCAGGTCAGCAGAAGGGGGAGGGGCAAGAGGGTGGGAAGAGCCTTGGGCCAGGGGCACAGCTTGATAAGGGGTTTCACAGTCCTCAGTGTAGACCGATTATTGAAAAGTCCTAGACCCGGTTGGCGGTGGGGCTCAGAAGAGGTAAAAGGCCACGCAGGGTGGCCACGGCGCCTCACACAGACCCACGGCAGGCTTGCGCAGGGCCACCCCTCCCTTGCGTGGCAGTGACGCACTCTCTCCACAAAGCCACGGCCTCCGCATCGTGAGGTCCCTCTCTGCCACCCTCTGATTGTGCTTGACCAGCGGCACTCTACACCATGAATTGCCCCTGACTGGTTCCCCCCTTCACCTCGTGCCTGGTTCTGTTTGCTCTCCTCTGGCCTCCCCGGCTCCCTTCCCCTAGGGACCTCAGCAGCAGAGCCCGCGGCCCCAGCCCGGCACGGCCTTCCTCCTTCAACACTGCCGTCTCCGCTCACACGCTCCGCCCAGCCTCCTCACGCGCTCAGGTCCGCATCCCCCCCGCCTGTGCGGCGTGTCCCGTTGGTTACAGGCATGCTGGCCGTGTCCTCCAACATGTTCCCCCGGCCCGACCCACCACAGTCCCCCGTGAAGTAAACATCCTGCAGCCTGCCGTCCTGAGAGGCGCCGTCCCCTCTCTGTCCATACTCTGTGTGTCCCCATTCACACCTGTCCTGCCGGCAGATCCTGTGCCCTATCTTCATGACCTGTGACGCTCCAGGACATTGGCTGCAGTACGTGGAGGAGAAGGAACCGGAAGGCTACTGAGGAAGTCCATGTTCTTGGGCTAACCTCTTTTGGAAAAAGGCCAGGCAATCTTTCTCGACCTTCTGTGTCACAACAATTAAGCATCTGGTTTATGAACCGTTAAGCTCACTGGGCTCGCTGATGATATTTTAGGTTTTGTTGAAATTCATAAGCTGGTTCATCTTTCATAATAATCCAACAATGGGCCATCCATCACGTTTACAGCTTTGGGAAGAGAGGGCAGCAAACGTCGCATCCTGTAATGTTTCCAGTAATGTTTATGTTTTCCTCAATTACACCCTGAAAGCAACGCCGTCCGTGTGGATGGCAGAGAGGTGGCGAGGAGAAGCTCCTGCAGCTGCTGGCGGGGCCTGAATGCGGGTCTTACAGGCTGCCTATCCAGAAGTGACCGGAAAGCCCTCCTCCCCTCCTTCCATCCAGGCCTCACTCTGCGGTTGTGCGGCCTCCTGGGCCAGTCCCGAGAGGAAGCCGGCTGTGGCCGGGTGGCCTGTGGGGACTGTCTCTAGCTTCACAGACTTCCCGTGACCACCCGTCACCTGATATCTCCGGGATTTTCCTGGGCACTGTGAGTTGTACCCCATGTCGCACACACAGCCCCGTGTATTCCATGGCGGGCGGGGGGTCTGTCCAGAAGCAGCCTGGGCAAATACTCCTGCACTGTGAGACTCTCAACGTCTTCCAACTCTGTGCTCGGGGAAGGCCGGCCTAGCCCAGTCTTGGCATTTGCAGAGGTGACCCTTGCCATCCACACGGTATTCTGGGCAGGGACCGGTTACGGGCTCCCAGGGCCAGCCTTCTGCCCCCTCAGGAGTGCCCATGAATCAGTATTCCCCTAGATGTCTCCGGAAAGGCCACCGAGGTGTGAGCCGTAAGGCTGCTCGGGGCTTTCCAGCTGCTGCTGCAGGAACCTCTCAGCTCCCTGTGAGCACAGATGTGGGACAGAGCAGGAGGGAGGGGACAGCTCGGGGAAGGGATGGCCCAGAATCCTGGAGACCCCAGATGGTGAGAGAAGAGATGGAGCCATCTAGGACCAGCCTCCGAGAGACTGCTGAGAAGGAGACTGTGATGTGTCGGCCTTATTTAATCTCTTGTACCAAAAAGAACAGCGCTTATAAATTTTAAGAACTAAAGCTATCAGTGTAAACATAAAGAAACTTAAATGTGGCATGATGTTAGAGAAGAAATGGCACAGATGGAAAAAGTATTTGGCCTTAGTGCTGGCAAGGTTTCCTTTCCACTGGCTCAGGCTCGTGTCTCTGGGCCAGCAGGGAGGGACTGCTGTCCTGGGCCCTAAATACACTGCCACACAGACACTTGAGGCCGAGGGAGACTTAACTCTGGTTACGGAACAAAAGAGATATCTTACTAGCTTTGCGATATAAAAATAACCATCTGATAGGAGCTGGGAGAGGCAGAGGGACCGGCAGGGCACCAAGCTCCTCACGTTGTCAGAAATGGACAGAACGGACTGGTCCCGGACACGCGGCACAGCCGGCACAATCCAGTTCCCCTCATGGGAGGCACCGGTGTGGTCCTGCCATGGATGTGCTCACACCTGCCTTCCTTTCAGGTGCTCTCTCTTGGCCCGGGGGGCCCGTCGTTTGTTGGCATCTTCTCCGTTCCCTTATTTCCCGAGGCCCACCAGCAATGCAGCACTCTAGAACAGCTTTTCTCTATTACAATCCATTTATCCCAAAACTCTTCAGTGGCATTGGAAATACCAGTTTAAAAAATTAGCCAGAGGATTGCTGACAAAACAGAAGCTATTTCCCAAAGAAATTTTATCTAAAAATATTGCAGTTTCTATTCTCACCTCATTTAGCAGAGCACTTTGGAGGAAACACTGGGGCCTGAATCCAGGTGATGGTCATTTCTAATGCCTCTTCTGCATTATTCCCAGGAATTACTCAAAAATAGATAGAAAATAATCTATGACAATAGAGAGGGTTGTCTAAAAAGAAATGTGCATATAAACAAGTCTTCCCAGGTAAGCCAAACAAATTTTCTGCACAAATAATTCAGATAAACCAGGATAAATGGTGTATTGATCGTGAAGGAACTCAGGACCAAGCCATCCGGGTTAGACGTTGTTGCTGATGGATCTTGAAAAGATCGTATTGAAGGATTCTGCAAGCGGTCTCATCTATGTCCGTCATTATTCCCTTGATCTCTGAAACGCTTTCATCACCCCAGAATTAAGTTAGGGGCTTCTGGAAGGGCTGTGAAGGCAGTTCAATGGACTGGGTCTTCCCACCCAGGGCTACTTTACTTAACTCCATTAAAGTTGCTGATGATGAACAGATCCTGTTAGCGTCACATGCACTTGATTTCATTCTCCATTTGCAACAGTGAAAATTGTCTAATGGCATTGTTAAGTATCCCAGAATTATAATTAATTCTAATTAGCTAATAAAATCTTCGTGCTCTAAAATCTTGATGAACCAGAACTGAAATAGCCAGGATTGTTATATTGTATTCCATTTTTAGGAGAAAGAGACAGATCAAGCAGAAATATAATCTAAAACCAAATTATAATAGAAATGTCAGAAGACATTCTGGGACTGATACATATCTATCTTGGTCTAACATTGCTCTCACCTGTAAGGCAGGGCACATTCAAATTTGCCCATGAGGACCTGGCTTCGGCTGCTTGGCCCCTACAGTCTGCCAGGTCCAAGGCTTCCTCGCCTCCCCTTCACCCTGGAGGTGCCAGGTCCCCCGCCCTCCTCCTGAAGGCTCTCTCTCAGCCTCCATTTCAGCCTGGGCCTCGACTGCTCAGTCTCATTTCAAACACTGGGCTGCAGGAGTGGCCACGATTCTCTGGCTTTTGTTTTCATGGTCTTTTACGAACCTACCTCCCACTCATCTCCCCATTCCCATCCCCACGCACCGAGAGCCACAGCCCCCAGATCTCAAGAAACACAGTGGTGAGAAGCTTGGGCCTCTCAGGGGGTGTGGAGTGTGAGGGGGCTCCCCGGCACCATCACAGGGGGCAAACTCTGAACAGAAGCCTCTGCAACCCCACCCAGCCCATCTCTCACGTTAAGGGTAAAGGAGGCATCACTCTGTCCCCTCAGCCCCAGACCGCACAGGGCCTGTTTGGCCATGGTGTGTGTACCTTCTCTGTCCATTATGTGCAGGTTAACTTATCCCCGGGATTGACACTGGCACCTCTGTATTGCACGCTGGGCCATGCTCTCTGGCTTTTCTGACCCAGCCTCTCCCACCCACTTTCTGGACTGTGAAGCACCGCGCATTCCCGCGGGCCTTCAAAGGAAGCCTGGCTGCCCTCTGTGTTTGGAGCAAAGGCTGTGATTCCCGCGACACCCCTAGTTGACTCCCTCCCCCGCAGATCTCCCCATCTAAAACTGGAAATGCTCCAGTCCCTTCCGGTGCTGAACTCGTCAGTGAACCAGCTCTGAGTGGCCTCCACCCACTTCCCAGATTCATTCCTCCAAGGTCCCCCCTGGTCTGACCCCACGCTCCCCACAGAGTCCAAACTGGGCTCCTGGTGGCCGAGAACCTTGTGGAGTAGCGACCTCCCCACAAACACCCCGCAAGGTAGCGAGGAGCTTCGCTGGCCTCGGGCCTTTGGAACTCAAATTAGGCCAAGATGATCAGTGGTACCGAGGCCACCACGAGGGCATTAAAGTGTGACCGTTCCTATGTACGTTCAAAACAGATCATTCGTGTTTAAGAAAACGTAATTCATGACGTCCTTGTGAAGGGTTACACTAAAAATGAAAAACTCGAAGAACTGTGTGTCCGAGCAGGTGGCGACCCTCACAGGTGCAAACTCAGACACAAAGGAACCCCCCCCAAAAAAAAAAAAAAAAAAAAAAATCGGGTCTCGCGCACGCGCAGACCGGAAAGGCTCAGCGCCACATGACCCCACCACAGGAGCCGTCTGCGCGGGGTGGCTCAGCGCACGCGTAGAGCCTATCGCAGTGCGCCGCACGACACTCTTGTAAAGACGGCTGAGGGAGGAAGGAGAGGCTCTGCGCACGTGCAGAACGGACTGCCTTACGACAGCGCCACCCCAAACGGCTGAAGGGGTGAGGGGCTCCGCGCACGCGCAGAGCGGCACAACAGGGCTGCAGGACACGTTAGGAAACGGGGAGGCGGCTCCTGTGCTCTCGAGCGGAGACACGGGGGTGGGTGGGGGAAGATCGGGTCACGATGGTGGTCGAGCGAGCTAAAGAAAACCCAGATATTGTGTGTGCCTCCGAACTGAGCGGACGACGTGTAGCTGCTCAGCGAGAAACTTGAATGTGCCTGAGGAGAAAACGCGTTGAAGACCGCGCTGCGCAGACGCCGCTTGCAGCTGGACTTGCGCAGGCGCGGGGCGTAGCTCAGGCCGGCACAGGCGTACTGTGGCGGCAGCCCCTGCGCAGGCGCGGTTTGGAGGCCGAGACTATGGAAGTCTGGCGGGCTGAGGGGGAGGCTGGCCCTCTGTCCTTCAGCGTTTGTCGCCCGTCTAGTCCGCGGGTCCCCCTTCCGCAGGTGTTTATTGGTGCCTGTTGCGCGTGGCCGCCGCGGGGCAGGAGCGCGCGTCGAGAGCCGGCCCCGGCTTCGACTTGGGCCCAGGTTCCAGTCGGCGAGCCTTAGGGTGACGCGCTGTGCGCTCAGGGTGCGCGCAGGCCTGTGACTCCATCGGGAGGCGACGGGAAGCCCCCGGCCCCCATCCGCGTCCCCGCCCTATGACCTCGCGAGAAGGTGCCTCCCGTCCCGTCCGTCCAGCTCCCTTCCTCTCCTGTCACCTTCCCCTCGTCCCCTCCCCGCCCCCGTGAACGTGGCACCTCCAGTCGCTAGCCACGACCCGCTTCCCGGGCGGCGTGGTGCCCCTCGGTGTCCTCGGGAGGGAGAGCCCCGCCGTCCGCTGGTGGCCGCTCTGTCCTCCCCCTACCCCGGCTGCGAGCGCCCGGGTCTGCCTCCGCGCCCCTCTCTTGCGCCGCTTTGTCCGTGTCCCCGCCGCCGGGGGACCGAGCCTTCCCAGGACTGCAGAGAATAGGGAGTAAGACGGCGCGCCCGAGTCCCTGTGGCCCGGACATACTGCCTGACTGTTGTCAACTGTCTGTGTTTAAAGAAAGGAAAAGAGGCAGCATTGCTCCTCATCCATTAGTGGGCATTTCGTGTTTCGTGTGTGCTATGAAAGAACGTGATTTTCATTAATGTTCCTTAAAAGGAACTTGGCTGAGAAAAATAATGTCTTACATGGAAATGAAGAGCACTGTATGTTTTCTGGTATTTTTCGATCATGAGCGTACATTAGGGTTTTAAATAGTACTTTCTTAATCTTTTTATAATTATACCCATGTATTATCAAACCACTGCCTTTACAAATCTCGTGTAACTCTCCTTGGCCATTCTGATTCCCTGCCGCCCCCTACCCCCCAGTGAAGAGTTGGTATTCTGGATGAACCCAAAAATCCTTTGGTCACTTTCCTTCTCCATTTTTGTCTCTTCAGGAGTAAGTGGAGTTGTCAGGTTGGCAGATAAACCTGTTCAAGTGTGTGAATGGCTGGTTTTAAAGTACTAAAATTGTACTTTTTATTACCATAATGTCTATAAAAAGAATTGGGTGATGGGAGTTGGTACTATCAGAGACAGCACCTGTGAACAAAGTCACGTGTATGTGTGTATAGGGTGTTTGTGTAAATTATCTGTACCTTAATACATTTGTTTCCCTCCAGCCTAAGCTCCTACTTGATGGACTGGTTTTGCTGCCCCTCCTCCCCCGCTCTCTCCCTTCTCTGCCTGCCGGGAGCCTCTGCCCTGCTCCCTGCATTCCAGGTTTGCTGAACTGCTGTGCTCCCCCTGACTGCCATGCTGTTTCGTCCATTTTCCCATCTCGTAATTTATCGTCTGTCTGATGCCCTTTCGGACGCTCCCTCGTTCCTCCGTCTGCACTGTGTCTTTGGAGACCTACCTCAGATATCGTGTCTTGGTAGCCTTTCCTGACAGTGGAGAAGACGAGGATCCCGGTTGCGTGGGCGTGCTGTGCTCCAGAACTTGGCCCTTGCACAACCGGTTACTGATAGCAGTACTGTGCTGATTTCACTTTGGGTCTCTTTACCTCTTCTAAAGTACAGGGTGGACTTTGTCATTTGTACTTCCAGCTTCTCTTAATACAGGGCTCGGAGCTGACAGACGCAATAAATACTTGCTGCCTGACCAGCTTAATGAATGAATAAATGAATGTACTGTTTTCTGAAGTTTCTGTCTTGTTCAGTACAGGAGAGAGCAGCAAGGCAGGCACCTAGAGAGAACGAAGAGGGTGTTGATGTTGTCGAGACAGTGCTCCGGGACTGTCGACACAAAGCCAAGTTGTGACTTGGTGGGTGGTGTGCAGGCGAGAGGAAGAGAGGAGTCACATAATGAAGAGGTATTGAGTCCAAAGCAGCATTTACTTCCTTTTAAAAATCAACTCTTTGAGGTGTAACTTACATAAAATGCAGCCACTTTAGATGTACATTTTGACAAAATTAGGCAAATGTGAGCACTCGTGTAACCATGACCGTATTCGACACGTGGAACCTCTCCATCACCAGAGATGTTGCCATGTGCTCCTTTCCAACCAGGCCCTCGTACCCCAGTCCCAAGCACCTCAGATCCCCTCCCTCCTTCCTTCCCTCCCTTCCTCTTTCTTTCTTTCTTTCTTTCTTTCTTTCTTTCTTTCTTTCTTTCTTTCTTTCTTTCTCTCTCTCTCTCTCTCTGTCTCTCTCTTTCTTTCCTTTTATTTTTGAGAGAGAGACAGAGCGTGAGTGGTGGAGAGGCAGAGAGAGAGGGAGACACAGAATCTGAAGCGGGCTCCAGGCTCCAGGCAGTCTGCACAGAGCCCGACGTGGGGCTTGAACCCACGAACCATGAGATCATGACCTGAGCCGAAGTTGGACGCTCAACCAACTGAGCCCCCCAGGCGCCCCGTCCTCTTTCTGTCCCTATAGAGATTTGTCCTTTTGTTGAGGCACCTGATGCGTGGTAAGCCAATGATTGACATAGTTCTTGAAGCACAGAAAGCTTTATTATCAGAAGGGCAGCCCAACGAGGAGGCAGGGGGTCATTCCCAAAGCTGCCTTGCCTTGTTGAATCTAGGGACAGTTTATATGTGATTGGTTAGGAATGCGAGTATGTGAAGGGAAGTTTATGGGCTTCTTGAAAGTTGAGGGTAGTCTTGAAACCACTGAAGGTATGCATTCTTCTGGACAGTGAGGCGCCATCGGGATCTGCCTGGTACATCAGATAGTTTTAAGAAAAATGTTATCATCTGTTTTCCATCAGATTCTTATAATCAATGTGCAAACAAGGGATAAAGTGGGAAGGGCAAAGTTAATGATGAGTCATGCACAGGGCTTAGGGAAACACAAGAAAAGAATGGGATGGGAGGCTAGGTTAATAATACAACTATGGTACAGCTTCTGCTCTCAGCAGGTCCCAGAACCAAGTGTCTGGCCTCGCTTTCCATAATGTTGTGTAAGTGGAATCACACAGCACGTACCGGTTGGTGGTTTCGTCACTCGGCATGTGTTTGCTGTTGAGCAACACTGGGTGAAGCGGTAGCTGGCAAAAAAAGACTGATGATAGATGCATAGAAGGATGGAAAAAATAGAATTACGTGATGAACCAAAGTGTTAATGTAGTGAAGGTACTGATAATAATACCATTAGTAATGGTACTTAGTAATAGTAATGGAGTACCCCTATATGTCTGTACATTATCAGTCTTTTCTTTTTTTTTAATGTTGATTGATTGGAGAAAGCGTGAGTGGTGCAGGAGCAGAGAGCAAGAGAGAGAGAGAATCCCAAGCAGGCTCTGGGCCAGCAGCACAGAGTCTGACATGGGGCTCAATCCCACGAACTGTGAGACCGTGATCTGAGCCGAAATCAAGAGTCAGATGCTTAACCGACCGAGCCAACCATGCATCCCTGTACATTATAAAACATCTTTTATGTGTGTGTGAAAGTTTTCATAAACCTGGAGAAAAATACGTATGTTTTTAAGTCAGAGGTTCCTACTTTAAAAAAAATTTTTTTTTTTAGTTGATATTTGAGAGAGACAGACGGTGTGAGGGGGAGAGGGGCAGAGAGAGAGAGGGAGAGAGAGAAAATCCCAAGCAGGCTCTGCACCACCAGCATAGAGCCTGATGCAGGGCTCGAACTCACGAAACCGTGAGATCATGACCTGAGCCAAAACCAAGAGTCAGACACCGAACCCACTGAGCCACCCAGGTGCCCCCAGAGGTTTCTACTTTTATCCATTATCTTAAAGTAGTGGTATCCAGTTATGAATTCCAGTACCTCTTAGGGATGTGGAGAGGTTGACAATGGGATGCTTCCAGTTTTTTTCTGAATACTTTTAAAAGGCTTTGGAAATTCCAGCACTTACCATAGTTAGCCACACTTGCTGATGCGTCCACTATGTTTTATTTCAGCCTGTTGGAGTCACCCTGGTTACCTTGTGCTTGAAACGTGCTCAGAACGTGCTTGAAACATGCCAGAAACGTGTGGGCAGGTCATACCTGACAACGACAACTGGGGAGACTCCTCATCTGTTAGGTGCTGTTCGGGAGGCCTGCATCTTAACACGTGTGTGAGGTTCATGGGTGAGAAATGATGAAGGGTGGCTGGTCAAGGGGAGGAGATGAGGGGCAGCTCCCAGGAGCGGCCTCACCCCCACGTGACAGTGATGGGGATCTGCACACACTGGGAGTGGTGACTGGGGTGGGTCCTGTGTGCTTGAGGAGGCCACAGGGCCACCTGTAGCTCATACAGACCCTTTGTGCTGATGGAAGAAGGCCTCGCTGGGGAGATGGCCAGAAGCTGTGTGCCCACTCCGGCAGGTGTGCCCCTTTGGGCACCAGGCCTGGTGGGCAAAGCACCCCCTTGGTGGCACACACTGTCCGGCTCTACCTGGTGGCCTCAGGGTAAGACAGGCTTAGTCCTCAGCCTCTTGTAGCTTGTATTTAGGGACAGGGGCAGACCAGTACACGGAGAAACGAAGATTGGGAGCGGTTTCCGTTCGCTCAGGGGGAGGCCTGAGGAGGGGACCTGGCGTCAAATGGCTGGTGTGGCACGATGTCACGAACAGGAAGCGTAGGAGGTACAGGCCAGCTTTGTGTCGTGGACGGTCGCGGATGTCTTCAGGTTTCCTCCCCACTTGGGTTTTAGTTCATCCTGGGCCTCTTTGGCTTCTCTGTGGTTGTTTGAAGGGTCATGTGGAGCCGGGTCAGGCCAGCCAGGGACTAGTCCCATCTGAGAGCTGTGCTTGTTTGGGAGTGTGGGTGCAGGGGCATGGCAGTCCGCTCTTCTCTGGGAGGCTGAGGTGCTGGTCTCCCTTTGACTCAGTCGCAGCCCTGCCTTCGTGAGGAAAGGGAGTACCAGCTCCTCCCCTTGTTGCCCTGGACCTGCGGGCCTGCTTGGACGGTATACACCAGCAGCCTGCAGTGTAGGTAGGACCCCGGCATCCCAGGGAGCCCCAGGTCCCTCTGGGAGCTTAAGGAGGGAATTCCCTAAGCAGAGTACACCACAGATCAACAAAAATGGGGTGTGGGGGGACACCTAGACCTTAAAATACATGGAAGAATGCCGTAGTGTGCACCTAGGATGTTTTGGAAAGAAACCAGCTGACCTCCTGTAGCCTGGGTCAGGGCATCTAGGTGAAGAAAGACTCACTGTGGGGCCGTTTGGCACGCGGGGTTGTGTAAGTCACATGTAAAACTGCATGTTGGTTTGTGGCATTTTCTGTGGGCAGATGGCAGGTCCCCTCGTCCTGCGGTCCCCCTGCCCTCTGATTTGGGCGTTTCTCCCGTACGAGACGGGGGCCCTGAAGCGTCTGGGAAAAGAAGCTGGAACAGGCACAGGACATAGGCCACCAGGATGCTGGTCGCCAGTGGTCGTGCCCAGTGGGGATGCTCCCCTGGACCCAGAGTTGTCCTCCCTGACGTGAGGCCACCAAGCTGAAAAGACTTTCTTCAGTTTCTTCTGGCGTAAAAGGCTTCCACTGTGCGAGGACACAGGAATCACGCATAAGTGTGGCTTCTTGGCCTTTTCAGGGGCAGCGATGGCTGAGAGGATCCACAAAGGCCCAGGTGCATGGCCGTACAGACTTTCCCATCCCTGCCCATCCCTGCTGCCCACATTTCTGCACACGCTGTGCTCATATCACGTGCCCTTAGCTCTCTTTCCCCACGCTGAGAATCCTCCCAAGTTCTTATCCCATGTCTAGACTCAGGAATGCTAGGAAAAAACCACAACCCTACACATTCCTCCTCCCTCTGGAGGGGCCCACTTCTCTGGTATGAAGCCGAGCGCTGCCCACAGCAGTTAGACTTGTCTGGACGTGTCCGGAGTCAGGCCACGAGCCCCTGCTCCAGCCATGCAGATGCACAGGGCGTGTTCTCAACGTTCTGCCCGAGCCTTCATACATATTCTGAGTCTTCTCCCCAAATGGAAGATTACCTTTAATACAAAGTGATCACCAGCAATTTGAAAACCAGACAGAGATCCCTCTGAAAAGGCTGTAATCCTGGTGATGTCAACACTGAAAAGGGCCGAGTAAGAGGGAGTAGCTGCCACTCCTCAGTGTCCACTGTGTATGACTTGTTCCTTTGGAAGGAGTGTTCCTGCAGGTACTGTAAGAGAGTGTCTTACAGTGGCCACACCACCCGTAAAAGTGGCCCAAACTTGTGCTCCCCGAGCTGTCCAAGGGTGTCCCCTCTGTGGCACCATTGGACTTGCTATCTCCAGACATCGCCATACGCTCACCTCCTTGCCTTCCCTGGTCTCGGACCCTGGGATCTTGGAAGTGCACGGATTAATGCAGCGGGCGCCTGGCCCCAGAGCAGCTGCGGAGGGAGTAGATTGCAGCCTCCAAGCTGAGCCTGGCATCAGAGAGGCCAGGCACAGCTGTGCTGGGTCCGTGCTGGGTCCGTGCTGAGTCTGTGCTGGGTCCGTGCTGGGTCTATGCTGGGTCCCTGCTGGGTCCGTGCTGGGTCCGTGCTTGCTTCGTGCTGGGTCTGTGCTGAGTCTCTGCTGAATCTGTGCTGAGCCCTGACTTTGGTGGGGGTGTGTGGGGGGTCCTGCACCAGCACAAGTGACCCCCACCCATAGAGGGCCTGCACCCAGCGCCTCTCAGCAATTCACTCCTTTATCCCACCAATCAGTGAAGCATCCTCCTTCACTGGGATTTGGTGAAGGCTTCTCTACATTCACTTTAGGCACCTCCTGGGTCCTGGGGTGAGGCCAGAATCAGCCCCACAGGTAGCGCTGGACTCCCAGGCTGAGGTCAGGAAATCAGTCTCTCTCTCCTAGGGAGCCTACTTCAGGGCTTTTCCTACCTTAAGTCCTAACAAGAGTGAGTCTGTCCCATCGGATCTCCCGGGCCCCCCAGTAGTGTCTAAACTCTGGAATGGGCAGAAGAATCTCAATGGCTAGAGGTCCCCTCTCTGGGAGGTGCAGGGTGGGAAATGACCCGTGCTGCAGCATTGCCTGGAACCGCCCAGAACACTGGCCTGGGCTCCATCCACTGCTGCCTGTAAATGCGAGTCAGCTGGGCCACTGTGGACCCAGGTGTAGTGCAGTGTCCCCACCGGAGATGTACCAGGGTCCCCGGCCCAGGAGGGCCAGTCCAGCCTCCAGAGCCACAGCCATCTGCCCCTGGCCTCATTGCCTCACTGGCAAAGGGACTTTGCCCCGTGTATCGCACCTGGGCTTGCAGAGAAGGCACTGACTGTCCCGTGTGCAGGACTCCCTCCAGAAGTCAACACCATCACGGTCAGCCTGGTATTGGGTCTCTGCAGCCCGCCGGGGGCCTGGGGACTTGTTTCTGAGGGAAGGATGAGAAGTGAACGCTGAGGCCGATGTAGAGGAGAGGGAGGGGGCCTCGCAGGCTCGTTTGCTTCTGTGGTCATTCCTGCAGTCAGAGGCCACATGTCCGATTGCAGCGCGTGCGAGGGTGAAATTGTCTCTTCCAACAATGTTTAGAAACGTTGTCACATTTATATTCAGCACGTCTTCACCACTGCTAACACTGGCAGCCCTCTGCCCAACAAGGAAGCCCACCTGGGTGCCTTCCAGGAGTCCTGTCATGGCCCCAGTTGGCCTGTTAGAGAGCTGTGGCCACGCAGGCTCCCCTCCTGGGTCCTGGGCACCAGTCACCCATCATGAAAGGAGAGTTGGGGTGAGTTTCTGCCCTCTGCTTAGGAATCTAAAAGATGGAACATTTTCTGTATTTTAGGCAACTCTCCAGGACATTTGTGTTCCCTCAACCTCACTTAAATCTCTCACTGGAAAAATTCTTAGTCCAAGGTGGATGGTATTTCCCTTTCATACAGGATCCTGATCCTACCCCTGACAATGATGAAAATTATTAAATTTTATTTTATTTAAAATACACTTATTCTTTCATTGTGAAAGTAACAGAAGTAGCACTTTTTAAAAAATGTATATGATTTATGGTCAAGTTAGCTACGTACAATGTATACAGTGGGCCCTTGGCTTTGGGAGTAGATTCCCGTGATTCATCGCTTACATACAACACCCAGTGCTCATCCCAACAAGTGCCCTCCTCAATGCCCATCACCCATTTCCCCTCTCCCCCACCTCTCTACTCCCTCAACCCTCAGTTTGTTCTCTGTATTTAAGGGTCTCTTATGGTTTGCCTCCCTCCCTCTCCGTTTGTAACTATTTTTTCCCCTTCCCTTCCCCTATGGTCTTCTGTTATGTTTCTCAAATTCCACATGTGAGTGAAAACATGATATCTGCCTTTCTCTGACTGACTTATTTCACTTAGAATAATACCCTCCAGTTCCATCCATGTTGTTGCAAATGGCAAGATTTCAATCCTTTTTCATTACTGAGTAGTATTCCACTTTATAACTCACATCCTCTTTATCCATTCATCAGTCGACGGACACTTGGGCTTTTTCCATAATTTGGCTATTGTTGATAGTGCTGCTATAAACATTGGGGTGCACGTCCCCCTTCGAATCAGCACTCCTGTATCCTTTGAATAAATTCCTAATAGTGCAACTGCTGGGTCGTAGGGTAGTTCTGTTTTTATTTTTTGGAGGAACCTCCACACTTTTCCAGAGCGGCTGCACCAGTTTGCATTCCCACCAGCAGTGCAAAAGACATCCTCTTTGTCTGCATCCTCGCCAGCATCTGTTGTTTGCTGAGTTGTTAACGTGAGCCGCTCTGACAGGTGTGAGGTGGTATCTCAGTGTGGTTTTGATTTGTGTTTCCCTGATGACGAGTGATGTTGAGCATTTTTTCATGTGTCGGTTGGCCACCTGGATGTCTTCTTTGGAAAAGTGTCTCTTCATGTCTTCTGCCCATTTCTTCACTGGATTATTTGTGTTTTGGGTGTTGAGTTTGATAAGATTTTGGATACTGACCCTTTATCTGATATGTCATTTGCAAATATCTTCTCCCATTCCGTCGGTTGCCTTTTAGTTTTGCTGATTGATTCGTTCGCTGTGCAGAAGCTTTTTATCTTGATGAGGTCCCTGTAGTTCATTTTTGTTTTTACTTCCCCGCCTTTGGAGACGTGTTGAGTAAGAAGTTGCTATGGCCGAGGTCAAAGAGATTGTTGCCTCTTTTCTCCTCTAGGATTTTGGTGGCTTCCTGTCTCACATTTAGGTCTTTTATCCATTTTGCATTTATTTTTGTGTATGGTGTAAGAAAGTGGTCCAGTTTCATTCTTCTGCATCTTATTTATTTATTTATTTATTTCAATGTTTATTTATTTTTGAGAGAGAGAGAGAGAGACAGAGGCAGAGTGCAAGTGGGAGAGGGGCAGAGAGAGAGGGAGACCCAGATCCGAAGCAGGCTCCAGGCTCCAGGCTCTGAGCTGTCAGCACAGAGCCCGACGCGGGGCTCGAACTCACGAACTGTGAGATCGTGACCTGAGCTGAAGTCAGCCGCTTAACTGACTGAGCCACCCAGGTGCCCCTCATTCTTCTGCATGTTGCTGTCCAGTTCTCCCAGCACCATTTGCTAAAGAGACTGTCTTTTTCCCATTGGATACTCTTTCCTGTTTTGTCAAAGATTAATTGGCCATACATTTGTAGGTCCAATTCTGGGTTCTCTATTCTATTCCATTGGTATAGGTGTCTGTTTTTTGTGCCAATACCATACTGTCTTGATGGTTATAGCTTTGTAGTAAAGGCTAAAGTCTGGGATTACGATGCCTCCTGCTTTGTTTTTCTTTTTCACCATTTCTTTGGCTATGCAGGGTCTTTTGTGGTTTCAAACAAATTTCAGGATTGTTTGTTCTAGTTCTGCAAAGAATGCTGGTGTTCTTTTGATAAGGATTGCATTGAATGTGTAGATTGCTTTGGGTAGTACCGACATTTTAACAATATTTGTTCTTCCAGTCCATGAGCACGGAATGTTTTTTCATTTCTTTGTGTTGTCTTCAATTTCTTTCATAAACTTCCTATAGTTTTCAGCATACAGATCTTTTACGTCTTTGGTTAGGTTTATTCCTAGGTATTTTATGGTTCTTGGTGCAATTGTGAATGGGATCGATTCTTTCTCTTTCTGTTGCTTCATCCCTGGTGTATAGAAATGCAACCAGTTTCTATACGTTGATTTTATATCCTGCGACTTTGCTGAATTTCTATATCAGTTCTAGCAGTTTTTTGGTGGAGCCTCTTGGGTTTTCCATGTAGAGTATCATGTCATCTGTGAAAAGTGAAAGTTTGATCTCTTTGACAATTTGAATGCCTTTTATTTCATTTTGTTGTCTGATTGCTATAGCTAGGACTTCCAACTCTATGTTAAACAACAGTGGTGAGGGTGGCCAACCCTGTCGTGTTCCTAATTTCAGGGAGAAAGCTCTCAGTTTTTCCCCATTGAAGATGATATTAGTGTGGGCCTTTCATATATGGCTAGAAGAAACAGTTCTGTGAAGCCAACATGATCTGTCATTTAAATATAAGAGCTGTGAAAATAGGTAATAGACAGGAAGGAGATACAGGCTACATATATTTTAACTTAAGATTTGTAGCTATGTGTGCATTAATTTTTAACAATTTTATTGAGATCTACTTTTCATATAGTGAAACCTTCAGGTTTTAACTGCACATGTTGGTAAGTTGTGACAAATGTGGAAAGTCAGACAAGATGCATGACAATGTCACGGCTCCAGAAAGCCCCCTGCTTCCTTCCTGGTCATTATCCCGCCCAGAGGCCACCACACCCCTAACCGCCTTCCTAATGTGGCCACTTCTGGCTCCTGTCACAACTCTGGATGTTTCTGTATGGGGCTGAAGAGTCTGAGTGAGCACTTGTCTCACAACTGGATTCTTAGTCTCCATTTTTAGTATAAACCGCATCCTTAATTTGTCTTCCTAAGATGTGTGGTTTCAGTGTTTTTCTAAAGTGGACTGAGAAATCGAGTGTATTTGTAAGGCAGTCTAAGACCAGAATTCTTCCAAATATTCAAAAATTATTTTCTGTTTAATAGTTATCTTGTCTATACCTAATTCAAGATCAATTTTTAAAAGAACTTCAACTTGCCCTTATCTTGATTTTCCAAGTCAAGTTTATCCTGGTTTTCATAGAAACCACTTTCTTTCATTAGCACTAGCCAGAAGCTGGTTTCCATAATAATAAACGAGCTCAGCAGTAGGGAGAGTGTGGACAAGCGGCATAAACGTGCTTGGGTGCAAACCTAAGTGTCCTGGTGAAGCTCACAGTGAGAAGTGGTCTACTGCTTTTCACTGAAGTGATGAGCCCGCTGAGCCCGCAATCATGTGAGTGGCAGAGCAGAGATGGGTGTGTTACAGGTGCTGTGCATACACATACAGACTGATGAGAACACACATGTACGTGCTGCACCCCAGAGGTATCTACTTTCAGCATTTTTCCAGATAGTTTTCCGGGCTCTCAAGTGCTCTCATGCACGTAGAGCTAACATTATTGCAGGGTTCGAGGGAACAGACTGCAAGTGGGGGATGCCCCAGTAGGACTCTCAGAGCTCAGTGAGAGCTGATGTACTCAGGGCCATGGTTTATTTTTTTTAATTTATTAGTTTTTTTTAACGTTTATTTATTTTTGAGACAGAGAGAGACAGAGCATGAACGGGGGAGGGTCAGAGAGAGAGGGAGACACAGAATCCGAAGCAGGCTCCAGGCTCTGAGCTGTCAGCACAGAGCCCGACGCGGGGCTCGAACTCACGGACCGCAGGATCATGACCTGAGCTGAAGTCGGACGCTTGACCGACTGAGCCACCCAGATGCCCCCCGGCCGTGGTTTATTACAGCAAAGGGATACAGGCGAACGTAACACAAGGAGAAGGCCACAGGGCAGAGTCCAGACAGAGCTCCCAGCTGTCTGTGGACAGCAGTCCTCCTTGGCATCCACGTGTCCTCACCAGAGCCCAGACTGGGCCACTGGGCCCCTGGGCCACGTGTGCTTTGGTGTTGGCCTCTGGCAAGCTGGGCAGGGATGATCGGGTTGGGGAGTGTTTTCCTTCCTTTAGATGCCACAGAAGCTCAGACTTTGCCCAGGTACTGTTAGCAGGCAAGTAGAACATGGTGACAGAAGTAAAATGACCTCTGCCTGCAGGAATGCCCTTCCATGTGGCCCGCCCATTCCGTTCTTTCCATCTTCTCCATCTGTCCCACTTGTCTCATCCCTCCTGATGATGTTTTCGGGTGATGGGTTCATAGGGTCTGGGGCCAACAGCCAAGAAGGAATTCTTGAGGATATCTTTGATGCAAAAAGGTCATTTTATTAAAGTATGTGGACAGGACCCATGGCGGGAAGAGCTGCTCTGGGGTCGTGACAGGTAGCTCATTCTTTACCCGTAGGTTGGGAGGGGGTCAGGGCTAGAGTAAGTCTCTAAGGAATTTTGGAAACAAGGTTTCCGGGACCTTGAGGGGTTAGCTGTTCCTAGGGAAACACCATTTATTACCATTTAGTAAAACCTCGGTCATGAGACCCCCCCCCCCCCAGATGTTTATCGGGGGGCCGTAAGTTTGGAGTGTGATTGCCAGCATGTATCTTGGGGCAGTTGAGATAAAGGAAGTAGACTTACAGGAACCTTGAGGTTGGGATAATGTTAAGCTAGGGTTCTGTTTTGGCCCCAGCAAAGTGTCATCATCGAGGCAGCTGAGCTCCCAGAGGGAGGTCGTTCTGCCGGTCTCAAGGACTTGTCAATGGGCTGTAGGCAGTAAGGAAATTTAATTTTTAATTTGCTGCAGTTTCCCACATCACCATGGCAAGCACTTAAACCCCTTTCCTTTGTTCTTGGGCAGCCAGGAGTGTCCGAGGAATATCACACATATTCCACCGGGGAGGGGGGTGGGGGTGATGCCAGCCTGTATTTGCCCTCGCCGTGCGCCAAGCTCCCTCATCGCGTCCATCCGCCCCACCTGCCTCACTGGCCCCATCGACCCCACCCCTTCCGTCTACCCCATCCGCTCCACCTCACATGGACCAGCCAGAGTGTGTGCAGGTGGACCTCTTTGTGGTTCGAGAAGCCTGCCTCCACTGTGATGACTTCCCCGGTGGTCACAGCTCCTGCTTTGGGCAAAGGCCAGTAGATGCTTGGAAGGGTCTTGACCAACCTGAAGAGACTGGCAGATAAATTGCTTGCCTTTTCTCTAGAAGGTCTAGAGAGGCAGTGGTTCCCTAAAGTCTCCCCGAAGATAACTCAGTGAGCCATCGTCTTGCTGTTTCCTTTATAATCTGTGGCAAGCCAAAAAGAAAAACAAAAACAAAAAAACCCACCAACAGCAAAACCAAAGGGCATCACTCTGTATTTATTCCCCTTTCTTCCCACTGACACTCCTGCTCCTGCCTCTTACTCCTTCCCTGGGATTGCAGCCCTCACCCCATTCCCAGTGCACTGGTCTCTGGCTCAGTTTTCTGAAAGACACCGTATCACCTCATGCAGAGGCCTAGCCATGCTGAGACAGAACTGAATGTTTGCCCTATTAGAAAAAAACGTGAAACATTAAGATAGGAAAACAAAAAAATTATTGTCGTTCCCCCTCTAGGTTTTGTGATTCAGTTCGGGCCTGTGCCTTTTATTGCCTTGAGCTATTTTACAGCTTTTAAACTGTAGGAAACTTACAATAATGCAACTAATTATTGCCCATAGAAATGCAACTAAATTTTGTCCTTTGGAATGCAATTGCCCTGTTGATACTGACATCTATTTGTAGATTTATTTCAGGATTTCTGATTGCCTGTATACGAATGTGTCTGAACTCTGCCTTGAACTGGTTGTAATATCTTACGTGTTCCTCACAAGTTAAACAAAGTATGTGCCATGTTGCCGTGTGGTGTTTTTTTTTTTTTATTTGAGTAGGACTCCTGACTTTGAAAACAAACGTCCTTTACAGCCCCCACCCCCAGCCTTTGCCTGGAGTCTGTCTGGAGCAGGTTTGGAAGGGCTTCCCTTACGTGTCTTTCAGCCAGAACACAGCACGGTGCAAAGTGTCACTCGTCTTCCTACTTGTTCACCGTAAACGGTGGCCGAACACGCCACCCCAAGACGGCCACCCCACTTTGGCATAAGATGATTTGAGCAAAAGGCACTTGAAAAACAGGTACAAGAAGAACGTCCGTATCTCCCCCTTTCTTCCTGAGAGCAGGACACAGACCAGGGTGAAGTTGCTGTCCCTGCACCATGGGGAAGGAAGTGGTCTTGCCAAGGGGACGGGAGCCCAGGCCGAGAGAATTCTTGTTGAAATAACTCCTATCCAGGTATTTTGGATACTTCCCCACTGTCCCTTTCTGTTCACACTAGCATGAAACCTCTCGTTTTTGCCAACCCTGGGTCTTCGTTCTCCTTATGAGGGCTCCCTCCCATGCGATGAAAAACTTATGTAAAATAAACTTGTGTGCTTTCTCCTGCTAAGTTTCAGGCCCAGGCCAGAGACCCCAAGAGGGTTGAGAGAATGGCATTCCTCCCTCCACCAGACGGAGTGCCTCCAGCGCAGGACCCTGTCTGTCTTGCTTCCCTCCCACTGACTCCTCAGTCCCAGAGCCCCTCGGGCAGGAAGCGGGGACTGTCTGCCGAGTAAATGATCTGTGTCCACAGCACCCACCCATCTCCTTCCCGCCTCAGCCCATTCACACTCAGACCAGCATCAGCGTAAGGGAGGACAGTGGTTTGCTTCCATGCATCCTTTAGGAAGACACGTGCCCTTACAGGGCTTGAGCGGCTGACAAAACAAGGACTTCTCTGTGTATACACTGGCACATACTAATGCTCCACGTTCCCGGTGGAGCTCCAGGAGCTAAAAATAACCACGCGTGTTCTGTTTTATACAGAAAAGAGGAAATAAATGTGCAGCTTAGTTTGTAACGTTTACTATTTTTGAAAACCTGATTTTTTTCCACATGTATTTTTAAAATGTCTTTGGAGATGTCCTTGCGGGAAAATGCACAATGCAGATTTCACCAAAGGTCCCTCCATTCTGTAATCCACATCTTCAGGAAACAATTGCTGGAGACCAGATACACTCGACCACGAGATGGGTTTTCGGGAAGCCGCCCAGATGCAGATCACCAGGGGTCATAGGAGGGCCAAAGGGCCCCGGGACCTCGGAAGCCAGGTCTCTGCCTAGTCTGCCCCCTGTGCAAGGAGGGGCATACGATCCCCTGACCACAGGCTGACAGTGGGAGCGCGGGCCTCTGTTATCCTGAGAGATGAGCGAGAGGTGACCGTCATGCAGTG
This sequence comes from Lynx rufus, assembly GCF_022079265.1. Classification (NCBI taxonomy): domain Eukaryota; kingdom Metazoa; phylum Chordata; class Mammalia; order Carnivora; family Felidae; genus Lynx; species Lynx rufus. The sequence continues at coordinate 74,799 of NW_025814842.1, read as the reverse complement.
TCGCTCTGACCGCCACTGAGCGCGGTCTTTCGTGAAAAGATGGGAGGGAGGTGTGTGTGCTATAGGTCTTCATCTCGTACTGCGTATTTGCTCCTTAAGTGAGTGTGGGGAGGGTCTCGGTTTCTAAGGCTCCCCTGTAAGAGACGGCAGGCTATGATGGTCATGAGCTGGTGGTGTTCAGTGTTGTTCGCTGCCCTTCCTTCTCACAGGGACGCTGGAAGGTTAAAAAATATGTAAAGAACAAATGAAGTAAAAAGGAAGAGACACAAGTTGCCTACAGCGCAGGAAGTTGGGAACGTGGGTGAGTAATCACAGACCACGGAGGTATTTCCATGAGCAAAGAGCACAGGGACTGCGGGTGGGTGTGTGGGTGTGGGTTTGGCAGAAGAGGGTCCCTGCTGGCTCTGGGCACATCAGAGGGCAGGGCTGCCTGGGCGTCTTCTGGGGGGGTTCTTCCCCAAGGCCACCATGGTGGGCCCTTCCCATCAGGACCTCTCCTTCCAGATGCAGGGAGCTGGCTACATGGCTGGCCACTGCAGACCTGAGCAAATGTGTCTGGGGTATAGAGCCAGGGCGGTGGGGGGAGGTGGGAAATGCATAGTATTTTGTAGTAAGGACAATGGCAACAAGATGTATGAAATGAGCATGTTTCCAAAGAAAGTCAGGGGTGATTTGGAAAATGTGATAGGGACAAACTGAGGCCTGATCTCAGTGGTAAGTACCTAGGAATTAACTTATCCAGAAAGACAGTGGCTTAATGTGGAAAATGCTCACTATCTCACTGAGGTTATTAAAACAGCGAGCGAAAGAGACACCATCACCGGAAGGCAAAGACTGAATAGCATATGCGTTAATTCTCCTGGGTTTTAAAGATGTCGTATGAGTCACGACAAAATTATATCTCGATCTTTGAAGCCTGCTAATGTGATTCAAGCTCACCTGGAGAAGAAGTGAATGTGAAGAACCACAAGCACTTTAAGAGAAGAGGTCTCTCTTGAGGTCAGAGATTACTTATCAGACCTCCAGCTGTAGTCCAAGCTACACTCAGCCACAAAAGGTAGTGCGCCTGCAGGAGCCCTCATTTGTATCAATGGAAGATCATAGATCACTCTGGATAGAATCAGAATTTATGCAATAATTTTATGTGTTCATGTAACAATCTACTAAATGTTAACAGGATCATCATAATCAATGAAGAAAAGTTATTCAGTCAATCATATGGGACCAAGAAATAAATTACATACACTAAAAGTAGATCTTAGAATGTACTTAGAATGTACTAAATTCTAGGCAGATTTGATTTCAAAATAAAGCCACAAAAGAACAAGAAGACAAGACAAAACAGGACTCTACTCTAAGTAGAAAACTCTAAGTTTTATCCACTTTAAGATGAAAATGTCATTTTTAAGAAGAAAATGTAAGTGAGCACACAAAAAACAGATTTGAATTGACATTGAAATTATAAATTAAGACGAAAATAAGGAAAAATTAGGAAGGTAATTTAATTATAAAAAATGTATAGGCATGCTCCCCTAGTATGTAAGAATTTCTTAGAAATGATTATCAAAAGGCAAAAGACATGAAAGACAAACACAAAAATGATAATAGTAAACACGGAAAAATGTTTAGCATCGTTACTGATCACATCAGACTTAGATAGGAAATTGTTACTGACTTTATTTTTTTTAATTTTTATTTTTTTTAACGTTTATTTATTTTTGAGACAGAGAGAGACAGAGCATGAACGGGGGAGGGTCAGAGAGAGGGAGACACAGAATCCGAAACAGGCTCCAGGCTCCGAGCTGTCAGCACAGAGCCCGAGGCGGGGCTTGAACTCACGGACCGCGAGATCGTGACCTGAGCCGAAGTCGGACGCTCAACCGACTGAGCCGCCCAGGCGCCCCACTGACTTTAAGAGGATTGTATGCAGTGTTGGTAATGAGTCATTTCAAGTTCTCGTGGTGGTATTGGTGGTAGGAAAATACAGACTTTCTTCAGCCTTAATTAATGAAAGATGTTGACACGGCTCCTCTTTTTCTCCTTCCCTTTCACTGTTCAGTCCCTTCCTAAAGATTTCAGGGCCATTCTTTTCAGGGAATGAGCCCAGGGGCAAGGGCAGGATGAGGCCAGCATGATGGGTCATCACTCAGAGCTTCCTTGGAGGAGGCAGCATCCACCGGGGAGCCCGCAAGTAGGGGCAACCTGGCACTCTGCACACAGCACCCTGAGAGATTGGCCTGAGTACCCCTTTCACTAAAAGAAATGAGGACTTTTTGGGCCGACAGCTCATTTTGGTGCTGGAGCAGGGAAAGATGAGCAGGAAACATCAGACTGTGCGAGACAGGAAATGCTTCCAGAATGGTGGCAACACATCAGACACCACAGAAGCCAGAATGGAGGGTCCCACCTGCCAACTCTAGGACAATTGCAGCATGAGAATAAGTAAAATTAGGGACGGATTGCATATACTAGAAACCACACATTAAACTGATGTAAAGAAATGCACAAATAAGTTCAAAATTCCATGAGAAATGGAACATTGAAATAGACTCAAAGTTCCTCCTCTCAAAATTCTTTTTTTTTTAAGTTTATTTATTTTGAGAGAGAGAGGGAGCACGCATTGGGGGGGGGGGGGCGCAGAAGAGGAGAGAGAATCCCAAGCAGGCTCCGTACTGTTAGTACAGAGGCCAGCGCAGGGCTCATGCTCACGAACCGTGAGATCATGACCTGAGTTGAAATCAAGAGTCGGATGGTCAACTGACTGAGCCACCCAGGTGCCCCTCTCTCAAAATTCTTATTAACTGAAAAGAAAATAAGTGGAGAAGACTAGGGGACACGGGGGTAGTCAGGTGACAGACAGGAACATCATCCGTAAGTGGACAAATTGCCACCTGATGTGTGATAGGACAGTTCCTTGTGCGGCATTCCTGCTAGAGGTGCATCTAATCATGACGAGACATCAGACAAACCCAAACGGACAGATGCTCCACAAAGTAACTGACCTGTGTTCTTCAAATGCGCCAAGATCGTGAGAGTCCAGACGAGACTAAGAGCTTCTCCCGACTGAGAAGAAAGAGGGTAAAGAAGCCAGCACACAGCTCGAAGCTGGACCTTCTTTCTCTGGTGACAGCATGGGGACAAATGGTGAAACTTGGATGCAGCCCAGGATTAGGTTAGTGCAGTGTCACAGGATTAACAAAGCATCGTGTCCCTTTCCTGGTTTGATTGTGATGGTTGTGCCGCCCTGATGTAGCACAGCGTCCTCGTTTGTGGAAAGATTTTGGGGGTGATGGAGCCTTCCAGTCAGCAGCTTATTTTTAGAGCAGTCAGACAAAAATCCTTGCACCGCATTTGCAACCTTTGCATAGGTTTGAGATTGTCACCCGCACCCGCGTAAACACACGCACACACACATGCACGCGTGCGCACACACGAGCACACAAGTGTGTGCGCACACATGTGCATGAGCACACGTGGGCACACGCACACACGTATGTGTGAGCATGCACACATGCACGCACACACCTGCAGCCTTGGAGTAAACAGACGTGCTCTTTGGCCCAGCAGTTCTACTTCAGGAATCTATCCCAAGACAGTAGCTAGAGTCCCCACCCAAGCTGCGTGCAGGAAGAGGTTCACTTCATTATCGTGACACGCTGGAAACCAGGTGAGTGCCTACTAGCAAGGAGGTGCGTCCTGACGCAATCATGTGGTGAATGTCTGTTTCATCACTAGGAGCCGTGTTTGTGAAGAATGTTCGACAACAGTGGAATCTGTCTACAGCATGCTGTTCACGGAAGTAAGTTTACAGACTAGCGTAGCAAACGTTTTCCCGGTCAAACAAGTACGCAGAGATGTGAAAGTCGGGGAGGTTCGGGCCAGCAGGCGGACTTGGTATGAGATTCCGCACGCACAGAGACAGGAGGATGGAGGAGGGGGAGGGGCTAGAGCAACTTCAGGAAGCAGGGCGACGGGGGCCCCTCCCAGGCTTACTTATGGCTGGGCCTTCCCTTGGGAAACCCCCAGGATCCGCTCAGACTCAGAGTCTGGTGGCGGTTGGACTCTCACAAGCCCCCCAAGCTGGGCACACTCCCAGGGCCGAGCACGAAAGGAAGTGAGCCTTCCAAGGACGTGGCTCCCATGCCTCCCATGGCCTCTGGGCTGCAGCTGGGGCTCTCAGGGAGTGTTGCGTTCCCCAGGCTGGACCACATGCTCCCCACCCTCCATGCTGCTCCTTCCGCATACGGCCGCCCTCTGGAAGGACGGCACTCTCCCCCAGACTCCCACCGTGACTCTCCTGTCCTGAGTGGACCCCATCCCTCTGTGGAAGGGAGCAGCCCCAGTGCAGGCCCAGGCTCTGGGAGGAAGCCCCAGGCACAGCTGCCAACAGTGAACAATCAGGAGCAGCCAATGCAGGGCCATGGTGACAGGTGCTGTGGACAGGTCTCTGTCACTGGGCGTGTCCACCCTGATTAGCGTCTGCGTCTCCAGCCTGGCTTGTCTTGGGCCCTGCCTGCGCCAGCCTGTCATTTGCCAGGAACTGGAGACGGGGAGCTTCTGTAATGAGAAGCTAGTTGTCAAGCTCCGTTTCTCTCCAACACCCGAAGCTCCCGACAAGGATTATAATCGAAGCCTGATTTGCAAGGACATGAACCCATTCTCTGGCGGCTGTGAGATGCTGCTTCTCGGGGTCTCTGGGCCCAGCGTGTGTGGGGTGGGGGGCTCAGAGGAGGATTCAGGTGCAAGAGAAGCAGCCCCAAATGATCTGGGCTTCCACAGCAGGGCCGGTGCCTGTGGGCCTGGGGTCAGGCTGTAGGAGTTCAGAACCCAGCAGTTAGTCACTCTCTCCATGCCTCAGTTTCCCCAACTCTGCAATTGTTGTAATAACAATACTTACTACTTCATAGGCCTTTTAAGAAGCAACTACAACATGTAGAAACTCCCAGAGCAGAGGCTGGCACGGAGGGAACTCACTCTGAAGTGTTAGCTGACTGTAAGAGCAGCCTAATGTCAGTTCTAATAACAGAGTAGGCACCAGGCATGTGTGGGGCCCTTGCTTGGCCTCTGGCCACTCAGTGCAGAGCAGGTGAAGGGCTCTGGGCTGGAGTTTTGTCACTGCCCGTAAAAAACACAGCTACCCGTTGGTTGCTTCCTAAAGGATAGACAGTGAGAGGGGTCCAGGGTTACCCCACTCACCCCAACCATTTGGCACAACCTGCTCTGGTGCCCCAGGTGCCCCTGTAATTGATCTAATTAGCCTGGACCATGAGAGGCCAGGGAGCTGGGCTGTGACCTGCGTTTCGCAGCCAAGGGTGGACTGACGGATGTGTCTAGCAGGCCCAGCCCCTCAGCAGCTCTCTTTAGTGGTATTTTCTGACCCATCTGGGAGCAAGGACTGGCTGGAGCCCTGGGCCTCACAACAAGGTTGTTTCCCCTTCCTTGGACTCACAGGGCAAGCGGCGGTGTTGGGATGTGTCCCTTGATGGTGGCCCAACTTGAGGGGTCCCTGGGCTCCCAGGAGACAGCCAGCCTGGGGGAATCTCCTCCTGACAGAAGTCTCACTGGACAGACACCTGCACTTCTAGTGGTGGAATGAGGATGAGGGATGTGCACTTTCTGGCCAGATCGAGGCCCAGGCTCACTGGCCAGTGGTCTTCTGCCACCCTCTGCAGTTCTCCCAGGCAGACCCCAGCACAGAGATGCAGGTAAGGCTGGAACTAGAGGGAAAGTTGTAGCCTCAGTGCATATGTGAGAATATAGGGAAACCTAATCACTGATAAGTTGAGCATTTGTCGTGCATTAGGAAAGGAGAAGTAAAACTACAGGTGATCCTTGAGTAACATGGGTTTGAACTGCATGGGTCACTTATACAAGGGTTTTTTTTTTTCTTCAATAAATACAGTACAGTACTTTAAATGCACTTCTTCCTTATGATTTCTTAGTAACATTTCTTCTCTAGCTTACTTTACTGTAAGAATACAGTATGTAATACGTGTAACATACAACATATGCGGTAATCAACTGTTTTATGTTATCAGTAAAGCTTCTGGTCAATTGTAAGGTATGAGTAGTTAAGTTTCTGAGGCGTCAGAAGTTACACATGGATTTCCAACTGTGTGGGGAATTGGTGCCCCTACCCCCGTGTCGTTCCAGGTCATCTCTGTTCTATAATACCCATACGTAGTGAACCCAGTGCCTGAAATGGAAAGACTGACAGTACTAAGTATCAGCACGGGTGTGTAGCTGCCGAGATTCTGCGGGCCTGCAAGTGGATGTTTGTAAGTGCATGGGATCTTTTTTATTTCTGGATCCGAGTACAAAGTACACACGTGTTTTCACTTTATAAAGCTTTTGTGTATGTAAGCCACACCTCAGTAAAAACGTGTATTTATTTATTTTATTAAAACATTTTTAATGGGGGCACCTGGGTGGCTCAGTCGGTTGAGCGTCCGACTTTGGCTCAGGTCATCATCTCACGGTCCGTGGGTTCGAGCCCCGCGTCGGGCTCTGTGCTGACAGCTCAGAGCCTGGAGCCTGCTTCAGATTCTGTGTCTCCCTCTCTCTCTGCCCCTCCCCTGTTCACGCTCTGTCTCTCTCTGTCTCAAAAATAGATAAACGTTAAAAAAATTTTGAGACAGAGAGAGAGAGAGAAAGAGAGAGAGGGACAGAGCATGAGTAGGGGAGGGGCAGAGAGAGAGGGAGACACAGAACCTGAAGCAGGCTCCAGGCTCTGAGCTGTCAGCACAGAGCTCGACGCAGGGCTCGAACTCACATACTGTGAGATGATGACCTGAGCCGAAGTCGGATACTTAACTGACTGAGCCACTCAGGTGCCCAAAAATGTGTATTTAGAGAAAAAAAAAAATGAAAACACATTGACAGTGGGGCCTGCAGTACTGACCTGAGCGAGGCCCCTCTGTGACCTTGGATAGCCCCTTTCTTGCTCTGGGACTCGTTTTCACAATTGCAAAGCAGAGGAGGCCACATAGATCCTGCTGTTTTTCTGACACAATGAGGTGGCACCCCAATTGCCCCTCCGAGGTGGGACGCACCAGCGCACACTGTCCCAGGGACCCCTTGAGAGCAAGGCCACCCCAGACAACCGTCCACGTGGGCAGGGGCTCCAGCACATGTTGGAGCGGTGGGGTAGCAAACGTCAGGGGGCTCCAGGCTCCAGCGTGCGGGCACTAATACAAAACCCCGTGTTGCACAAATGCCAAGCATCAGGCCTGGAAATAGGCCTGGTTTCCCCCTGCGCCCTGATTGCACAGGAATGTTTCCTTCACTGCTGGCCCTGCAGAAGTCTCTTGTCAGTATTATCTACTCCTTTGGTTTTCCTCATTTTGTTCAGGGAGAGAGGGATGCCTGCGGGATCCACGGCTCTTGCCACGGCTCCCCCCGAGGGCCTGGAACGTCCCATTCTTGTGTATGGACACAGTAGCATTTTCCACACTGTGTCCATTTGCATCTGGCCAGCAACTAACGTCAGAGCCCCAGCCCCTGTCTGTGGGCATCTTCACCATGACCTTGACCTTAGGGCCCCGTGGCCCTGAGCAGCCTGGCTCAGTCACCCATGACTCATGGAGTCCACAGACTCCCACTTCCTTTGGATTGTCTAGAATTGGCCCATCCGTCAGGCTGATCTCATTTTCCACTTAGAGAGAGGGGCCTCCAAGTGAACCCTCTGCTGCCGAGAGGGTGGTAGGCCCACAGATCTAGGCTGAGGCCGTGACCTTCACCCAGGAGCACAGTTCCCATTTCCTGTCAGACCCCCTCCCAGTAGCTGAGAAGGAGCCTCTGACCGTTGCTGAAACGCCCATTGGTTCAGGAAATCTTTTACTAATATATAAACACCCAGACAACACGTGTCAGTCTGCTACGGACTGAAATTGTGTTATCGCGTTTGCTTCCAAAACATCCCCTCGCCCGAGCGGCCCCAGGCCTGCAGGCGGCAAGAGCACCGTCTCACAGAAGGGCAGACGCAGCTCCCCGAGTGAGGCAGGCTGCTCAGCCTCACAGAGGTGGCCCTGGTGCTGGCCGCAGTCCCCAGCATCCAACGCCAGGCAGTGCTCACTAATTTGCTCCTTTTTCCAGTTTCCTTGTTCATTCCTTCTTCCTTTTGTTCACTCAAAAGGGTTAGCTGCGATTCACCTAGCACCCAAGTCACCCATTTAGAGGGTAGACTCCTGTGGTCTTAGTGTGTTCATAAATGCGTGCAACCACTGGCCACGGTAAATTCTGGAACATTTTCACCAGCACAGGTGCCCGTATGCTTTAGCTAGCAGTCCACAATGACTATACGGCCACAGTTGGCCAGGTGTAGTGGAGAGCCACCTGTGGCTTGGCTCCTGGTGCCATGGACCCTGACCTGCCCTTGCTGGTACCCAGCTCAGCTACGGCTCTGCTGTGCTTGCCAGCCCTGCCCAGCTCCCGGTACAGAATACCTGCTTAGGGGCAGGAATGTGGGACCGGGGCCTCGTGAAAGTGGTCCAGACCTGGGTAAAACACGAACATCAAACAGGAATCGCATAGACAGGCCTCATCTTAACTATTGCAGTGGCACCTGCCCTACGTCCTCCAAGGTCATCGCACAGTTTGCCTTAAAACCTCCCATGGTGGCTGTGGATGCTTGACGTGGCATGGGACCCAGGGACCCTACCCCCAGTTAGAATAGTTACTGAGGCCCTCGTGAATCGAAATCAGGCCCTCAAGGACCGAGACCTTAGGCAAGTGAAGGGCGATTATTTCCACACTTGTCCAGTCAACAGCCTGCCAACCAGGAGAGCATAGTCCCTTGGTAGTGGCCACCACCTCACTGCTGGGGGCCCGCAGTGAAGCCCCGCACCCGACATTACTGAAGTCGCTGAGCCCATGTGACAGGAGCTGATGGGGGTTTTGCTGTTGCAGGTTTGACCGATCGGTTCTATGGCTGCCCATTTCAGCCGCAGTGTCTTTGTGCTGGCAGACATCTCGGCCTGTGCTCACCACCCTGCAGTTTCTCTGCCCCTGGGAGCCGAGGCTGTAAGGCCCTGGGCACCACTGCTCCCTCCTTCCCAGAGACACACCCTGGACAGACTGTGGGGCCTGGGCAGCTGAGTCTGGATTTGGGGTTGCCGCTGGCCCTGCTCCTTCATCCAGGAGCTGTGGCTCAAGAGAGTGAAGCATGCCGACATTTTTGCTGGCCTGGCAGCGTCCCCTTGCCCGCAGGCAGAAGGAACCCTCACATAGGGTGGGCAGAGAAAGCACTTCGGGGCACCAGCAGGCTGAGCTGCCTTCTGGCTACAGAGCGGTGCCCGAGGCAGGCATGGGCCCACCCCCCTTGTTCCCCCAGTGCATTCGGGCAAGGCTTGGCTCCTCTGGGAAGACAGCTGATCTGGGAATGAGGCCATCTGGGATGGAGTTCAAGCTCTGTACTCACCAGCTTCATCATCCCTTGACCTTCAGGTGCAAGCCCCAGGTGGGCCCTCCTCCTGAGGCTCCCTGTCCTCTGCACACCTCAGGCTCTGTCTGGGGCACGTGGTCGGAAGGGGTGCCCCCCAGCCCCCCCCCCAGCCCTCGCCAGAGAGGATGCCCACCCTCGTCCAACCCGGACAAAATCTGCTGTTCCCAGCATTACCGTAGGAACAGATTCAGGACAGGGCTGAGCTCCTCCTCCCTGGTAACTTGGAGATCCCGAAGACAGCTGGCATTCTGCTAGGCCCCTGCCGTGCCGAGGCATCCGATGGCAAAGGGCACTGCACCTGAGCACAGCACTGCCACTTGTCACCCAGGGGACAGGGCCCTGTGCTCCCAGGACTGTCAGGCACATTCTGGACGCTTTCCTGCTACTAAGGTTGGGGGGGGGGAGCTGCTGGGGGAGGGAGTCAGACTATGAACATGTTAAAAGTCGGGGGGGTGTAAAGTTATTGCACGTAAATATTCTGCAAACAGCTGCCTAGAATATTCCTTATATTGGAAAGTATGCTTTGAGGTCATTACTCAGGGTTTTATAGGCCGTTTCTTGGCTGAGCCCCAGGATGGCTTATGGCCTTGCAAAAAGGCGACGCCACGTTTTATGAATGACAGGTGGCTTTTATCACACCTCTGCATTATCGCTATGGTAATAGGGCTGTGGCGATGCCCTGCGGCCGGGGGCACCTGAGCGGGTGCAGCGGGCACAGCCTGCAGGTCTGGCCTTGAGTCGGGGTCCCCGGACGACACTGACTGAGGTCCATTTCCCAGTCTGTTTTCCTGCCAGTGGAGTCAGTGTGGCAGAACAGCTGCTGGTGCCCCTGAATCTGGGCACAGCCCCGAGGCACAGCCCTGAGGCACAGCCCTGAGGCGGGCCGGCCTCCGCGGGGATTGGCTGCCACCCCACCCCCCCAACCCGAGGGCCCCGCACTGAGGTCTTTGTCCTTCCTCCTCCCTTCTCTGCTCCGTGACCATCTGCATGGACCGACCTGGCCATCCCATTCTCCCTATCAATTCTTGTCTTTCTTTTTTTCTCTGGCTGTAATCCAGGCCTGGCATGTAGGGGTAGGGGACTGACACTAACTGTGGCCAGATCTGCTCCAGCCCTGTTTTCATTGTAGCAGAATTATTTAAAAAATGTTTTTAAGTGTTTATTTATTTTTGAGCATGAGAGAGAGAGAGAGTGAGCAGGAAAGGGACAGACAGAGAGGGAGACACAGAATCTGAAGCAGGTCAGCTCTCAAGAGCTGTCTGCCCAGAGCCTGATGAGGGGCTCAAACCCACAAACTGCGAGATCATGACCTGAGCCAAAGTCGGACGCTCAACCGACTGAGCCAGCCCCACGGCAGAATTACTTTTAGTAAGTGTATTTCTCTTGTAACCTGGGAGAAATCACTGCATTTGACCAGAAGAGGCGTGACTTATGATTTGAAAATCAGCCCTCCTCAGAAAACAAAGAAAAGATGGACACACACATTCCGGGCTCTTCACATGACTTCCAGAGAGTATCAGAAAGAAGCCCGGGGGGTGGGGACTAATCCACGGCTGACACTGTTGTTTTTCCAGCAGGTCCCAGGGCAATGAGTCGAGAAGCAGAGCTAGGCTGAGTCAAGGCCACAGCCCAGGAACTGTGGTAAGAGACCTGGTGACTCTGTGGACTGGCCCCAGAGGAGCAGGGGTCAGGGTTCTGGGGGCAGGGGTAGGAGGGACGGGGATGGGACAGGTGGGGAGTGTCCTGGCAACAGCAGGCAGGGCTGGAGACTGGGGCAAGGGCTGTGACTCTGTGGAGGGTGTCAGGTGTGCCGAGGTGCTGCTCCCTCCCTGAGACTCCTAGCCAGCCGACGGGCTGGGTAAAACGAAGGTGTCTACAGGATACCTACGTGCCACACGTATTCTGCAAGGTGGGTGGGCCCGCTCACCCTCACGAAGCCTAGCGTTTCCTGGGGCATTGAGCTGTGGTCCGTCAGCTTCAAACAGGAGCAAAGTCGAGTGTTTGGAATGAGAGAGAGCTCTTGGGCCCCACAGCTGCTCCTGAGGGAAGGGTGGGGAGGCCGGACCGAGGCCCAGCTTGCAGCATTCCAGCAGCGTCTCCATGCCCCTGGGCTGGCTGCTCCCCACTCGGAGCCATGTGACTGGCCAAGCTGTTGAGCCACCCCAGCCAGGGTGTCCCATCGGTGATGGGGTGGCAGCACCCCTCTGAGTGTGGGTCCTGAGGCCCCGAAGCCCCTCGGCTGTGGCACGGCCGGCACGCTCTGAGGCTCTTGGCTCTCGGCCCAGGTCCCCTCCTCACTTCCTCCCACTCTGTCACCCAGGCAGCTCAGTGGGACCACTGGACAACCCCATGGGGTCTGTGGGGCCTCCTTTAGAGATGGCCAGGCTGGGCCGAGTGGAGGGCTGCACGGGGCAAGCAGAGCATGGGGCCCCTCTCACTCTCCCTGACCGTGGCAGAGCTGCCGCGTGGCTCTCCGTGCCCCTCCCCAGTGACAGGTCTGGTTGGGACAGGGAAGCTTGCCTCCCCTGGGTCTCAGACTTCCAGCGCTGAAGAAGACAAGGACAGTGTAAGGAGAGTGGAAGGCCCCTAACTCATGCTGGGGAGTCAGGACAGGCTTCTTGGGGGAAGAAGGAACATTGAGATGGTCCTGGTGGATGAGGCAGGAGGGTGGGGGCTGGGCCCGGAGGGAGCAGGGAGAGCCCCGTGAGGGGCACTGAGTGGGGGAGGGGTGGGGTGCCGTCTAGAGAAGCCTCCGGGTGTGGAGGGGAATAGAGGTGGCAAGGAGCCGAGCACGGGGCTGGGCCGAGGAGCGGCCACGGGGTGGAGGGGAGACCAAGTCAGGCAGGTCCTGCGGAGACTTCAGGTCGGGGTGGAAGGGGCTGATGTTGAAGGGAAGAGGGGCACGGCCCCTTGGCCAGAGCTGGAAGTTGTGCCGAGACCCGGAATCTGAAATGGAAGAGGCCCGCCAGGTGCCCTCTGTCGCTGCCTTCTCCCCGCGGTGCCCACCCCAGCCCCAGCCCTGGACCGGCGGACTCTGGCTGTTCACGAGGCTGCAGTGTCCCCTACCAGACAGCAGTGTGTTTCTCATCAGTGCCACGAAGCCATGTGACTTTGAAGCAGATGAAATGTACACTTTCCCCAAGCGTGACCCAGAGGATGTGAGGTTCATGCCGGAGGCAGTTCTAAAATTGGACGGGTAACTGCTGCTTCTGCTTCCTGTGATGGTTTTTGTAAGATCACACCACACTCACGCCTTCACAGAAAACAGCTAGAAAATCTGTACAGAGTGCAAACGGGAGCCTCGTGAGGGTACTGAGGAGCAAAGAGCGCAGAAGAGAATGCTCCTTTCCGCCTCCAGCTGGGCCACGTGCAGGGGCCACGTGCAGCTGGGCCGTGCGGGAGCCAGTCTGAGGGGGAAAGCCGCTCTTTGTGGCCTGGAGAATGAGATCAATACGGCTGACGGAGCTTGGCCGCTGCGGTTTGGGGAAGAAGTGTACAGGGAATCTGCACCCCTGCCTGACCGGACCGCGTGCACACAGCATTCCGGAAGCAACCGGGCAAGGACAAGACCTGAACGGAGGCTGGAGCTGCGGCCCCAGGGACCTGAGTTAGCGCAGCTGACATCACCACCCGCCGAACCAAATGAGACACGGCACTGGCAAAAAATAACAGAATCCAGAGCCGCCTCCAGACCACATTCACAATGTGGACGTGGTTCAAAATCGCCACCCGACATGCAAAAGACTAAGTCAGTGGGACGTATTCCTCAGAGAAAGGAACGTGAACGAAGAGAGAGCCCAGGGTGCCCCAGGGTCAGGACAGCAGGTGGGGCTTGTACTTCATGCACCACGACTCTCGGCGGCTAGCTGCAGAGACATTGGCGTTACGTCCCCTTGCAAGTGACACTGTACGACTTGCACCGGGACCTTCTTTGTCCCTGGGTCAGAAATCTATTTCATCTCATAATAACACAGCTACTACAGCTCTTTCAGCTAGCGTTAGTGGTAGGGTTCTCCAATCTCTTTTAATTTTTTTAATATTTATTTATTTATTTGAGGGAGGGGCAGAGAGAGAGAGAGGGAGAGAGAGAGAGACTCCCAAGCAGGCTCCACACTGAGTGTGGAGTCCAACACGGGGCTCGATCCCACAACCCTGGGATCATGACCTGAGCTGATCATGACCTGAGCTGAAATCAAGAGTCAGACTCTTAACCGACTGAGCCACCAGGAGCCCCTTATTTGTGTCTTTCTATTTAGAGTGGACATGGGCAGGCAGAACATAGTTGAGTCTTGCTTTCTTACTCAGTCTCTCGAATTACGCCTTTCGATTGGGGTTTGTAGAGCATTTTCATCTGATGCCACTGTTGAGTAGAGTCGGCCTTAAATCTATGATCTTGCTATTTTGTGTTATTGTCCATCTGGTTTTCATTTCCCTTTTCCTCTTAATCTGCCTTCTTTTGAATAACTTGAGCATTTTTTGTGATTCCATTTAATCATATCTTTGCTGGTTCCCTGTAATTGTGTGTGTGTGTGTGTGTGTGTGTGTGTGTGTGTGCGTGCGCGCGCTCACAAGCGTGCTTTAGGGTTTGTAATGCACAGCTTTAACTTATCACTGCCCATTTTCACGTAATATCATTCCCCCTTGATGACAGTTTGGTAACCTCACAGCAGCACAGCTCCTTCCCTTGCCTGGGGCCTCAGTGGTGCTGTCCCCGTGCATTTTGTCCTTCATGTGTTAGACACCCCCCAAGAAAGCACCTCTTTCTTCACATCAGGTCTCTGTGCAGCATCATCTTCTTTCTGCCTGAAGGACTTTCTTTTTTTTTTTTTATGTTTTATTTATTTTTGAGAGAGACAGAGACAGATCAGTGCGCAAGCCAGGGAGGGGAAGAGAGAGAGGGAGACAGAGAATCCGAAGCAGGCTCCAGGCTCCGAGCTGTCAGCACAGAGCCCAATGCGGGTCTCAAACTCACGAATCGTGAGATTGTGACCTGAGCCGAAGTTGGATGCTTAACCGACTGAGCCACCCAGGCGCCCCTGAAGGACTTTCTTTAACATCTCTTAGTGTTGATATGCTGGTGATGATGAATTATTGTAGCTTCTGTAGGTCTGAGAAAGTTGTTTTACCTTCTTCCTACCATTTGTTGCTGGGCATAGAATCATGAATCAACACTTTTCTCTCAGTGCTTTGCGGGCCTTGGTCCCCTCCCCCTGTCGCCCCATTTCCGATAAGGAATCTGCCTCACGTCTCCCTCCTTCTCGTGTGGGTAGCATGTGTCTTTATCTGATCTTAAGATTATCTTGTTATAATCCTCTATAAGCAATTTAATTATGATGTGCCTCCTTCAGACCTCTTAGACTCAGGGTTCATTAAGCATCTTGGACATGCAGGTTTACAGTTTTTTAAAAATCAAGTATGGGAGATTTTCAGTCATTATTTCTTCAAATATTTTGTCCTGTTGTCTTCTTTTCTTTCTCTTTCTGGGACTCTGATGACATGTATGTTAGGCCATTTGAAGTCATCCCCCAGTTAACTTTCTGCTCATTTTCTCTGGTCTGTTTTCTCTCCATATTTCATTTTGGATGGTTTCTATTACATGTATTCAAGTCCATTAAATTTCTCTTTCTCAGTGCCTGATCTGCTCTTAATCTCATCTGGTGAATTTTCATCACAGACCCTGTAGGATTTGTCCCTGAAAGTCTGATTTAGGTCTTTTTCATTTCTTCCCTGTCTCTGCTGAGCCTCATCCATGTTCTCATAGCTTCTGGAGCACAGGTTACGGTGACAGTAATGACATTCCGTCTTTGTCCATGAGTTACTTCATCTGCCATTTGTGTGTCGGTTTCAACCAATGACTTTTCTCATCACGTGATGTGGTTTCCTGCTGTTTTCTGTACCAGGTGATTTCCCTTTGGCTGATAGACATTGCATATTTTTCTTTGTTCGCTCCTGGACGGTTTTGTATTCCTGAAACCATTCTTGAGCTTTATTCCTGGGATAGAGTTGTGTGACTTTGAAACAACTTGTACATTTATGTTTGATTTTAAGCACTGTGAGATGGGATTGGAGTGACCTCAGTCTCGGGCTGATCATGCTCCTCCCCTGGGGTGACGCCATTCTGAATACTCCACACGGTCTCCTCTGCGTTACGAGGCTTTCCTGAGCCACGTGTTACCTGGTTGGAACACAGAGCCGTTCTTGGTTCTGCGTGAGCTTCACGGGTTATTCCCTCTCATTCTCGTTTGGTATTTTATTCTGTACCGTTGGGTAGTTCCCTTACATTTGCACACAGTTCAGTATTCAGCTGAAGACTCAAGGGGACCCATTGAGAATCTGCAAAGATCTCACCCTCCTGTCACAGTTCTTTCTTCTCTCGTGGTCCTCCAGGTAAGCATGAGTCACCTACCCTTCCCGGACTCCTAGGGCCATCCCTTCACACAGGGAGATCACCGGCTTCTCCACCCTGTGCTGAAGCCTGAACTCTCTCTCTGCAGACAGCAGTCCCAATACAGGGCTCACCTTGTCAGCTGCACGTACCAGTGGTTTCGTCCGGTGCTGCCTGAGGCCCACTTTCTAAAAACAACTATTCAATATATCTCTCCCTCCACCACAATTCTTAGTTTTATAGTAAGAAGGGTGAATTTGTTCCTTGTTAACTTTGTCTTGGCTGACAGGAGAAGTATGAAAGATTTTAAAGCCGTTGTCATAAATATCTTCAATGAAGACAAATAACTATGCTTGTAAAAAATGAAAAAGTCAGAAATGTTGGCAGAAAAATCTGAACAATTGAAAAAATTTAGAATTCAACAGTACGATATCAGAAATAGCAAATTCATGACATGGACTTGACAGCTACACAGAGGTGACAGAGTAAATAATGAATAGAGCAGCACAAATGGTCTGATGTGAAAAAGAGCAGCGAAAAGGGTAGGAAGATAACAGAGTCGCAGGCACTCTCAATGAGACCAGTGGCTGCAAAGGAGGAGAGAAGAGGGAGGACGATAGACCAAAATATTTGAAGGAATCGTGGCTGGACCCATCCACGTGTGGGAAGACAGATCGTGCCACGCAGAATAAGGACACTGCCACAGACACAGCAGGATCAAACAGATGGTCAGCAAAGCCCAAAAACAAATATTGAAAGCAAAAGAGGAAAAGTGGCACTTTACATAGAGGGAAATAATGCTTTGATCAACAGCCAACCTCTTATTAGACTCTGTGGGGATCAGAAGAGAATGACAAATGAGAGTTGAGGTGCAGAAAACAAACAAAAAGGCCTTTCAATCTAGAACCCTGTATCTTCCATTTTCCCGGGATGTCCCATATGTCCCTCTATATCTCCTACATTCCCCTATGTGTCCCTATGTCCCCTTAAATCTCCTGTGTCCCCTATATCCCCCTATGTTCCCCATATCTCCTACATTCCCCTATGTCCCCTATGTCCCCCTATATCCCCTGCCACCCTATACCCCTATGTCCCCCTATTTCTATGTCTCCCTATATCTCTTATATCCCCTATATCCCATATGTCTCCCTATATCCCCCTACATGCCCCTATGTTCCCCTATGTCCCCTGTCACCCTATACGCCTATGTCCCCCCATATCCCCTATGTCCCCCTATATCTACTATGTACCCTCATATCTACTATGTGCCCTATGTCCCCTATATCCCCCTATGTCTCCTGTGTCCTCCTCTGTCCCCTGTCACCCTATACTCCTATGTCCCCCGTATCTCCTATGTCATCCTATATCTACTACGTGCCCCTATTTCTCCTATGTCACCCTGTATCTACTGTGTGCCCCTATATCTGCTATGTTCCCCATATCTCCTATGTCCCTTATGTCCCCTTATACCCTTTGTGTCTTCAATGTTTCCCCATATCCTTTATATTCCTCTGTATCTCCCTTATATCAAGTAAAAATATCCTTAAAGAGTGACTGTTGAAATAGAACTTTTTAAGATTTTAAAAAACTTAGAGAAATTATCACCAAAAAAAAAAAAAAAAACCTCACAGTTAAAGGAAGTTCTTTAGGATAAAGGAAATTATACCAGAAAAAGGAAACTTAGATCCTCAGAATAGAGTAAATAGCCTCAGAAATGATAAACATATAGGTAAATGTAAAAGGCTACTCATTTTATTTTGCTTCTTCCTCCTAACTTCTGTAAAGTAAAACCTATGATATCATTGGGGGTGTGGAGGGAGGAACAGGTGAAGCTCGGGATCTGCGGGGCACGGAAACTGCTCTGTGTGGTGCTATAACCATGGATGCCTGTGTGTTGTATGTTTGTCCAAACTCAGAGAACGTACAGCACTGAGAGTAAACCGTGAACTGTGGGTGAGTGTGATATGTGAGGACAGGTACCTCTCTGGCGGGGGGATGCTCATAACAGAGGAGGCTGTGCGTGTGTGGGGGCAGGGGGCATATGAGAAATCTCAGTACCTTACTCTGAATTTTGCTGTAAACCCTGAACTGCTCTAGAAAAATTAAGTCTTCAGATAAAACTGTAATATTTCTTCTGAGCTTTATAAGGTGTGTAGATGTATTGCACGCTGCAGCATGAAGGGGGGGAGGTGTGGCCAAGATGGCCGCAATATGTCTACATCTCACCGGAAATGGTAAAATGTTAATTGTAAGCGGCATCTGAAAAGTTAAAGATGGATATTGTGAACTCTGGAGAAACGACTAAAAATAGAAGCCAGTGGGACAAAAAGTGAAATAATGCAATCCACTTCCATTATATTGGCAGGTTAAAAAAAAAAAAGAACATGGCACATAGAAAACACATTCAAAAAAATTCTACATCTATTCATAATAAAACAAAGTCCAGAGAAGTAGACATAGAATTTCTTTAAAATGATATAGGCATCTACAAAAAACCGACAGCTAACATCCATAGCAAAAGATTAAATGCCTTCTTCGAGAATCAGGACCAAGGTGAAGATATCCATTCTCATTTCTCCATCCAACATCATGCTGCAATTCTTAGCAAGTGTGAAATAGCAAGACAAATAAATAAAAGGGGAACAGATTGAAAAGGAAGAAATAAAACTTTTTCCGTCGACGGCATGATATCTAGTATAAAGTACTAAAAAATACAAACAACTAAAAAGGCTGCTAGAACTCATAAATGAGTGTAACAAGGTCATAGGATACAAAGTCAACATATAGAAATCATTTGTTTTTCTATACACTACCAATAAATGATTAGAAATTGACATTTCTAAACTCTAAATTTCTAAATCATAACATACTTAGGAATAAATCATATAGACACAGGATCTATATGCTGAAGACCACAAAAACTGATGGAAAAAATAAAATGAGTGGGGAATTTGTCTTAGTCCATTTGGGCTGCTATAACAAAATGCCACAGACTGGGTGACTTCGAAAGAACAGCAGTTTGTTTCCCACAGTTCTGGAGGCTGGAAGGCCAAGATCAAGACGCCAACATGGTCATGTTCTGATGAAGGCCCCTTCTTAGTTCATGGCCAGCACCTTCTCTGTGTCCTCCCATGGTGGAAAGGACCAGAGATCTCTCTGGAGCCTCTTCTGAAAAGGCACCGATCCATTCGTGAGGACTCCAACCCTATGATCTAATCACCCCAAAGGTGTTTGGGCCTGTTGTTAATTTCTTGAGGAACCTCCATACTGTTTTTTGGAGTGGCTGCACCAGTTTGCCTTCCCACCAACAGTGCATGAGGGTTCCCTTCTCTACATCCTCCCTGATACCTGCTATCTTGAGTGTTTTTTTTTTTCAATAATAACCATTCTAACGTATGCGAGGTGACATTATGGTTTGGTTTGCATTTCCCTGAGGATTAGTGATATTGAGCATCTTTTCATATATCTGTTGACCATCTGCGTGTCTTCTTTTGAGAAATGTCTCTTTGCATCCTTTGTTTATTTGTAATCGAGTTGTTTATTTCTTGCTATTGAGTTGTATGAGTTCCTTATTTTTTCAATATTAGCCTCTTACCAGATGTACAATTGGCAAATATTCTCTCCCCATCTGTAGGCTGTCTCTGCACTTGTCGACGGTTTCCTGTGCTGTGAGGTAGGTTTTCAGTTTGACTGAATTCTATTTGTCTATTTTTGCTTTTGGCGCCTGTAATTTTGGGGTCGTAGCCAAGAAGTACTGTACAGGCCAATCTCAAGAAGCTTTTCCTCTATATTTTCTCGTAATGATTTTATGGTTCAAGGTCTTAGGTTTAGGTTTTTAATCCATTTTGAGTTGGTTTTTACATGGGGAGTGAATTAAGGATCCGATTTCATCCTTCTGTGTGTGGAAAACCAGTTTTCCAAACACTATTTGTTGAAGAGAGTTTCCCCGTTGTGTGTTCCCGGCACCTTTGTCAAAGGTCAATTTACCATAAATGTGGGGAGTTATTTCTGAACCCTCTATTCTGGTCCATTGCTCCAAATGTCTGTCTTATGCCAGTACTATGGTGGTTTGATTCCTGTAGCTTTCTAGTACATGTGAAATCAGGTAGTGGGAAGCCTCCCACTTTACTGCCTGAACAACCGTGCTGGTAACTTCTGCACTGCCATCTTGGTTCATATTTATTGTAGGCGTTTGTGGGTCAAGGTTAAGGTTAGAAGGCAGCGATTGTCAGGATGGATAGAAAAAGAAGAGCCAAGTATATGCTGTCTACGAAAGCTGCACTTTAAATACAAAGACACAGATAGTTTGAAATAAAATCAAAATCATAAAAATTGGGAAGGGAGAAGTAAATTGCCTCTTTACACCTCTTTGTGCACATATCATAAATACATCTGTATCCAGAATCATACATAAAAAATTTTTTTTAAGTTTCTTTCTTCATTTTGAGAGAGAGAGAGAGAGAGAGAGAGAGAGAGAGAGAGAGAGCCAGCGAGCTTGGGAGCGGGGCAGAGAGAGAGGGAAAGAGAGAATCCCAAGCAGGCTCCATGCTGTCAGCACAGAGACCGATGCAGGGCTTGAACTCAGGAACCGTGAAATCATGACCTGAGCCGAAATCAAGAGTCAGACACAACCGACTGAGCCACCCAGGCGCCCCAGGAAAAAAATCTTAAAAAAACTTGCAAACACTTACTACAGGTGAGGGGACAACTGGATACCCACATACAAAGGAATGAAGTTGAACCCTTATCTCACCCCATAAAAAAAATGAACTCAAAAGACATCAAAGGCCTATGTGTAAGAGCAAAATTATAAAATTTGTAGAAGAAAACATAGGCATAACCCTCCGTGACCTTGGATTTGGCAGTGACTTCTTTTTGTTTTTTTCCATTTCGTTGAGTTTTTATTCAAGTTTTTAATTATTTTTAAACATTTAAATCCAAGTTAGTTAACATATAGCGTAATAATAATTTCAGGAATAGAATCTTACACACAACACCCAGTGCTCTTCCAACAAGTGCCCTCTGTAGTGCCCCTCCCCCCTTTAGCCCATCCCCGCACCCAACACCCTGCCAGAAACCCTCAGTTTGTTCTCTGTATTTAAGAGTCTCCCTCTCTGGTTTTATATTGTTTTTGCTTCCCTTCCTCTAGGTTCATCTGTTTTGTCTCTTAAATTCCACATATGAGTGAAACCATATGATATTTGTCTTTCTCTGACTGACTTACTTCACTCAGCATAATATACTCTAAGTCCATCCATGTTGGTGCACATGGCAAGATTTCATTCTTTTTGATCACCGAGTACTACTCCATTGTATATATGAGCCACATTTTCTTTATCCATCCATCAGTCGATGGACATTTGGGCTTTTTCCATATTTTGGCTGTTGTTGATAGTGCTGCTATAAACATTGGGGTGCACGTCCCCCTTCGAATCAGCATTTTTGTATCATTTGGATAAATACCTAGTAGTGAAATTACTGGGTCATCGGGTAGTTCTGTTTTTATTTTTTGGAGGAACCTCCACACTGTTTTCCAGAGCGGCTGCACCAGTTTGCATTCCCACCAGCAGTGCAAAAGAGATACTCTTTTTCTCCGCATCCTGGCCAACATCTGTTGTTTGCTGAGTTGTTAACGTGAGCCGCTCTGACAGGTGTGAGGTGGTATCTCAGTGTGGTTTTGATTTGTGTTTCCCTGATGATGAGTGATGTTGAGCATTTTTTCATGTGTCGGTTGGCCACCTGGATGTCTTCTTTGGAAAAGTGTCTCTTCATGTCTTCTGCCCATTTCTTCACTGGATTATTTGTGTTTTGGGTGTTGAGTTTGATAAGATTTTGGATACTGACCCTTTATCTGATATGTCATTTGCAAATATCTTCTCCCATTCCGTCGGTTGCCTTTTAGTTTTGCTGATTGATTCGTCCGCGGTGCAGAAGCTTTTCGTTTTGATGAGGTCCCCGTAGTTCATTTTGCTTTTGTTTCCCTGGATTTGGCAGTGATTTCTTAGGTATGATATCAAAGCTCCAGGAACATAACAAAAACATAATTTTTCTCCCTTAAAGTGAGAAACTTTAGTGCATAAAGGAGAAAATTAAGAAAGGAAAAGGATAATTCACAATCCACAGCCCAGAATGGCAGAAAATATTTGTGAAGCGCGCATCTGCCGAGCCGTCTGTGGTCCGGGGGCCGCCCCGTCACCCTTCCTGCTCCCCTCGGAATCTGGCGAGTGGGCCTTGGTCATCTTCCGCGTGGTTAAGGAGTGAGTGCTGGACTGTTGTAATTCAGAAACAGTGATTGAGCTCAGAGTCATTTCCGTTATCACCCTCAAAGGCCGATTGCCTCGGTGTGCTTCCTGAAGAACACACAGTATTTGCAAATCTCTGAGAACCACGAAACTGTCTTCACTTTTCTGCGAAGTGTGTCTTCTTATTTACATTAGTGACCCTTTTCAAGCTGTGTTCGATGGTGCCGCCACCACCCCCCCCCCCCCACCCCCCGCTCTGGTTTCTTTCTCTGCAAGTGGCCGTGGCGGTTTGGCTCTTGGCTCCGTCTGCCCTACGCTGTGTGTCAGGGCCAACCACTCTGACTCCTGGTGGTGTTTACTTTCTCTGGAGATTTGGAGATGAGCTCAGACGCTCAGCCTGCGACTGAAAGTGACGGCCGGCTTTTCCTTATCACCACTTCCCACCTCCCGCCCCCTCTTTTCTTCTGGCCTGTCTCGGAGGTACAGAGATTTCTCTTTGAAGGGAAGGTTCTGGAGAAATCAGACAGATACAGAAAGAATGCAACCAATCCCTGCCTTATGCTGATGGCCCAGGAGGATGGACGCATGGCGGTGAGTGGTTTTCCTCAGTAGAATATTAAAAACCCTTTCAGTAATAGATCATTTTGTAGTGTCCCGTGTTTCCTCGCGCTGCTAAGAATCTGAATGATGTTAAGGAGGGAAATTCTTTGTCTCCTAACAATGTCGAGAGGGAGACCCATTTTAAACGATGTTATCAAGGTAACTTCCGGCTCACGATGAATGAGGACCCGGCCCCGTGCCCCGTGAGGTCTTCCGCCAGGAGCACGGGCTCCCGGCAGGCAGCTGTCTGGAGATACAGGGAGAGCAAAAACAGCTCACCTACCGTGGGCCAAACCCCGGGCATAGCCTTGGGAGCCTGGAGTGCTCCAGCAGGACCCCACAGATTGGCACACCTCACCATGGGCTCCTGTAGGAAATCATGAGGGAAAGAGGAGGAGCTGTGCAGTGGCGAACACGACCCTGAGCATAGCTTCTGCTCCCACCCTGGCCACAGGCTCTGTGATGGGTTTCCAACAAGCCCCTCCTCTTCCTTGGCCCGGGTGTCCTTGCTTCTGGAAAAGCGAACTGGACGCATCCACATCATGCGAGAGGTGCCTATGTGTTGGAGGTGTGCAGTTGTCTTCCCTGGCATCAGTGCACCTGCAAGACCCCAGCCCCATGGGTCCTCCCTGCCCAACTGCCCTCTAGGAGGAGCTTCAGCAACACACTTAGTGGTTTGAGGTCCTTCGCTGGTGCCATTTTATAGGGCCCCCAGCATTTCCTGAGGACAGGTGGGAGGGAGGCTAGTTGGTTACAGCGAGAGGCGGCACCAGACCGGGAAGGCCAGGCTTGTTCACTTTCACTTGGTTCCCTCACATTCATCAGTGGGGGGCTGAGTGTGGCTTGTTCTTCCCAATCATGTGCGAAGTGTATAATTTATCCCAAAGGGATTTTGTTTTAATGAGAGGCTAGATCGTAGGAGAGAGTCATTATTTAGATAATATGCACATATCAGGTTAATTTTAAATCAACTTTTAGGTCAATCTATCTTAATTATTCAATTAACTGTTTTTGACTGGGAATTCCAATAATTATATTAGCATAACACGTGGCAATGTGATTGCCTTTTGGATTCTGTTCCTTGCGATGCCAGAGTCAGCTCCTTGGCTCTCACCCTGGGCATATGTTCAGTGTGTGTGTGCATGCAGGTGCTCCCTGTGCATATGTTAAGTGCGTGTGTGTGTGTGCACGCTGGTGCATTGAGGGTGTTTTTCCTGGCTATTAATGAATGCATTTTCTAAAATTTTTTTTTTAACGTTTATTTTATTTTTGAGACAGAGAGAGACAGAGCATGAACGGGGGAGGGGCAGAGAGAGAGGGAGACACAGAATCGGAAGCAGCCTCCAGGCTCCGAGCCATCAGCCCAGAGCCCGATGCGGGGCTCGAACTCACGGTCCGTGAGATCATGACCTGAGCTGAAGTCGGATGCTTAACCGACTGAGCCACCCAGGCGCCCCAATGAATGCATTTTCATGGCACATATTGATATCAGAGAGCCCTGCCTTTATTTAAAAAATTGTTTTTAATACAATTTTAATTTTTGACTATTTTTAGATTTAGAGAAAATCCTGACAATAATTTCTCATATACTTCACCTCCAGGCTCCTCTATTATTAATGTCTTACTTTAGTATGGCCCATTTGTCACAATTAATTAACTAATATTGGTATACTGTTATTAACTAAAGTAACGCATTGTGTCAGGTTTCCTTGCCTTTTTCCGTAGCGTACTCGATCTGTACCCAGAATCCCATCCAAAACACCACTTTCCAGTTAGTTATCACATCTCCTTAGAAGTCTCTCGGCTGTGACAGATTCTCAGACTTCTCCCATCTTGTGGTGATTTGGGCAGTTTTAAGGAGGAAGGTCCCTCAGTAAGGATTTTTCTGTGCTCTTCTCAGGATTACACTCGGGTGGCATTTGGGACACAGACCACAGAAGGGAAGCAGCACCCTCAGCACACCCTGTCGGGGTCCATGCTGTCAAAACAACTCGTCACTCGGGGTGTGACCTGGGTCACTTGACTGAGGTTGTGTCTGTCAGATTTCTCCACCGTGAAGGTACTGACTCCCCTCCTCTTACACTGTACTCTTTGGAAAGCAGTCGTTATGCATGCAATGTCTTTATTTCTTAAGCTGCTTTATTGAGATGTGTGGAGGGACAGTTGTGTGCCCCCAAACGTCAGTCTGGGGAGGCTGTGCATGCCATGGGTTACTTGAGCTTGAATTTGGGAGGTCACGGGAAGCAACTTCCCGCAGAGGCCTGGGTGCTCTGAAAGCAGAGAGCGTCAAAGCAGCCGGCTACTTTGCCGGGAGGACGCGATAGGGGTGTGGGAGGTGGGGGTGGGGACAAGCTAAGGAGCCCCTCTTACTCACGAATGCCTGAAGATCCCACACTGAGCCAGAGCCACCACCCTGATTTCCTGGCAGCGTTGAGGCCTCAGCCAGGTGGCCGTCCCCCTTCCCCACGCCCCAGGGAGGAGCTCTCTTCCTGGAAAGGGAGGCGCTGTCACCACCATGGAGCCTCAGGCAACATCATCCGCCGTCCTGGCTTCCTGGCAGGACTGGGAGAGAAGGCAGGGGCACCTACTGAGCCTGGCCCGGCCCACAGGAATCGACTCTGTGGACAGATTCCCTACCCAGCATATTTAGGAGAGAAAAGAGGTCTGCTACAGACCACATGTTTGTGTCCCTCTAAATGCATACACCGAGACTGAACCCTCCGTGTAATGCTGTTAGACGCTGAGGCCTTTGGGGTGATTAGGTCTTGGGTTGGAGCTTAGCGCCCTCGTAAAGCAGGCCCCTCACCCCTTCCAGCGAGCCTGCGCACACACGAGGAGACGCCATCTGTGAACCTCACGAGACAGCAGATCCGCTGGCTCCTTGATCTGGGACCTTCTGCCCGCAGACTGGTGGATAGTCGTCTGGTCTTCCTAAGCCACTCAGGCTGAGTGATCTGTGACGGCAGCTCGAGGGGACTCGCTGTTCGGTGGTAAAAACACACAACGTAAAAGTTTCTATAGTAGCCTTTTTAAACCAATCGTTCAAGGATAGTCAGCCTATTCGCGCTATTGTGTGGGCATCCCCACGGTCCATCTCCAGAATGTTCCATCTCCCCACCCTGAGACACTGGCCCTGTTACACACAGACCCCCACCTGCTCCCCCAGCCCCGGCTCCACTGTCTACTCAGTGTCTGTGAATCTAACGACGCTGGGACCTCGTGTGAGTGGACCCTAGTGTGCGTCCTTCTGTGTCTGTGAGTCTGATGACTCTGGGGCCTCATGCGAGCAGGTCCTAGTGTGTGTCCTTCTCCGTGTGACTTCTTTCACTCAGCACAGTGTCCTCAAGTTTCACCCCTGTGGTAGCACATCCCAAGAGGTCCTCCTTTCTAAAGCCTCAGTAACATCCCATCGTGTGCCTGTGTTGCTTATCCGCTCATCCGTCGCCGGATGTCCTGAGTTGCTTCCGGTTACCAGCTGTGTGAATAGTGTTGCTGTGAACATGGCTGTACAAGTATCTCTTCTTCTTTTTTTTACTTTTTAGAGTTTATTTATTTTTAAGAGAGAGAGCATGGGCAGGGGAGAGGCATAGAGAGAGGGAGACGTAGAATGCAAAGCAGGCCCCAGGCTCTGAGCTGTCAGCACAGAGCCCGACGTGGGGCTTGAACTCGGACATCACAAACGGCGAGATCGTGACCTGAGCAGAAGTCGGACGCTTAATCAACTGAGCCGCCCAGGCGCCCCTACAAATATCTCTTCAAGACCCTATGCCAGTGCTTTTGGGGATAGACCAGAAGTGGGACTGCCGGATCACATGATGATCTATTGTTAGCTTTTTGGAAAAACAAAAACAAAAACAAAAACAACCCTACCGTTTTCCATGGCAGCTGTACCATTTTACAACTTCCACCAACAGTGCACAAGGGTCCCCATTTCTCCATGCGGTTGCCAGCACTGGTTGTTTCCTGTGCTTTTTGTTTTTCTGATAGTGGCCACCCTAATGGGTACGAGGTAATGAGGGGCTTGGTTGCCTCCCTCCCTCCCTCTCTCTCTCCCTCTCTCTCTCTCTCTCTCCTTTTCTTTTCTTTTCTTTTCTTTTCTTTTCTTTTCTTTTCTTTTCTTTTCTTTTTTCTTTTCCTTTCCTTTCCTTTCCTTTTTTCTTTTCTTTTCTTTCTTTTTTGTTACTTGTGTGACATTCTTTTGACTTTAAACACAGTCTATGCTCAGTACAGAAACCCTAGAATGTAAAGTTATGAACATCAACACTAAAATACTCAGAGGAACTGACCATGTTTTGGCATCCACGTCCTGGTCTTAGAACCCAGAGAACTGGCCTGAAACATTATTGCTTGTGCTCATTAGGTTTTGAAGCAAACGTGTGTCCATGACGACTGGTTGGGCATCACTGTTGCAGTTCATGATGGTGGACTGCTCAACATGTTTGCCTCCAGCATATCTACACTCAAAGTGTAATTATTGATGCATATAAAGAAATGTCCATGGCATCAAAAAAACCAGGGTTCCAGTAGAGACAGAAGTTATGAGCAAACTAGAGATTTCAACAGATTTTAGAAAAGAAAGATGTGTTCAGGATATGTTCATGCAGAAAATCGATGGAGAGACCCCACACAAAATATGCTCATTTCAAGAAGAGATGCCCAGGCTGGGCTGTGACGTACGCCATCCGGTCCACTGTGAAGAGGTGAGAACGCGACCTGTCTCCCAGGCCAGTTGAGTCCAAAGAGCCACAAAGCTACGACATCATTTGTCTTCAGATTTCCCGGATTATCCACAAATCTGCTTATTCTCGTGCCCAAGTCCACACAGGCAAACACTCAACTGGTCTTGTGACTTGAAGCCTTGGTGTCTTCAGATTCCAAAGATTAATTAATCGGGGTGTCCGGTCGGTTTCCTTCTCCTGGGACCACATATGGGCTGTCCTGCCAGGTGGCCAGAGGCGTCCCCTGCCCGGGGGTTTGTCAGTGAGAAACTCCTGAATGAAATGAATTTCCTTTTTGTACAGACTAAACTCTTTAGCCCAGCACCTTCCGTCTGCACTGGCCCAAGATGAGCATTGAAGATCCTCATCTGTAATGAATTGCTTGGTCTGCCCATTTTGGTCACAGCTCTCTTGGGTTTTATAAGTAAAACTCTGGACTGTGCAAGCTACAGAAAGCTGCATGCTCTCTCTCCCTTTCTCCAGCGATGAGCCCAGGCAGGCAAGGGAGTTAAAATGCGTGACTTAATTTGATTTTCTTAATGTCCTGCTGGCTAACAGAGCTCCCTTCTCTGTGTTATTGTTTCAAATGCCGGGTTTGATTCCAAGACCGAGGCTGGAAGTGAAAGGTGTTTGCAGTAAATAGTTCATCAGGAAGCATTTCCAGCCTCTGTGTGGAGCGCAGCTTTCTGTGGGAGGGGGTTTCAGTTAACTAGGGACCTGGATTGCTCTGTGGGCCCACAACCCTTAACTCAGACGTCCCTCCTTTCCTCTGCATTTACTTAGGGGCTTTGCCCAGGACCTGGGGATGTGTGCCTGCATGTCCCCCCGCCCGGGAGACCTGCCCCCAAGGCTGCCCTCTGTGGCAGGTGTTCTGCGTCCCACCTGAGAGAGGAGGATGACTGCTGGGAATGGCAGAGCCAGACGTCAGCCTGAAGCTAACCTGCAGGAGCCCTTCTGGGACATAGAAGGCAGGGCCCGAGCAAGGGGGAAAGGAAGGGAGAGCGCCCTGGACCTTCCTGCCCGGGTGACAGTGGAGGAGGCCCTGAGTGGGTGGACTGGCCCGTGAGGCTGTCCTGGAGGGGAGCGGGTGCCAGGGAGGGAGGGAGGGAGCAGTCGCGTGGACACCCGGACCTGCCGAGGAGCTGGGGAAAAGATGCGTGGGGTGGACGTGACACTTGCATGAGACAGGCTGCTCCTTCCCCGGGCCTGGGACTCACTCCTGCTTCTAAGAGAGAAGGTGCCGGGCCCAGGGTGAAGCTCCCAGAGCCGGATTCCTGGACGGGGAGGCGGGGTTTGCCTCCAAAAGGAAAGCCGCGTGGCTCTAGGAGCAGATGCTCCATGTGAGCCCCCGGGTCGCCCTCTGACTCCCCACCGCACCCCCTCCCCCCGGGCACACAGATGTGGGGGCCGGTGTCTCTACACTCATGGATAAGGGGCCTGATGGGGTCTGGAGCGGAAATCCTTCTGCCATCAGCTCCGTCACAGGGAGACACATATGCACAAACACAGCGTCGTGCACGCGCACACACACACACACACACACACACACACACACCCATGCATATACAGAAACACACGCCTCTCTTCAGCTTGGGGCCCACAGTCCCCTACTCTGACCTTTACGGTGGAAGGAAACAGAAAAACCACCAAAGTCTGGCATCCATGGCATTTGGCTGATTGTGAAAACTGCACACTCACCCCCGGAAGAGAGTGTCTCATGTTTATCCTTCGGATAACAGTGGATTGAAATCAATCCAATCCCACACGGAATTCATTCTGGAGAATTTCACGTCTCCCCAGACGTGGGGCCCTGCCCAGGGTGGACGTTTGGCCTGGGAGCCCTTTTGTCCTTCTCCAAGGACGTTTTTGGATCTGACTGCCCTTTTCTCCTGTGGGGTTTTCCCTCCTGAAAGAAGAGAGGAATCGCTGGGTGTGGGACAAGAAATAGGACCCTTGCTTCCCAACATACACAGAACCAGCTACACCTGGACCCGTGGCATAAATTCAGGGGTGCTCTCAAAAACTTTGCCTGGAATGTGTCAGTGAGTTACTTGCGACGTTGGAGTAAGCATTTCTTAAATACACTGTGAAGAGCTCTAACTATAAAAGAAGAGACTAATACTTCGGAATACATTAAAAACCCAGTCAATGAAAATCACCTTAAAGAAAGTGAGGGGGAAGTTCAAGACGAGACGCTCACACCAGAAGGAGCGGACACAAAGTGATAGCCGCACTTGCGTCAGCCCCGGGGAGCCACGGTTTACCCCTGTCCTCTCAGCGATCAGGGCATCGGGCAGAGAGGGTGTTGCAGGCCCCAAGGCGGCAAGGTCCCTGGGCGCAGAGGGACCCTGGGATCCGCCTCCTCACGGCTCCCCCCCCCCCCCACCCCATGTCCTCGACTGCCCTTCCCGGGACCCAAGCCAGCTAGACACAAGCAGGTGGGTGAGTCAGGCTGTGGGTCTGCGTTGTGGGTGCCTGTGTTCCCAGCCTTGGGGGCGGGTGGGGGCAGGAGGAAGTGGCTCTGAGTCAGAGGGCCTATGGGGCTCATTTTCCAAGACACTGACCTCCCTGTGGCCCCAAAAGTAGGCCAGACAGAGAAAGGCGTGGGCTGTGGCTTCTGACTGTCCCGTGAGCAAGTAGACACAGACACAGACAGACACACAGGACAGGGACCTAGATACCCACAGACACACACAGATACACCCAGACACAGGCCCTCAGGCAGAGACAGCAGCAGTCACTGCTCGCTCCTGGCCAATGGCACCCTCTGCTGGGTGGGATCCCCAGAACAAGGTGAGAACTGGGCCCTGTGGGCTCCGGGGCAGAAGGAGGGAGCGGTTCCTTGTGCAGCCCCAGAGCTCACGTGTCCAGGTGCCCCTCTCCTCGGGGACTCCTGCCCCCTCTCCAGGCCCTACTCAAACCTCTGCTCCAAAAAAGCCATTCGGGGCTCCTGCTGAAATCCTTGGTGGCCAGGTTTTCATCAGCAATGGAGAGGGGAGCCTCAAAGGGCTAGTCTACAAGAAGGTGACCTCGGGGGGACTTTGAGCAGCAGGACAGGGCCTTTGGGAGGCAGCAGGGCCTGCTGTGGGCCCGGACATAGGGCCTGGGTCAGAACCCCCAGGGATGTGGAGATTCTGCATCAGCCCGACGGAAAGTTCTCAAGGGGACGGAGGGCTCCGAGGGAATCACTGGAGAACAGACTCCGCACCCCTGCCCTCTGCTCCCACAGGTCGTGCAGGGCTGGTGGGGTCTGCCCCCGGTCCCGACAGACCCTCTGGGGTGCAAGTCCGCAGGGCTGGTGCTCGGCCACCCTCTGCCGAAACAGCAAAACAGAAGCGCCTCCTTGGTGGCGGGGGGCAGGGGTGGTGCACGAACTCTGCAGCCCGCCCTGTGTGCTGACAGGTCTTCTTCGTGTGTTTGGGGGAAAATACGTAATTGGCAGCATTTGCCTCTTTCATCTCCTAAGACATCAAGTGCCAGCCCATCCCCCAAGGCTTTTGCGAGAAGAGTGATTCCTCAGTCCAGGCTGATGAGAGCCCAGTGGAGCCAGCGGCGCCCAGGGACTGGACCGGTCTCTCATCAGGTCACCTCTCTGCCGCCCTGTGGCCCCGAGGGTCTGTTAATAGGGTGATGGCTTTGGTGTGGCCCCGCTGGCCTTCTCCGTGGCATCCTGCCTTACTCGCGTGAAGGGAGCGGCAGACAGGACCTGGGCACATCGAAGGTCCGGACGCTTTCCCTGGTGTCCACAGCTCTGTGCCGGTAGGGCAGTGTCGCAGGGCTCACGATGACGAGAAGCAGCTGATGGGCTGACTCGCCAGGTCTCCAGTCTGAGGGCGGCTGCGGCCAGCAGGAAGCAGACCACCCTCCCTCACCCGGGACGAGCCCGGAGGCTAGGGCGCGAGCCTGAGCTGCGAGCCTCGGGCTGAGGGCACAGCCTGTGGACCAGGGAGCAGCTGTCTCAGCCCAGGGGAGCGGGGACATAGCCCCGCCCCTCCTGCCCCGTCCTGCTACGCGTCCAGCACCAGGCGAGGGAGGGCCCCCGCTCAGACCCACAGCCCACCCCGCCTGGGCTTCGGATGCTGAGAGCTACCAGCTTCCCTCATCGGGGACGAGGTGCAGCCACCTGAACCCCACCCCGGGACGGAGCCACCAGCTTCCCTCATCGGGGACGAGGTGCAGCCACCTGAACCCCACCCCGGGACGGAGCCACCAGCTTCCCTCATCGGGGATGAGGTGCAGCCACCTGAACCCCACCCCGGGACAGACCTACCAGCTTCCCTCATCGGGGACGAGGCAGAGACACCTGAATCCCATCCCAGGACAGACCTACCAGCTTCCCTCATCGGGGACGAGGCAGAGACACCTGAATCCCATCCTGGGAAATGTGAGAACCAAGTATGCGCCAATCAGAAGGGCAGAGAGCAGCAGCCTGACCGTCGATCGTGGGTCAGATACAGTGTAAGCTCCAGGCAAGGGTGCAGGGCTTTGAGATTTAATGTGAGTTTCCCCCTCCTCTCCCACCAGGCGCTGCTCACCCCTTTGCCCTTCCTTCTTCACAAGCAGGAGGCCTGGGTGCCTCGGGAAACAAATAAGCAGAAAGCAAGGAAGAGGAGTAGCTTCTTGGAATTCGATGTAAAAGTTCAGGCCTTAAGTTGGATAAAGTCAGCGAGGAGGATTTGGGAGGAAACACGCTAAGTGAGAGCCAGGCCCTTCTGCCTCTGTTCCTCGGGGTGCCGAACGCAGCCAGCTGAGAACTTTGCATGGGCCTCTCCAGAGGGCCTGCTCCAGGACCAGAGCTGGGAGACTGGTCACACTGCAGGAGAACCCATTCAGGTACGTTCAAAACTCGGGCTTGCTCTCTCGCCAGGGAAGGCCTTTGCTCTGTGGGCCGACAAGGATGACGGGGGCTCCACCCGCCAGCCGGGAAGACCGCCAAAGCCCCTGGGGGCCGCTTCGCTTCTAATGGTCACCCACGGGGGCCTGCTGGGAGGCACCCATTGCTTCCCACGCTGCCTGTCAGCAGTCTTGACCTTTCACAGGCTGTGGGACGGTGGACGTGTGATCCTCTTGTGGGCGGGGCCAGGTCCCCCTGAGCAGGGGTGTCTGGTGACGGCTGGGTTCCCACTTTGAGTGCAGTGCTGGGCGGTCCGGGATCTACTGAGGCCTTCTTAGGGCCTCAAGGGGAGTCCGCAGCCTAGGGCGGCAGCAGGACTCTGGGAGAGTTGGGGGCTTGACCACGAACACCGCATGATCTTCGAGTCTGGTGTAGACAAATATGCTGAATGAACAAATGGGGAATTGAGGAACGCGTGAGCCAGCGCACGTCTCCTGGAAACCAGACTTGGAACAGGTGGTTTTCACTACGCGTCCCAGGGTCTCTAACAGACCCTGTCCTCTGATTCCCCCTCCGTCCCTGCCGTAGGCCCAGATCTGGCTCACCTGGCTCTGGGTAGGGGTGGGGAAGGCTTGAGAGGGAGGCTTCCAGGTGACCACCAGTCTTGCTGGACTGCGGGGTCTATTGGGGCCCTCTCGGCTGGCACCACTGGTGGGTGGCAGGTCACTGGGATGCAGGAGCTGGTGCTCACACCCGGCCTGCCCGTGGTGAGCCCGCGGGCCCTCATGCAGAGGTCCCCCGGGTCAGAGGATAGACACGAGGCTCTTCTAACGGCACTGGAATAAGAGAGGAGGCTCCACTGCCTAACTCAGGCTCTTCCCTCATTGTCGTGTGGCCGTGAGAGCGCCTTTGTCCGGGTTAGGCTTCGCCGCTGCAGACGACCCTCTTGACATGTTTCCCAGCCTGTGTGGTTGAAGGAGACGACCACATGGCCTCGGGAACCTGTGGGGGCAGCTTGGACAGGAAGCCCCTCGTGGCTCAGCCACTTGCCACCGGAGCCCGAGTCTTTGGGGCACCATCTCCGCTGGCCGCTCTCCCTCTCGGCGCCTCTGAGGGCCGGTGATGTCGCTGCTCGCCGAGCGTTAGACTCCAGACAAGCAGCGGTTTTCGTGAAGTCCTAGCGGGTTGGTATCAGCAGTGCCACCTGAACAGAGTGGTGCAGCTGGGGACCCCGCGGTGGGGGAGCGGTGGAGCCGGGACCCCCAGCCGCTGGTCTTGACCACTCGACAGGCTTCTGCAGCCTCCCAGGAGCATGTGGCCTTAGCTCTGGGCTGGATCCTGGTCTGTCTGAATGGGGCCACGTGTCCGACCACGCGGGCGCCGTGATTCCCACGAGTCTCCGGGGCCCGGCATGGCATTTGCGCACGAGAGAGCCGCTTACTGAGCCGCTGTGGGGTGACTGACCGAGTGCAAGTACACATGTAGGGGAAGCAAGGAACAGAGACACTTCCCCCCACAACCAAACCCAGTGGAGTATGGGAGTGGAAATGAACATCTCCCCCACTTTCTGATTCATGCCGTCAGCAGAAACGTGGCTGTTCAAGCACCACGCTGGAAGCAGCTGCCGTATGCTCACCCGGCCATCCAGCGCCGTTCAGCAGTGCTCCCCGTCAGAAGAAATGGTGACAGGTGCTGGTGGACCGGGCATCTCTCTGCAGGGAGGAGATGCCACTGACGGCCAAGTCTGATTTGCTCTGCGATACGGAACTTCTACATGAGCGTAACAAGGAACTAGCTCAGCTCTTTCAAAAACCGGTTTCTTGGGGCGCCTGGGTGGCGCAGTCGGTTAAGCATCCGACTTCAGCCAGGTCACGATCTCGCGGTCCGTGAGTTCAGGCCCCGCGTCGGGCTCTGGGCTGATGGCTCAGAGCCTGGAGCCTGTTTCCGAGTCTGTGTCTCCCTCTCTCTCTGCCCCTCCCCCGTTCATGCTCTGTCTCTCTCTGTCGCAAAAATAAATAAACGTTGAAAAAAAAAAAAACAAAAAAAACCGGTTTCTTGGCGATCACAGCAGCCAGAATTTGAAATGGGCTACATGAGGCAGGGCGCCTTCGAGGGGTTCGGCTGGACTAGTCTCCCTCGTGGAGCAGAGGGGGTGCGTGCTGCCCTCCCCTCAGTCTCACCCACACGGCCCGTTCGCCCCAGGGCAGGGTCCAGCCACAGGCCTGGATGACGAGGGGCAGAGAATGCCGGTGGAAAAAGAAGGTAATGAGCTCCTGCGGGGAAGGAGGCAGGTGCCTAAGCAGTGCCAGGACACCCAGGTGGCCCGGACCGCCAACCCACCCCTCACCTGTGGCGGGTTCTATTCGGGCCTGTGAGCCGGGCCCGGGCTGTGCCCAGTGCACGGGCGGGCAGATCCCGAAGCGTGGGATGGAGCGTGTGGGCCTGAATGTGACGTGAATGCGGCCTGTTTCTGCATGTGGGCGTGTGTGAGTGTGCCTCGGTCTTGGGTTTTATTCTAGGCTGACCGCGTGCCCTCACTTCCTTGGTTCCTCATCTGTCCCGGACGTCACGGGGAGAAGGCAAAGGATGGGTGGGGCGGTGCCTGGCCGTGTGCCCAGCCACCCAGAGATCATGCCCAGGGCAGATGTCGCCCCGGCAAAAGGAGCAGCCTCCACGAGGCCTGGTCTACGCTGGGCCCCAGGGGCTGTAATCACAGCCCTGTGCTTCCTGTCATGCCTCAGCTTCCCGGGGTCTCTCTGGATAGCACAGCCCCACCCACACCCACCCCCACCCCCCTCTGGCTGCAGCCTCCAGCCCCGTGGTTCACGCTTCTCTGAGCCCAGCCTGCCTCTGGTTCCCTCTTAGGACCGCTTCTCCTTTGCGAGCATTTTCTCCTTTTCTCTTCCTGACACGCTTTGCTGCATCGTCATGCAGAACGAAGTCCGAGACGATTTCAGGCAGGTACTCCCAACCCTGAGACAGGTTTTAAAATAGCGACAGGATTCACATCCCACTTCCCGGCTGAGTGCTGTGAAGACTCTGCGAATGCGTTTTCCGTTTGCAAACTCGCTAACGTAAATCCCACAGGGAAAAGGAAATTGCTGATCTATTTTGGAGTGCAAGTATTTCCTCTGATGGGTTTGCTTCCTTTAGAAGGGTCCAAATAAAGCTCTGCGCAGATCCCTGCTTGTTTCCGCCCTTTTGCGAAAATTGAACGTATGAATCTCCTCCGTGGCCTTTATCGATCAAGGCCAAACCACGAAGATCGCTTACCACTGTGGAAAGCGAGACAGAGTCATGAAGCATGGGAGAAGGAGACCACGCCGTGGTCAGCAATGCGTCTGGTTGGGAGACTGTCTGGGTTCCCGTGGATACCTTTCGCCTGCTCACTTCCTGCCAGGTCCTGCCTTGCCCCAACAGCGAAGGCAGGCAACGTGCCGCTCACTGTGTTCACGGAAGCCGGTGTTGGTCTCTTCAGCTGTGATGCCCTTTCTTGCCCAGGCTTCCGGAATCCCCTCATCTCATCTCCGTGGACATCTTTGTCCTCACACATCTTTGGTTCCCGTGTGGTTAGTCCCAGGTAGGCAGGAAACAAGGTGGAAAAGGACACAGGACCTGACACTTCCCTGCAGTCTCTTGGTATGGAGCTGCCGGGGGACCCTGCGGCTTTTAGGTGGGAGAGCCGCTATGGGCACACACACGGGGCACGGTCCATGAGAGCCCCTGGGGTGGCCCCAGGGCAGGTGTGGCTTTTGGAGATTTGTCTGTGCAAATGCTCAGCCAAGGGGCAGATGGCAAGGCCTGCTGGGCAGCTGCTTGGAGTGTGGAAGCTGAGGGAATGGGACAAAAGGTGTGGCACAGGTGGGATTGGGCCACGAGCCCCGTGGCACCGGAGAAGGGACAGTCGCGGGTGAACCGTTGGGCTGACATCCCTGCATCGAGGGCGCCAGCAAGGCCTCTCCACGTGGGCCTCAGACTCCGCCTGTCCTGCTCGCCCGACCTTCGCGTCTTCCTGCTTCGTCCCCGTTGACTCTAGTCCCAGCAGGACAGACTCTCCAGGAAGACCCGCCTGAAACCGGTCTCTCATCTTCTTGGGAGAAGGGACTCCTCCCACTCTCAGATTCTCCCTTTTCTTCTCTCAGCATTCTTTCTGACGACACTTTAGATTACTTCTGTAATTCTTCTAGATGTTAAGCCCCTCGGGGCAGGGACCCAGTCTCTATCACTTGGATACAGACTCTGGTACCTTCATCATGTTAAGTGATTACTGGGCTTAGCTGTGTGCGTCCTGGAGGGCCTGCTGCTTCTGGCTCATCCTCGCACGACGACGTGAGTCAAACCCAAGGCTTGTCTCTCAGTGGGCCCTGCGAGTCCGGAGGGCCAACACCCATCCCTGGACCCCACATCAGAGGTAGGTCAGGCCTCGGTGGGTCACTTCAGCTCTCAGCACTCCAGACTCTTCGTCTGCTTGAAGTACACCAGCACCTGCTTGATGAGGCTGGCAAGAGGGACAGATTATATTACAGCCATTGGTAGAAAGTTACAAAGCAATTAGTTCATTGTGAGTACTCAAGAAATGGTACGAAATAGGGGCGCCTGGGTGGCGCAGTCGGTTAAGCGTCCGACTTCAGCCAGGTCACGATCGCGCGGTCCGTGAGTTCGAGCCCCGCGTCGGGCTCTGGGCTGATGGCTCGGAGCCTGGAGCCTGTTTCCGAGTCTGTGTCTCCCTCTCTCTCTGCCCCTCCCCCGTTCATGCTCTGTCTCTCTCTGTCCCAAAAATAAATAAACGTTGAAAAAAAAAATTAAAAAAAAAAAAGAAATGGTACGAAATAAATGTCACCAATTTGCGTTCTTGAACAGAGTTGGATTGCGGTCATGGCCCTCTGCTTCTGGAATGGATGAACATATTGGTGTCTTCGCTTTTTTTCTTTGCCCTCGTATGATGCCAGATGAGGGATCCATCTTTTGGAGCCTCCACATTCTCTCTGCCATCTAAGCCACTGATCAGGCTCTCTGCAAGCCTCGGAGCAGCTCAGAGATGAGACGATGAGGTGAGACCTGCGGTTTCCCCAGGATGCAGAGGAAAGAGCGGGACACCCAGGACGAGCCTCGCTGGGATGGGGCAGCCTCGGGTGGAGGGCACCAAAGGCAACCCCGGCTATGGAAGCGGGGTGGCCACCGGGGTGGAGCAGGGGGAATGCCACACCTGTCCCCGGGGCTGTGGGTTTGCACCCAGTCCGGACAGTGCACTCCTGGGAGACGAGTGCGCTCCCAGGAGCCACCCAGGGCTCTCAGAAGGTCCCCTCCAGTCCTCAAGAGTGACCTTCCATTCCAGTGCCAGCAGCTCAGACATGACATCTCGGGGAGTTGGTCTCTACTGGGCTATCTCATTGTCTGAGAGGTCCTCTGTCCCCAACAGGCTCCTGGTGACATGGCCCCTGGGTCTGTGCTAGCTGTGTGTGCACATTTGCCCGTACCTAAGCCGTGAATGAGCGCAAGCCGTGAGCGCGGGTGTGCGATCTCACTCTTCTGGGCCTGGTGATCTCCATCAGGGTGGGGTGTCCAGGGATGCCTCACTGGCCGCTGGCTGTGCCCCAGAGCCCAGAACAAACCCCGCAGTGTCTCCGTCCACACTTCTGATGGATGAATGGTGTCGTCAACATTAGCATTCCCCCTGGAAGCCGTTTGATGCCCTGGTGTCTGTGAATCCGCAGAGCAGTCCTTTTCTGCTGTTTCTGGTCATACTTAGCTTCAGATCAGCCCTTGGCGATTTGGAACCTGTAGGTGCCAGTGGCTGTGTGTCTGATTGCCGCCGGCGTGTGTAGTCATGGGAAGTGTGGCCAGACGTGGGAGCTGAGAATCACAGTGCAGTCAGCTGCCCAGCTCTGCCTTGCGTGGCCTGGGGTGTGCAGGTCTCTGGGCATGCTGTCTGTCGCACCAGCCTCCCAGTGGGGGCCAAGGAGGGCAGATAGGAGTGGGGCTGTCTTATGTCCTCTCTTACAGGGAAGATGGCTCTTCAGAATCCCTTCCACTCACAGCTGTCCCTCAACCTCTGGGTGCACAGTGCACTCACCCTGGACCATCAGCGTCTGAGGTGTCACCTGGGGGGCCAGGGACCCAACACTGCCCATCACAGACCGCTAGTTCTGGCCAAACTGAGAGGCTGGAGGGTGCCCACGGCAAAGTCCACTGAGCCCGACAGCCCCGAGGGGAAGCAGCTCTCAGCTCTGCCTCCCCTCCTGCTCCTGGCTGTGCTGGGCACGGGCCACCGCATCGCCAAGCACAGAGGGCAGCATCACACGGCGCCCACCACGGAGGGTGCCCCCAGAACTGGGCAAGGCGGAGGTCCCACCTCCCCGGGAATTGTGCCGCCCAGAGCGCTGCACAGCCACACCCACCTGTCTGTCAGCTCACCTGGTGTCTGCACCACAGCAGAGCTGAGGGAGGGGGGCTCTCCTCTAAAGCAGATGCCGTGACCCCATCAGGGCTGCAGGGGGCAAGGGAAAGGGCTCCTCATCACTAGTGGTGTTCGAGCCGAGATGTAGGTGGTGTGGGGCAGGGGTAACAGCAAATGTGGGTTCGGATCCTGACGCCACCACTTGTTAACCGAGGGTCAGTGGGAAAATCATTTGACCTTCGTCATCCCCACTTCCCTCCTCTGTAAAACAGGGTCGCTGTTGTGCCTCCTTACGGGGAAGTCATATGAGAAGGTCTTTGTTAAGTACTCAGGACAGTCCCAGGTCATGGTGAGCTCCCCATCCACACTGGAAAGCAACTGCTCTGTTTTCATTGCTGCAAAATTGTCGTCAACGCTGTGGAGATGCTGACGTCAGGTGCTGACATCAGGCTTACAGTGTCTGGCATGATCCCCCCCAACCTGGGGGTTGCACTCCATCCCTCCCCTGCCCCACCTGGTCTCCTTCTGCAGCCGCACAGCTCTCCTTGCTGCTCTTCAGGTTCACCATACAATTCCCACCTCAGGACCTTTGCATGTGCTGTGCCTCTAGTGGGTGCTCTTTCCCCAGGTCTGCACTTGGCTGGTTCCTTCCCATCAACCAAGTGACCCCCTCCTCACACGGCCTGACCTCAACCACGCCCACTCAAGAGCTAGAGCCCCTCCTGCACTCACCCCAGCAGCTTTACAACCTGCCTTGCATTTGTTATCTTACCTTACAGGGCTAATTTAAGTTTCCCCACCAGAACATGAGCTGCAGGAAGGCCATCGCTGATTATGTTTTGCCATAATGCAGGGTATGTGGTGGGTACTTGGTTCATCTGTGCTGGGTACACTGAGTGAACTCAGTGAATGAAGAAATCATTATTATTTGAAGATCTTGACTACGTTCTTGTTCAGGCACAGCACCCCCCCCACCCCCCCAGCCACCCGTCCTCACAGCTCAGCATCAGCTCTCTGCTCCAGAACACATACCCTTCAGAGTCTCAGTGGGGACCTAGTTAGCTTTTACTTGGACTCCGATTTTAAGCAAACCAGTGAGTGTACCCTTTAAAGGTAACCCGAAAGCAGTTCTATTCTAATGGGCATTTGTGTCCACAAATTATAGAGTTCAGCTATAACTGCACAGCTGCACTCAGAACTTAGTGCTTAAAAATGGCTTATCCACACATGTCCTTTGCTGGGCGAAAATAGCTTCTCAAAGTCACAGGGTCAAACTGTGTCAATGTGCAGGGGACCTCGTTGTGTGTAGAGGACAGAGGGAGTCTGCATGTGCTCAAAGCCCCTTCCCTGAGCAGCAGGTCTAGCAGGAATCAAGCTACAGGGGTGTGTCATCGGCCCTAGCAGCACCCCTGCACGAACCTGGGGTGTTGCTCAAGTCGTCTGTAGGAGTCAGGGACCCACAGACAGGGGGCTGTAATAGATACAAAGAGGTAACTGATAAATTTAAATTTAATCCCTGCTCTGGCCACCTGGGTGGCTCAGTTGGTTAAGCATCTGACTCTCGGTTTTGGCTCAGGTCATGGTGTCACCGTTCGTGGGTTTGAGCCCTGCATCGGGCCCCTGCTTTGGATTCTTTCTCCCTCTCTCTGCCCCTGCCCCACTGGTGCACTCTCTCTCTCTCTCTCTCTCTCTCTCTCTCACAAAAATGAATAAATAAACGTGAAAAGCAAATTAAATCCCTACTCCCAAACAATCCCTATCGGAGCAATTGATATTTAGACACCTAAGGTTACAACTTCTAGATTATTAAAATTCCTGGGAGGGGTGTTTCTGCCATCGTTTCTGTTTAGTAGCTGTCATACATTTGCTCTCGAGGAGTGTGGCTATAACCGGCACCTGCATCTGCCGTGGTCCTCACACAGAGCCCCGAGAGGGAAGTTCTGGCCACCGTGGGTCCCATGGTGCCCCCCAGAGACAAATTTATCACTTGTTCCTGCCTCCTGAGGGGTTGGGTGACGAGTGGCCGGACCCAGACCCTCTCTCCTGGCCACTGCGTTCGTTCCCTATTGCAGTGGCTCAGGTACAAAAAGACGGCGGCTCAAAGAAGCACAGAATTGTTTCCTTGAAGTTCCGGGACCCAAAGTCCACGTGAGCTTCACAGGGCTAACGTCAAGGTGCCAGCAGGCTGGTCCCCCTGGGGCCCCAGGAGAGGCCGTCCCGTCCCTTCCTCCATAATCAAACCCATGTTCTGCCTCTGCCTCTGCTGTCACATCACCTGCTCCTCTGTCCTGATATTCTTGCCTCCCCTTATGAGGACGCTCCCGAATAATTCAGATGCTCATGTTTATCACAGCTACAGATGCCTCTTGCTGTAAGTTCACCTTGTCACAAGTTCTTGTGGTTAGAGATGCGGGCACCTCCAGGGGCCCTGATTCAGCCTACCACACCCATGTTCCGACGTGAACCCACCCTACAGGTACTCTTCCTTGGACACAGGCGAGAGCCCAAGCCAAAGGTCCCAGAGCCTGGAGCCGAGCCCTCTCCCCCACGTTCCCAAAAGAGATGGGCCCTCACTCTTAAGAAGGGCCTTCTCTTGAGTGGTTTTTAGCCGATGACCAGTCACAACCCTCCTTAACCCTCCCCATCACGGCTGCAATCCTCCCTAACCCCAAGCAACCACGAGTGGAAGCAAGATTGTGTCCTTGCTCCTTCCTGACAGGGAGACTAAAACGAGTCCTTGAAACTTTCCCCACTTCCCAGGGTCACTCCGCCCACGCTCATCATCCCTGAACTTGTCATCTTTGTCAAAGCTGATGAAAATATATTCAAAGATAGTTAATTTTCTTTCTACTGACTTCTCGAGCTCCTAACATGGCCTACAGGGTAGTGGTCACTAATGCTGGGAGAAATTCTTCATCTTTCAACATATCCCAGGTGGCCTTGAAACTTAGTTTAAGATGTGGGCCAACTGATGCCTATATAATAATGTTGCTAGATCTTATGACTCATTTTAATCTTAGTGTTACATTTGATAAATCTACGTGTGAAATAACAAAGAGTAACATTTTTCTATGAAAAAAAAAAATAAAGTGGCCTGCCCACTTCACTCTAAAACTTGAGAAAGAGCTAACTTTGCATTCTGTGACTAGGATGCTGGGACTTTGAAGTTTCACCCTACTAAACATGACAAGCTGTGATAGAGCTCTTGCTGGGTTGATTTAGCTAGTCACCGAGGGGGACCTGTCAGCAGCATTGATGGCAGGCAGCAGGGAGATGAAGGGGAACACAGCATCATTTATGCAAAAGCAGAATGAGATATTACCCCTCACAGATGGCTTCTGGCGTTTTCCTTGCTGAATCTCATGTTAGCCACCTCGGCCAACACTTCTGAACAGCAAGACGGAACAAGAATCTTTGATTCTTCGTAAAAAATATTGTCATAGAAACATTTAATGGAAAGTAGTTTTAGACTGTCCGTATTTAGGAGGGATCTCTAGGTCATAGCTGAGCTCCTGCTCCTGCTTTTACTCCTCTGGGTACTTAGCCTGGAAAGCTGGGGTTTAAAAACTGTTTTTAATAAAATTTGTATGTATTCAAGGTGTACAATGCAATGATTTGATATACGTATATAGTGAAGTGATTGCTACAGTTGAATTAACATATCATTTCCTCACATAGTTAATTGTGTGTGTGTGTGTGCACGTGCGTGTAGAACACCTGAAATTTACTCTTTTAGAAAATTTCCAGCTTGCAGCATGGTGTTATTAACTGTATCCAGTCTGCTGTGCATCAGACCTCTTTTAGAAAATTTCCAGCTTGCAGCATGGTGTTATTAACTGAATCCATTCTGCTGTGCATCAGACCTCTATGCTTATTCGTGTTACGTAGGTGCAGCTTTGTGTCTTTATGCAGCATCTGTCCACTTCCTCCAACCACCGACCTCGCCCCTACTCACCACTGTTGTAAACTCTGCTTCTGTGAATTTGACTTTTTTCAGATAAATGATGTTATATAGTATTTGTCTTTATCTATCTGACATATTCCGCTTAGCCTAATGTTTTCCGGATTCATCCGTATGGCCTCAAATTGCAGAATTTCCTTCTTTTGTATAATTGAATAATATTCCCTCTGTGTGTGTGTGTGTGTGTGTGTGTGTGTGTGCATCTCACATTGTCTTTATCCGTTGTTTATCTTGTTTCTATGTCTTGGCTATTGTAGATAATGCTGGAAGGAACACAGCTGTACAGATATGCCTTTGTACTGTCTTTGCTCCTTTACCAAAGATTAACTGACTATATTTATGGGGTTCCATTTCAGGACTCTACTCTGTTCCCATTACCTGTTCGCCTGTTCTGTCACCAATACCACACTGTGCCTTTGGAGTAAGTCTTACAGTCAGGTGCTGTCAGTGCTCCAAATGTGTTCTTGTTTTCTAGTATCGTGTTGGCTATTCTGCATCTTTTGCCTTTCCATGTAAACTTCAGCATCACATTGTCGGTATCCATAAAATAACTTGCTGGAGTTTTGTTTGGAGATTGCACTGAATATATAGATTAAGTTGGGAAGAATTGGCATTTTGACAATAATGAGTCTTTCTAAATGTGAACATGGAGGAACCCTTATGTAGTTTGTGTTTAAATTATTTCCTTTGTCAGAGTGCTGTAGCTTTCCACATACATATATTGCACAAATTTTGTTAGACTTATGCCTAAATATTTCTTTTTTTTTGAGTGCTAATGTAAATGGTATTATGTTTTTAATTTTAAAATCTGTTTATTCATTGCTGGCGTATAGGAAAGTGGTTGACTTTGTATATTAACTTTATATCCTACAGCCTTGCTACAATAACTTATTAATTTCAGGATTATTTTGTCTACACTTTTAGATTTTCTACATGGACTGTCATGTCACCTGTGAACAAAGACCAAGTTTATAGGTCTTCCTTCCCAATTTGCATGTCTTTTGCTTCCTTTTCTCGCTGTATTTCATTAGCAAGGACTTCCAGTATGAAGTTAAAAAGGAGTAGTAAGAAAGGACATCCTTGCCTTGTTCCTGATTCTAGTGGGAAAGATTATAGTTTCTTGCCAGTAACTATGTAAGCTGTACGTTTCATATACATATAGCCTCTATCAAGTTGAGGGATTTTCTCACTATTCCTAGGTTACTGAGAGTTTTTATCATGAATGGGTGTTGGATTTTTCTGCATCTAATGATTTTTACCATATGATTTTTCTTCTTTAATCTGTTGATGTGATGGATTACGTCAATTGCAGCCTTGCGATACCTGGGATAAATTCCACTTGGTAGTCACATATAATTCTTTTCATACTTTTTTTCACTTGATTTGCTAATACTTTGTTGAGGATTTTT
The DNA here is from genome assembly GCF_022079265.1 of Lynx rufus. Lineage (NCBI taxonomy): Eukaryota > Metazoa > Chordata > Mammalia > Carnivora > Felidae > Lynx > Lynx rufus. Next base: position 30,811 of record NW_025814842.1, on the reverse strand, counting down.
GTACCTCTGTCCATGAGAGATATTAGTCTGTAGTTTTGTTTGGTTTTGTTTTTCCTTGTCATGTTTTGTCTGGTTTTGGTTATGAGGGCGATGTTAGTTTTATGGAATGAGTTAGGAAGTATTCTTGAGGGTGATTTTTGGTGAGTAAATTTTAACTTTGATAAAGTTCAATTTATCAATCTCCCGTCACCTCCTTGGTTTTTTAAAAAATTAATTTCTAAATATTAGAATAGTTTCAGGTTTATAGAATTATGGGCAGAGAAGGTTTCCATGGACTTCACATGCAGTTTCCCTATTATTAACACCTTAATCGTACGGTACACTTGTCAGAATGAATGAACAAATATTAATATATAATTATTAACTAAGTTCCATAGTTTATTCAGATACCCTTAGCTCTTACCAAGTGGCATTTTTCTGTTGTAGGATTCCAGCCAAGATACCCCATGGCATTTAGTCCTCATGTCTCATTAGGCTCCTCGTGGCTGAGACAGTTTCTCAGACTTTCTCTTCTTTTTATGATGTTGACAGTTTTGAAGAGTAGTACTCATGTATTTTGGAGATATCTCTCAACAGGTTCGTATGATGTCTTTCTCATGATCAGACTTGGGTTAGGGGCCCTTGGGACGCTCACACGGTAAAACACCATTCTCATCACATCACATCAAGGGTGCCTTTTATACTCATCACTCTTTTTTTTTAATTTTTTTAACGTTTTTTATTTATTTTTGAGACAGAGAGAGACAGAGCATGAATGGGGGAGGGGGAGGGGCAGAGAGAGAGGGAGACACAGAACTGGAAGCAGGCTCCAGGCTCTGAGCCATCAGCCCAGAGCCCGACGCGGGGCTCGAACTCACGGACCGTGAGATCGTGACCTGGCTGAAGTCGGACGCTCAACCGACTGAGCCACCCAGGCGCCCCAATACTCATCACTCTTAATGGTGACCTTGATCACCTGGGTGGAGGTAGTGTTCGTCAGGTTTCTCTGCAAAGTCACTCTTTTCACCCTTTTCTGCGCTGTACTATAATTTACCGAACTTCTGTTTTATGCTTTGCGCGTTTTGTGTCTTCGTTATGGAGTCTTTGCCTCACTCTTGAGTTGACAAGAGGGGAGAAGGAGGAGGGTCAAGGCCCTCTTCATTACCTTTTCGTGTGGGTCCAGTTTTCCCGGCACCATTTTCCCTGCTGAATTGGCTGGGCTACCTTGTCGAGGATCATTTGGTGGCATCTGCCAGCCGACTTCTGTCCTCTGCACTGCTCTGTCATCTGCTATTGTGCTGATGCAGGTCTGTCACAAATCCTGCAGTTACGGTCAATCTTGGTAAGTCTCCTGACTTTGTTATTTCAAAAAGATTGCTTTGGTGATTCCTATACCTTTGCCTTCCTTATGAATTGTAAAATTATCTTGCCAATTTGGAAAAAAAAGTTTTCTATTGGGATTTTATGGAATAAATAAGTCAATTTGGGAGAAGCGGTATGCTAATAACATAAACCCTTTAGTCAAAAACATGAAATATTTCTCTCTTGATTTCTCTCGTGAATGTTTTATAGTTTTTAGTGTAGAGGTTTTGTGCAGATTTTTTAAATGTATCTATAAGTGTTTGATGTTTTTGACATTACTGTAAATGGCACTTTACATTTTATTTTCAACTCTTTGGCATTTGTGTCTAGAAATGCAATTGATTTTTATATATTGGCTTGGTATACTGTAATGTTGCAAAATTCAAGGTTGTTTTTTTTTTTTTTTCGGGTATATTCCTTAGGGTTTTTGTCTTTGGTTAATCACATCACTTGCAAATAAGGCTAGTTTCATGACTTCCTTCCTTATACTTTTATTTCTTTTCCGCGTCTCTTTGCACTGGCCAGAACTCCCAGTCCACTAGAATAGAAGAGGTAAAAGCAGAAAAAGAAATCCTTCCCTTTGTCTCCATTTTGGGGGCAGTTATTCAGGCTTTCCCCAACAGGTATAATGTTTGCTGTAGAAGAAAAGTCTGTTTTAACAGTACTAGCTGCTCGGGAGAACAAATTCCTGCCCTTGTCTGACGGCGGACCTTTCCAGAGGCCTCCATGAGTTCCGAATGACTTCCTGGTGGCTGGGTTGATTGCCTCATGGATGCCTACAAATGGTAGAGGCAGGGACATTCCTGGGCCACACAAGCTTCTGTCTGGTGTCTCTTTTGAGCCACATGCAGTGAGAGGAGGAAGCAGCACCCTTGGGCCCAGTGTCCCAGACTCTCTCAGCTCCAGGCAGGGGTGCAACGAGCATCCAGCAATGGTCCCTATGTTGCTCCGATTCCCCCAAGTCCAGGCAGTCTCCTGCTTCATAGCTTAGTCCTGGCTAACAAGGAAACATTTCCCCGAGGCAAGGATGGACCAGAGAGCTGGCGGGTGTGCACTGAATAGACACGTGTTGATCTCAGCTCCCAGCCTCATCTCTCCATCCCCTGTGGGCCTGAAGCCTGCCTGTGGCTGGAAAGCAGATGGCTGGACTGACTGACAAGGGCAGAGAACTGCTGGTCCTGTGGACAGAAAAGGGTCATGCGTCATTTGCAGACACACAGAGCTGCACAGGGGAGACCCAGCTGGGCCAGGCAAGATGTGCCTCTGAATGCATTTCACATGCCCCTCCTCTGCCTCCCCCTCACTTCTCGACTCTGCCGTTGTGGTTGTTCTGCTGAACTACGGGAGAGACCCACAGGAGAACCATTCCATTCCATTGAGTAAACCAGTTTACAGCTCTGCTTGAGGAAGCCTGCAGTGTAGGCGAGGGCCATCAGGCTTTGATGTAGAGACGGCCTTGGGCACAGCCTTCCAGGGGCCGGATAGGGGACGTCGGGAAGCCTCAGACCCAGTTCATCTCAGGCCAAGGTGAAGGTCCTCTTGTTCATTCTCTGCCAGACTGGGAGGCAAATGCTCATAAAATGAAAGAATTTTGGAAGTTATAAATTTCTCTCTGTTTCCCCTGTGATAAGATGCATAAGAACACAATGTACAAATATTATATGCACGTTACAGGCTGAGGAAAGTAAACAGGGAGCGGAAGTACACAGCAAACACCAGCCGAGCACGGCTGTTTTCACCCTCAGAACTGTGGGGCTCTTCTGGATAAAAGACCCCACACTTCTCTCCCTTGTGCTAGCCAAGTGACATGAGCTGACGTTAGGAATGATGAAAACTATGCTGATTAATAGACCTCCTGACCGGTCAAGTCTGACCAGGAAACAAACACAAGGAGGGGAACAGGTGCAAACACTGGCAAAGACAGGACACATTTCAGCAGAGCGTGGGCAGAACTCTAGGTCCCAGCCGTGGACAGCTGGCTGGGCGTTTTGCCACCTCCTCTGAACCTGGCTCTTCTCATCCTCACAAAGGCAGAAGAATGCCCTCCTCGTGGGATGGCTTTTAGCTGGAATTACTTGACGTGTGCTGTGTTCTTTGCAGAGCTGTGGTGCAGGGTCGGTGGGAGTGAGTCCCTTGCAGGGCTGCGGTGAAGGGTTAGTGGGAGTGAGGTCTCTCCTGTTGTCCACTGACTGTAGCCTGAGCATCTTTGCATGTGAGAAGCCACAGGCTGTCGATGGAGTCACCACTGTGTGCCAGTTCTGCTGGATTTCATGGGTTCTGGACACTGGGCTTTTCCAAACTGGTGGGTTATAAGGTGATAGAAAGGTTGTTGGCTGGTGATGGTGTGGCCAGTGGCTGCTTACACGTGCAAGGTAATCTCCCAGGGAAATCTTATCTATGCTAAGTTTCTGAACCTGCTTGGAGCCCTGGCTAGGAGCTGCCCTGAGAAACTTCCAGTGGTAGAAATGTCAACAGACAATTGTAAGTCTGGGGACATCCCATCTGCCAGGTGTCCTTCCGGGAGTGAGTGCACAGGTCCTCTCAGGGCTCGGGATGCAGCCAGGTCTGTGGCTCTAGAGAGGCAGGAGCATGTGCTTGTGTGGGGAGATGAGTGTACCTGGAAATGAGGCACGGGTCCCACCCGCTCCTCATAAGGATGGGCCAGAAGTCTCTTCTGACAGGATATTTTATTGTGGGCACGTGACCCATCTGGTGGTCAAGTCCAAACGTTTATTGCCACCTGCCTTCCAAATGGTGGCTCTAATGGGAGCACGGCAGAAGGCATTGTGGCGTGAGCCTCGGAAGCGGCTCACACATGTCAGCCGTTCCGAAATCATTCGGAAATACTTGCTGAGCATCTCATATGCCCAGGCAGTGTGTTAGGTTCTGGGGGTGCAGAGCCAGGGAGGGTGTAATGGATAATTTTATGTGGGCCAAGGATGCCCAGATTGCTGGCAAAAAGTTATCTCTTGGTGTGTCGGGGGGGGGGGGGGTGTTTCTGGAAGTGATTAGCATTGGAAGCATTAGATTGAGGGAAGAAGATCATCCTCCCCGGTGTGGATTGGCCTCAGGGAAGCCACTGATGGTGTGAATAGAACAAAAAGGTGGAAAGGGGGCAAATTCACTCCTTCTCCTGAGCTGGGATGTTCTGCTCTTCTATTGTCATGACAGAATAAAATATCAAATACTTTGTGATGTGATGCATTTGTTCGTGATGAGTTGCCTTTATGTTGCTCACTTGAAGGGGGGCAGAACACACCACCCCGAAATATGCCATTTTGGTATATGAATTATGTTGAGTGCATACGTACTTAAATTATTTTATCCTTTTAAAGAATTGACCTTTTTATCATTACACCGTGAACTTCTTTGCTTCTCGTTAAGGGTTTTGACCTAAAGTCTAATTTGGTTTTATGAGTTCAAGCCCCGCGTCGGGCTCTGTGCTGGCAGTGAGTCTGCTTGGGATTCTCTGTCTCCCTCTCCCTCTGCCCTTCCCCCACTCATGCTATCCTTCTCTCAGGATAGGTAAACAAAAAAATTTTTTGACAGTAATCATTTATAGGCAAGGACTTATTAATACCATCTTGTTAATTTTTTTTTGTGGTTGTTTTGTACTGTCCTTGTTCCTTTGTTCTTCTGCTGCTGTGTTCTTTTGTCAGTGGATGATTTCCCCATAGTGGGTGGCTTTGACTTCCTTCTCTTTATCACTTACGCGTGTTCTGTAGCTGTTTGCTTTGCGGCTACCATGGAACTTAATGTAAAACATCTTATAGATGTAGTCGTCTATTTTATAGTGATAGCTTTGATTTTATTTAAAAAAAGCTCTGTCCTTTCAGTCCCCTCCACACAGAGTTCATGCTTTTGATGTCATACTTTACCTCTGGCAACAGAGTATATACATTAATGAGTTATTGTAGCTATAGCTGTTTTTTAATAGTTTTGCTCCGATAGTGTCCGGAACTTCTCCACGGGAAGCCTGGACTTCCATAAGGCTCATATGTCCCAGGGTGATTCTCTAAGTTGATGTTCTTTGGGGGGAGATGGTAGAAAACTCTTAATTCCACCATGCTGATTTGAAGCAATTGCAGTCTGCTTGTTCCTTTCATTGATCATAAGCATGAGATCTTTATTGCATGCTCCTTTTTTGTGTGTCTGTGTGAGTATCACGATATGGCCCTTTCCTCAAAATTGTTATCTTTTAAATACGCACACGGAGTTGTCTTACCTTTCTGCTGTAGTGTGGGGTATGAAAAAAATGACTGTGCAACCTGAGGCCAGCAAAGCGATCTTGATAATCACTGGGAGAAATTACGATTGTTTGTGGCCATTAAACATTTTTTTGTCAAAACATTAAGAACTCTTACTCTCAGTTATAAATGTATTAAAAATGAAAAGAATAGTAAAGGTAATATTTATTGAGCATATTATAGCTTTAAATTAGAAACATTGAGCGTTACATTATTTTATTTCATTTTTCAAAGCTTAATTAGTAGTTGGAACAGTGCTTGGCTTCTCATAGAATTTAATATATGCGGTAGGCATCTTTTCTACACCTTGGAGGACTGTCATTTTCTTTTCAAAGTTTGTATCCACTTCCAACATTTTATCCTTTGCTTTCAATGTTGTGAAATATCTCTGAGAGTCCTGACAAAGATTCTTTGCTTGACTGGACTCTTTAGTTAGGCTCCTGAATCTTCTGGGTCCATCTGTGCCTTTCCTTGTAAAGCGCAGTTTTAGCAAGAACTCTGCTAAAGTTAGTTTAACCAGAACCTCTCATCCTTGATATGTGGTCACCTTGGATATCTGGTCACCCTCCTCACTCAGCCCCCTACCCAGGCGATGTCTAAGCACCTTGTCCTGTCCTCAGCAAGAATCCTGCTTGGTCCATTTAGTCAGAACCACCCCCAGCTGCTGCTCCCTACTGGTAACTCTCCACCCACTGGCCCTGCCTGCTCCCTGGATGTATCTGGAGCGGAGGCCCATCTCTCCCCCTGTAAACTGCCACTGCGGTGGTCCCGTTAAGTCCATCAGTGGCCCTGAATAGGGCCTCCCTTGCCATCTCTGACAGGTGTCACTGAATCCTTTTCCTCTGACACTTCCTCTCGAGTGAAGGCTTTTGCTGGCATCACATCCCCTGCAACGTTGGCATCGTTGTGCCCAAACCACTTTTGTCATTTACACGGGTGAGTTGCCTTTACCCAGATCCTTTGGGTGCTAGTCCTTCCGGCGGGAAAACACCCACAGCCGCACGGCCAGCTTTGCTCCGTGACCCCTTTCCACTCCACCTGAACTTTCTTTCTGCACTGCTGCATTTCCTTTCTTTGCTCCATGTTCTTTTTTTCTGGCAAGTTCCCTCCTTCCATTGTTCATTTTTGTGAAATGCCACATGGATTTACCCTTGGAGATGGAGAGGTAGCATGCTTGCCCCTGTATTGTCTGTGTCAGCCTGTACAGCGGGTGCAGTGGGGGCGGCTGAGCCGTTGCAGGCTGAGTGTCCGCAATTGAACCCTTTTGCCAGGAACTATTTGAGAGTGTCGTCCACGAAACAGAAGAAGAAGAAGAAATAGGGGAAAATAGGAAGAAACGAGACCCAGATTTAGTGCAGCTAAGCCCAAAGAACACTGCTAGGCTGATACACCCGGATTGCAGCCTAGAGGGGGACTGTTCTAATTCCAGGAGGGTGGCTCCCAGGCAGGAAAGGAGGGCCATCTGTGCTTGCAGGGAGGGGCAGTGCTGGTCTACTGAAGAGATCTGAGGTGAGTTAGTGAGAGATTTAAGCCAGTGAAAAGCAAAGTAATTATTAAAGGTGGGAAAACCAAAATATCTATTTAAAAAAGAATATAATTAGAGGATATCCAGGTGCAATGATATCTGCACAGTCATAGCCATGTGAATAATAAATATTGATTTATTCAGAAATGGTGCCGTAATTACATCAGGATATGTGCCAGGGGAGTGATGGGGCCGTGCTGCCATGTTTTCTATTGATAATCAAAAGTTGTTATTCTGAGTCAACAGAACAGTTCATTCAGGAAGAATTTCTAGTCAATGGTAAGACTGAAGAATGTAGAAAAAAGTGCAAACAGCTCATTACCTCAATAATTCGTTTACAGTAGCTTAAAACTGACGTTAGCTGTCCATTTGAGAGCTGATAATGTATAACCACATGATGACAAGTCAGCTGGTGTGACGTCGGTGGCAGTAAAACCACGAGCAGGTCAGGGGCGCATCGGGTCTGCCTGAAAGGGGTAAGGTGCTCAGCACAGGTCCTCTGAGGTCACCCAGGCATTCTGCTCCTGCCACTGCCCCAGTGAAGCCTCTCCCTGCAGAGCAGACCCTCTGCTGCCGGCTCCCAGGGAGCACCCTCTTCCTGCCAGGGACTTCCTGTGGCATCAACGGGCACCAGCCTGGAGTGGCCGCCATTCTTCTCCCTGAGGGGGCCCCGTGGAGGCGACCTCCACGCTCCCACCTCCGCTGCCCTCAAATGACATCCCAGTCTGGAGTGGCTGCCCAGGGAGCTCCTCTCAGGATGGGGACAAAAGGATCCTCTGTGCGGGGTAGACGGTTCACCTTCCGGCTGAGAGCGCAGCTTCAGTAGGATACCTGGGGGAGTGGCCCTTGTGCCACTCCCACCCCCGCAATCTGAAGAAGTTCCAAAACAGAGGTCACATGGATAACACTCTCAAGCCAAACAGCAATAAAGATAGAGTCAAGTATCTGTTCAACCAAAGTAAAACCAAATACATCTTGGTGACCAGTAAATGTTTAAAAAAATTTTTTTTAATGTTCACTTATTTTTGAAAAGAGAGGCAGAGCAATAGTGGGGGAGGGAGAGAGAAGGACACACGGCATCTGAAGCAGGCTCCAGGCCCTGAGGTGTCGGCACAGAGCCCGACGTGGGGCTCAAACCCACGAACCGCGAGACCGTGACCTGAGCTGAATTCAGCCGCTTAACCAACTGAGCCACCCAGGTGCCCCTTGGTCACAAGAAATTTAACTGAATGCCCTAAGTGATGATTGACTCAGAGAGGAAGACACCATTCTCCAGTGACAGAGTATTTTAAAATGAAAATTAGAAACCAGATTTTGAGGTTTGCAATGGCTTTGCACAAAACTGTACTCAGAAATTAATATAATTCTCAAAATGATTCATTGGCAGACGTGAAATTAAATGCAGAGTCCATGAAAATTCAACTCAAGAACCAGGAGAAGTGCCTGCCAAGACCAGAGCTGGGACAGGCGCACAGTGCAGCAGCGGGCTGGCTGTGGCCTAGACCAGGCCGGGCTGGAGTGAGCCCGCCCAGAGGAAATCAGGCAGGCAGGGAGGACAGAGGCAGCGGCCACAGGGCTTCAGCCGCGGCTCATGGAGAACTTGGGGTGCCCTCACGGTGGGGAAGGTGGAGGGGTGGACACAGAATGCCAGTTTCGTGTCAGCAGACGTGGGACAGAGTCAGACAGGGCACAGAACAGAACAGAAAGCCTCGAGTGAAGGTGCTGGGGCTGGAGGTCTAGCAGAGACAGGACTCAGCATGGCTGTTTCCTGGGCCTGTCCTTGAGCCCTGCTACCCACCTCAGCCTCCTCCAGAGGGTGGCTTGAATGTCACTTCTCCAGGGAGCCACTGCCCCACAGCCCAGACCCCGCCTGACTCCCGCAGGAGTCTTGACCCTTGGCTCTTCTCCCTTCCCCTAGATGTCACTGTACCTTTACTTGGGGATCATCCCAAAACACATTCCTGAGAGTAAGGGTGTGCCTGGCTTAGCTCCCTGATGTGTTCCCAGAGACAAAGCATCTGACACATAATGGGAACTCAGCCTATGTGTGCGTAACAGACCTTGTTGAGCTTTGACCAGTCAGGTAGGAAGAATGATGCCCCTTGAGATGTCCGTGTCCCAATCCTCAAAGCCAGTGGATGTGTTATCTTACATGGCAAAGGGGAGTTAAGGTGGCAGGTGGAGTTAAGCCTGTTAATTAGCTGACCTTGAACTAGGGGTGATATCCTGGGTATTCCGGGTTGGAAAAGGCAGGACAGCGGAGTGTCTCGTAGAGCCTCCAGAGGGAATGCAGGCCTGCCCAACGCCTTAATTTCAGACCGGTGGACACTTGGTGGCTTCCTGCTGTCCACAAGTGTAAGATAATTAACTCTGTGAGCCACTAAGTGTGCTGCAATTTGTGATGCTAATGATAGGAAGCCCGTACAAACAGGTACAGTAATGTGGAGACAGGCCTCCACGATGCACTCAGAGCAGGGCTGCCTCCGCGTTGGGCAGCGGGTCCAGCGCCTAAGGCCCACCATCTTTCAGGATGAAAATATTAAATTTCTAACGTTTTTTTATGGAAGAAGATGCTTGAGAAGGAAAAGTACGCAGGCATCTGGAAGTCAGGCTTAGAGTATTGCATCCACACGACTCCTGAAACAGAATGCTACGGGCACCAGTGACAGTCACAACAAAGTTTATTACAATGAGAGGCAAGGCCGACCGATCGGGACCAACACTCTTGGTAAGAGTGCGGCCCCAAACAGCCGGGGTACAGAGTTTTTATAACCGATCACATCGTTTTATCATCACCTGGGAACAGAACAAAGAAACAGGTTCCAGATGAGTTAGAAACGGTTGCCGAATGAGGTGTTTACTTTAGACTTTCTGCCTCTAAGTTGCAACCAGTGGATCTCCTTGACCCTGCCTCTGATGCTCTTTTCTTTGAACTTTTGTTTCCTTAATTGGTGAAGCCTAATTTACAAGGGTATGAGGCGTAGTTTACCAGAGCAAAGCAAGGCTGTTATCTCTTAACCTTCAGTGTCAACACAAAGCTGTTATTTTTCAAGCTAAGCATTAGCCCTACACTACAATTTAACCCTTACAAGAGGTGCCAGTGGATGGCTTCACCGAGCAGGGGTGAGATTACCTGAACCCCTCAAGGGTGGGACACCAACTGAGAGGCTTTTCAGCAGCCAGAGCCCCATTTCGTGGGTCAGGAGAGCAGACGCTTGGGGAGAAGGGGAACATGGAGTGACAGGCCCCTTATTTTCTCACTGTTCCTTTTCCCAAAGAAAACTGGGAACAGATGGCCCCCGTGAGCCACTTCCCTCTGAGGGGTGTTAGCACCTGTATGCCTGGTTCAGAGCCCTAGGGAGCCCTGCGGCCCCAGACCTGCCCGTCTAGAGACCTCAGCTTTCATTTCCAGAAGGCTACTTGTAGGATAGACTGGAAGCTGGGGGCTGGCTGGCTGGGCACTCACATAAATGCGTGGGGCACACATACATGCACTGACTCACATACCTTCTTTTCAATGTCAGGGATCTAAACTCAAGGCCCCTTAGCCCTGCTGGTCAGGAACCTTATTACCGGAATCCCGGGAATTTGCATGTTTCAGGTGATACCCTGCACTGGCCTTCCTGCCCACCACTCACTGCCCCTGGAGAGAGGATCCAACCAGGCCTCGGGCACGAGGGTATGGGTTGGATGGGGAAAGAGAGGGGTGAGAAAGACAGGGGCTTCTCTTCTCTCTGGCTTTGTCACGTGCAAATACACAAGTCCTTTCTCCTCCAGTCCTCATCAGGATCCCCTTCACAGCCCCTTGCTGTATCTGATAGAACTAACCAGCCAGAGGCTTCCTGCCTCCCGGAGGTAAAGGAAAAGTAACTGTGCCCTCTAGTGGACAGTTGCTGGTTTATGTATTTGGGCAGGATCCCGAAAACTGCTGTGATCACTTTGAACGGGACAGGTACCTTTCTGGAGGCTCTGAAAGAAACAAGTTATTGCCAGCAAGTCTGTTGCTTCTTCGACAGAAACTCATAAGAAGCTCTCTCCAGCAGCTTTGAAGAAAGAGAGAAAACCCCACCCCAGCCCTTCAGCTGCCCTCCAGGGAAGGGGGAGGGGCAGTATTTAAAAAGGAAGATGTCTACAAAGCCCCTCTTGCCTAGAAGTCCCATTCAAATCCGAATGGTTGGCTTGAAGTGTTGGGGTTGGCTGGTCCGCGGCTCTGCAGGTGCTCTGGGAGAAGCAGCTGGGTGAGGCCTCTGCAGACCGTCCTTTCTCTGCCTTCCCCTTAGCTTTGTCTCAAGATGGTTCTCAGGGGCAGAGAACTGCCAAGATTATAATGTTTGAGAGCATGGACAAACACACTGGTCAGACGAGGGATGTTTCGAGCCACGGGGGACCGGAGCCTGGACGGATGGGCAGAGTCTGGGATGCCCTCCGATGTTGCCCTTCTCCACGTCTGGCTTCCCAACACCCTTGGCTCTCATCTGCCATTTTGGCCACGCCGAGAACAAGGATGCCGGGGTGTATGGATCACGTATGTGTGGATGTCCGTATGCGCGTCAGCAAGGGAACAGGAGAGCACCCTCATACCCCACCCCAGCCCCCCACGTCCACCAAAAAGTGGTCTAGGAAATGAGAAGAATGAGGAGTGCCTGTGTAGCTGACCCTGGGCTGCCCAGCTCAGCTTGGGCGTCTTCTCTGAGGACCCACCCCAGCCCCAGGGTCTGCATCGTCTGACCTGCCTCTGTGTCCAGGGCCCAGAGAGTGCCTGGGACAGGTCCTGCCAAAGGTGTGACCGACGTTCTGTTCCACCTCCAGGCGAGAACTGTGGCCCAGAGGCTCTGATGGGCACAGCTGGACCCAGCCAGTGGGATGTGGCAGGGAGGGGGTCACGAGGCACAGTGGGTTCCAGGAAGCCACTGCCCATTGGGTTAGCACTTACCATCTACCAACCCCTTCTTAGAGGCCTACCCTATGTTCCAGGGTACCTGCGTCTCTTCGGTGAATGCTTGACCCAGTGGTAGAAATTGTTTCCAGAGCAGGAAGCAGAGAGGGCATGAGGTCACCAGCGCCACCAAGAGTTTGCAGAGAACATACACACGGGCTCCCTCAGGGTCCTGATCTAGGCCACACGGTCACTGTACATGTAGGGGTTCCCCTCCCGTTGGGGGGCTTTTCGCCCTTGGAACAGACACAGTTTTCTTCGAGGAGCATCAGACGCTCACCCTCATGGTCAGCTTGGCCTCTGTCTTAGCCTGGAGACTACCTCCTGGTGTCCCGGCCACAGAACACCTATTGTTGCTTTGTGCAAAGCAGCAGAGTCCTCTCCATCACATAAAGAATGGAATTGTTTTTGCTGACCTTCCAGAAACAGCCAGTGCACATACATCACTGTCATTGTCAAGGACGGGCCCTTCTCTTTTCCCCGACTGACTGCGGGTGGGCACGGCCTGGCAGCTCCAACTTGCTGTGTTCCATGTATCTAGGACGAGAATGTTCTGAAGTCCTTTCTTCACTAATGCACATCTGAGACAGCAGGGTGTCCCTAAATCCATCATTCTGATCTTCCCCCACCCCCGCCCTCAAATGGCCCCGGGGGCGCGATATTAGCCCTTTTGGGTGATGAGTGTTCTATGTAACAAGGGTGGTATCCTGTCCGGTGTGGGTCTTGCAGCAGCATCACCTCTTTATTTGTTCCTTTGAAGAGCATCTATCTGCCCGGAGCCCTGGGACCCAGGGAGGAGCTGGGAGGGTCCCTGCCTTCAGAGAACACCTGGCCTGCAGGGGAGGAAGGTGCGTGCACCTGCTGGTAGGAGGCCTGGGGTTCCATTCTTCTCACAAGCCCCTCCAGAGACACCCTCCAAGGCTCAGTGGGCAGTAGACCTGGAGACAGGGGAAGAGTCCCTCCACCCTTTCCTCAAAGAAGTGGGAGCTCAGAGGGGGTCTGGAGAGGAATGTCCAGGAGCTGGAGCTCAGTGAGATGGAGTTCAAACCGGAGGACAGAGGGCTCAGGGAGAGGGCATTCTGGGGCCCCCAGGCTCCAGGCTGTGCTCCAGGAGGGGTGGCGTCGGGGGTGGGTCTGGTCCTGGGCCCGTGTAAGCAGAGCCCTGTTGCAGGGACTGCAGTGAGAATCCTGGGTGGGGATTTTAGGCCCTTTGGTCTTGGCTGCAGCGCCCCTCCAGTCTGCTCCCCGGGGTCGAAGGTCTACAAAGCCTGTGTGCCTCTGTGTAGGATCACCTGGGGCTGACCAGACCCAGGCCCTGCAGCCTCTGCGGGGCCAATCCTTGTACAAAGGGGTCTCATCTATCTGTGGAGATGCCCCTTCCATCACCAAGAAGAGACACAGACCCTCCACTTACAAGAGACACAGAGACAGCATTCCTCTGAGTCAGAAAAGCCTTTAATTGCCGGGCTCTCTTCATGCATAAACCGCTGTGAGAATTACATCCCATCATCAAGCCTTTTTCATTTAAAAAGCCCCATTCCATAATTAAGGTTACAAAAAGTGGCAGAAAAGTATATGGAAGCTCGTCCTGTAAGAGCAGTGATCTTGGAAGAAAGACAAGCTCCCCAAAGTTCTGAAATGGCAGCAGAGCACCCCTGCTATGCCCCGAGGAGTGTGTGATGGGCAGTGGGGCTGCACGGGGCTGATCCCAGGTGAGGGCAGGCACTGTCTGTGGACATGTTCCGGGGTCGGCCAAGGAGAAGAGCTTCCAGGCAGGGCCAAGGAAGCACGTTGGCACCAACCATGGGGTGAGACTTCCCACCCCAGGGAGAAGGAAAGCCACACATGAGGCTTGGAAACCCACAGAATGGGGCGTCGTCCCAAAGCTAATTGAAGATTTTTACTCCAATGGTGAATGTGGTGATGGCCTAGGTGACCCTGAGCTTATCGGCAGGTCCCAGATAAACCCACCCCGGAGAGGGCAGTGGGAAGTAGAGGAGGGACGTTGACGGTCAGAAAAGGGAACTGGCCACCAGCGTCTGGACCCAAGGAGGCCACCCTGGTCTGTCTCTGCCCTCTATCTCCCTTTCTTCCTTTATTTCTCTCCGTCTTGGCTGCTTGATCACCCAACAAGACTAGGACCCCTGGGACCCTGCCACGGGACTTGACCTTAGCATTTTCTGGGAGGTGGGAGAAGCTTGCGACTTGGTTTACTCGCTGGTTAAGCAGGAACGATAGTGTCAGACTTCAGATGACTATGGAATGTATTATGATCCAGCCAGACAAAGAGCACTGCTAAGGGTTACTTAACAGAAATGGTGTCATTCCAAGGGCTGGGATTATTTAAAGTCTCCCAGAAAAATAATTCGAAGGAAAACAAAACCAACAACCTCCTTAAAAAGTAACTTCACCTGTGACATTGCCCTCCTCGTGGTCAGTGGACATAGAGGGCATCCATCTACCTGCCTACCTTGCCCTCTGGTGCCTGTGTGGGCCAGCCTGTGGCAGCACCCTGGGTGGTTTGGTCAGACGTTTACTCTGAGCAAGGAAACTGCCATGGACATCTCGGAGTTGCTCTGCTCCTTTGGGACTCCAAACACATTTCGCGTTGCCAGAACAAGGAACCTAGATTGATTCTGACCCCATAAATTAGATTCCGCACCTGTGTAGATGAGAACAGCCTATTTGTTGACCTCCATTCTTGCATGACATTTGCATAATGCTCTCATGTAAATAATGAGAGAAGGAGGCCAGAAAATAAGAAGGTGAAAGACGGGTGGGGTATGGCCGCCCCGCCTGAGTGCCCCTAGCATCAAGGAGCCCAGGAACAGAGCCGTCCCCACCCGACAAGGTGAGCTCCACTTCTCTGAGATAACGTGGCAAATGGCGTTTTCTGAGGTGCAGGAGACATGACACTCACTGCCTGGCTTCTGCTCGTGGGGATCTAGAGACATGTCCCTGGGTGCAGGATGCATGCTCACAACTGAAGCAGAAGGCAAGGGCCAGTGTGAGGGCTGGACTGCTCCCCCCAGACCCCCAGCTTCCTTCAAGCTGTTTTAATCATGTGTTTTATTTTTTGCATTTTATCCACTATTTCCCTGCCCTAAAGCACCCAGGGCCAGGTACTGGCTAAGAACCAGCCACCCTACAGCCCAGAGCCCACCAAGATTCTTCAAACTACCCAACCCTAAACTGCCCCGCCTCACCCATTCCTTCCCCTGAAAACCACAGAAAGGCTCCAGGCCGTACTCCACCCACCACTCTTTCTGACTCTTGACCAACCCATGCTTCCTTGTGTGACCCTGTGTGGTGAAGTGGCATGCCCCTTTTTTTTTTGTGAGAATTGTGAATGATGAACTCTTCTTTCAAGGAATTCCCTCCATGTCTGTCATTTTACAATACCCGATTAAAACAAATCCCTGCACATCTTTAAACACAAGCCCATATCACACCGTCGCCTGGAACAAATAGGAGATGCCTTACAGGTGTCCAAGCATTGGGTCAGTACAGCAAGTGATGGGGTGGCCAGGGAGAACACTCTGAAGGTAACAGCCCAAAGGACAGGCTGCAGGAGGCTCGGGGAAAGGGAGGCATGTTGTAGGATCCTCCTGGGCAGGGACTAGAGTCCCTGTTGCTAACACCATCTCCCAAAACTGCATGTGTATCTAGGTAGTGTTCCACATGCAGACAGCTGTTCTATTTGCAGACTGTTCCATATGTAGATAAAGTGGCCTCGTTGTGGGTAAGTTGGCCTGTCTGTACATAAGCTGGGCCATCTACAGAAAGGCTGGCCCATGTGCCGATCTGCTCACCGCTGCAAAGACGCGGTGCAAAGACGTCCTGTAAACATGGTGCTTAGTGTTGGCTTGGGCAGATATAATTTGCAGAGCTAACATCAAAGGAGCTGCCCTGGAACTGGGCTCCGTGGGATACCTGTATTGATTCTTGGCCTTGGTTGGAAAGTGGGCAGAGAAGCCATCGGGGACTGATCCCACTTCTCCTGGGCCTGTCTGTATGGTTCAGCACCATTAGATCCCATGGCCCTAAGGCAGTTGGGTGCCCCCGCCTGCCATGAGCCCCCCACCCCCAGTGCTTCAGTCTACGCCCATGACATTTATCATCCCAGAGTATAAGCGACTCTCTAAATACCCAGCTTCACTCAGTTGCATGGTCTGGGGGCAGGGATCCTGCCTGACCCCCCCCCCCCCAGTAGTACCCCCAGGGTCTGGCATGAGGCTGGCCTCAAGGAATGCTGGTGGGTAAAGGGAAGATTGGCCTTGCCAGGTCAGCAGGTGACCGTGGGCACTCCCAGCTAAGCAGGGCTCAGCCACAGTGTGACACATTCTCATGCGTGTTGTGGTTACCCCCTGCCCATCCTCGGAAAGCTGGAGTGCAAGATAGAAACAACTGGTAGCTGTCTTGCCTGTCTGTAGAGACCCCTAGGCTGAGCCTGAGGCTCCTGGTTCTCATTCCATAGCGATGTGCAACATATGTGGTGTGCATCTAGGCTTCCACCGAGCTTCCTTCAGGATGGCAGTGTGGAAAGCAGCACTTTGCTTTTATTTCTGAAATGTTTCTGCTAAGCCCTTTGCCCACCGGCAGATAAGCTGGTCCCGGTAAGAAGCTTTCAGCTTCTGACTGGGAATGGGGTTGCCTGCAATGCAGCAATTTGCATTAGTTATAAGGTGTGACACCTAGATAAGTGCTAGTTATGAGAAATCAGGCTGAAACCTCTCAGATCAGCAATGATTGGGAGCCGGAGGTTGATGTTTCAGAGGTTTATGCCTCTGAAGCGTTTGGCCTTCGAGTGGCCCTGTCTGCCATGCAGTGCACTTATCACAGGTGATAGACCATGTGTCCTGGGACATTAACACAGGTCCTAAGGAAGGAGACTCCAGATGGTGGCTGAAAGGGCGGGCCTACGCCCGCCGACTCCATCTTGTTCCGTGTCCTTCACCTTGACCACGCCTCCTCCCCTTGAGTAACCCCCCTCCCTCACCTGCCTAACAGGACTCGGACCCTTCCCCAGCCAGTCGGCTGAGGCCACAGCCATTACCTCACCAACTGCCCCTAGGCCCCAATAAAACCTTTGTCCTTTTGAAACTCGCTCTCTCTCCCTGGTATCTCACCGCTGTGTCGGTGCAGGTGGGGGATTGAGCTCGAGCTAGCTCGAATAAAGGCTCTTTTGCTTTTGCATCGGACTCGGCTTCCTGGCGGTATTTGGGGATCACGAATTCTGGGCATAACAGTGGCAACACAACACACCCTCCTGGCTAAGGTCCCTGCTGTGCAGGGGGTCAGCATGGAGGTAATGGCATTTGGGGAAACCCTAGGTAAAGCCATTAATGGTTCCTTGGCAGCCCCATCACCCATCCAAAGAAGTGTGGGTGATGAGGTTTTTGGGTGACAGTGGGGTGTATGGGGTCCAGAACCGATGACCAAGAAAGAATTCCTGAAGACATCTTTGGGGCAAAAAAGGTGAATTTCTTGAAGCAAGGGGACAGGACCCACGGGCAGGAAGAGCTGCCCCAGGACCATGAAGAGAGACTGGTTGTATACTATGGAGTCGGGGGAGGGGGAGGTAAAGTCCAGGGGAAGTTTCCAGAGAGATTTTTCATATGCTAAAGAAGATTCACAGGATACTGGAGGCCTAGCTGTTGTCAAGCTAAGGTTGTTTCCTCCCCCTTGCAAAGCATTAGCATTAAGACAGTAGGGAGTTCCTGGAGAAACATTTTACTCTGCCTACCTCAAGTATTTGCCCATGGGCTGCAGGTTACAAGGAAACTGAATTTTATCTGCCATTTCCTTCTGCCTTTGTTTCCCACATCATTCCCACCTGAGCAATTTTGACCCTTAAAATCTTTGAGGTTGCTGAGGGTGGAAGGTCTCATCTTCTGTAAGTCCTTCCTGCTGAGTAGGGGCCTAGAGACGTCCCTACCTATGGATCAACATTGGCCAGTTGGGGAAGGTATTTACTTATAGGAGTTACCACAGGCAGAGGCAGCCAATCCAAGGTAGACAACATATATGAACCTCCTTGAGTAGAAAGGATCATCTGTCTTCTAGAAGTTATGGCTGTGAAGGAGCCTTGGCATCAGGGAGGAAAATACAACAAAATAAGGTTCATATTATAAGACAGAGAAACCTAAAAATAAACAAACCTTGGGTAATTTTCCTTCAGTGCATTACCATCATCTGAAGAGAGATTCGAGGTCTTCCACTGGTTCACAGGAATTATAACGCGTGTCAGCTTGCTTACTAGATTCCTTTGAGGAAGGTCCAGGTTTAATTCTTGATAGGTGAGTCCATGACCAATGGCCTTCTAACTTTACTATAGTGGGAGTGCATAATACAACCCAGTAAAGGGACCTTCCATTTTGGAGTTAAAGCCCTTGCTGTATTAGATTTCCAATCCTTTAAGTACATCTTGTCTCCTGGGTTTATATAGGGTGGGTTTCTGGTAACTGTCAGATCAGGTTCAGGAAGGCTATGACTTATATATTCATTTAGAGATGTATCAATTAACCTGGCCTCAAATGAATAATTAAATCAAGCACTATAGTCTATCTTTTGATAGGTCTACAGTGAGGAAAGACTCTCCATATACAATTATTGGAGGAGTCCATCCCATTTTTAGTTGTTTAAACAATCATATGTCCATGGGGTTCTGTTACTATATGCACAGAATAACAAGCAAGAAGTTTGTCCATACCTCTGCTATTGTGACAAATATTTTCAAGTTTATCTCAAGTTATCCAGCTTTGGCAAACAACATCTATAGACTATCAGAACTAGAATTTAACATCCACAAAGGTGCATTATTGAAACATAGTTTTTCTCTCTAAAAACCCTCATTTCCAGAGGTAGCCAAATCAAAACTAACTTGTTTGTAAAACAAGTCCATTTTTAACAAACTTGGCCTAATTATTTACATAAGCTCAGCAAGACCAGAGATTACCATTAGATCTTTTAAAGTTTGCTTTTCTGGAACGTTTCATAAGGAACCTCTAGATTGAAATTATAGTAGCCTCTCTAGGCCAGAAGCCAAGCCAAGTACTTGCTGTCAGACTTGCCTGCAATATTTGTAGATTTGGGCAGATTCCTCTTCATGAGGTCCCCAAAGTATCCTGAGGTTCCTGCACCTGCCAGGAAGTGACATTCTTTACTCACCTGGTAAGGGTGCTGGGAACTCTGTAAGCAAGGTATCAGGCTAACATTTCCAAGGTGCTTTATTGGCATCATGCTTCATAGTCAATCTTAGTTCCTTAAAGATGTTACCATTCTGGCCAGGGTACTAACTTCCAGCCATCAGAAAGGGTTTCTCCTCCCCCATAGAGTAGAGTAGCCACCAGCAAGAGGATCACAGCCTGAGTGATTGACATGAGAGTGTTCCAATAAGACCATACTTCTCAAAAGACCCTGAAATGAGGGTAAAGGAAGTAAAGAGTACTCATCAAGTTTGCAGGAGCTCAGAGTCCAGATGAAAAGACTCATCACTCCACATGATGGGTGACATATAAACGATGAGGTTTTTGGGGTGGTAGTGGGGTTCGAGGGATCCGGAGCCCATGCCCAGAAAGAATTCTTGAAAACATCTTTGGTGCAAAAAGGTGATTTTATGAAAGCACAAGGACAGGACCCGTGGGCAGGAAGAGTTGCCCCTTGTGTTTGCGTTTTAAATTTTTCTACAGTTTCCAGTGAATTTTGGTGTAGGTTGTAAAGTTTGTGTGTACATTTCATTGCATATGGTTTCCAATGAATTGTTCCTCAAGTATTTTTGGCGAAGTTGGGGGGATAGTGGGCTCCGCTTCAGTTTCGATTTCCAAAATGTCCTGGATTCAGCGGGCGGCCAGGAGGGGGCGCTGCCTCCACGGACCTGTGAGCCCAGGGTGTCCCGCACTACACCTCCCCCGCCTGCAGGGGGCGCCCGAGCCCCGCTGCCTGACACCGGCGCGCGCACGCGCATTCAGCGCTACTCCTGCTTGACGGGAGCTCCGCTTCCCCAGGACCCGCCGTGGGGGATTCAGGAGGAGGTGGAGCCGCGTCCACAGGTGCAAGAACCCGGTCTCCTCAGGACCCGCCGTGGAGGATTCGGGAGGAGGTGGAGCCGCGTCCACAGGTGCAAGAACCCGGTCTCCTCAGGACCCACCGCGGGGGGAGGAGAAAGCGAGGCCGGGGGAGGAGGAGCTTCGCAGCGGGGATGCGGAGGGGGGCGGTGTTCCGGGGACCCGGCGCCGGAAGGGCCCGGCATGGCCTCTTGCGCGGTGACTCTGTGTCCCCCGCTGGGCTCCGCGCGCGGCCGTCGGGTCTTCCCGCCCCGGGCTCGGGGGCCGCGGGGCCGCGCGTGCGTGTTCCCGCTCCGCGCCGACTCGGTTCCCGCCGCGTCCTCACGCGCGGTTCGCGGTCCGGGAGCAGGTGCTCGCGCTCCCGCCTGCGTCTGCGGCGGCGGCGGCGTCGTGGGGAGTTCGGTGCGATGGCCCCGCGTCTGCAGATCGCTCCGGGCAGGACGGACGTGTCCGTGGTCGCAGTGTCGGTGCCTCTACGTCCAGGAGGCCCCGCCCCCGCCGCACGTCGTTCCTTGTGATGCGGTTGTAAATGGGACCCTCTCTTCGCTTCTCTTTCCGACGGGTCCTGGGGAGTGAGTCGATGTGCACGTGGTGTTTGTGTGTTGATCTCGTGTCCTGCGGGTGCGCTTACTTATTAGTTCCGTTTACCTTAAATAGAACGCCGCCGGTTCCCACCAGCAAAAATGGGTTGATTTG